>NW_015150484.1:631562-700853 GCF_000732505.1 Cyprinodon variegatus | reverse complement strand
AGTGATTTTATTCTACATTTCATCATTTTCAAAAGTTAATTAACATAAAACAAACGCTTAAGATCTTTGGAAAAAAAGCCTATTAAATTTTATTCATTCATACATTGTGCAACAGGAGTTTTTTCATTTGAAAACATGAAAGATAACTCGAAGGCCACAAATCATCTTCATTACTCCAGCCTTTGCCACATCCACTCAGAACAGGGTGGAAACATGAACTCAGTATTTACTGCTGTGCAGTACATTAGTGTGCCACAGAGTCCAGCTGCTGCACTGATTCAGTTATTCTTTCAGCTATTGTAGTTTATGTGCCAAGCATTCAAAAATATCTGAATGAGTGCAAACAGAGACCATAAATGTGCCTCGCTGTAAAAAGGGGACCAGAGCACCCATGGCTCTGCATTTAAAGATTAAGGCATGGTCAAGTTAACAGCATGGTCAAGGATGCATCATTTGTGAAGGATGCTTTCCTATTATTCATTTCACTACAATAGAAAAAACAAATTCCCTTTGAAGAAGCAAACGTATTGTACAACAGAAACTGAAAAACTCATTTCTTTTACAGGGAGAATTCAAAATATTTAAGTAGAATCTGGAATGTTCCTGTTAAATATACAGGATAGCACTAAGATATGAGTTCCTTCTGCACATGGTACCACCACAAGTGCTTGTGTGCAGATTTTCAATTCAAGCAGATATATTTTTTTTTTTCCTTCACTTCCATATGTTGCACCAATAAGGCTGTGAAAGACTACAGAGATGCAGCGGATAATGTTAAGACTCTTGCTGATTAAAAACAAAAAAATTCATCAAAGTATTCACATGAAAAACTGCTTGTTTGCTCGTGTGCATTTCCCTTTAAGAGGGCTGAGCAGGCAGGCACTGACATTTCTGAGTCTGAAAACTGAGCTTACACACTACACTGCAAGCTGATTGAAAATTGGCTTCAATCATCAACTCAAGCGATTAAGAGTAGATTATTCCCAAAAGGCTCTACCTGAAGCCTACATGTGTGCTTTTATGGTTATGAATGCAGTAGGAACATTAAGCACCACATCATGGTCAGTTTTCTTCTATGAGGCTCAAGTCCAAATCTGTACAGTCTCTTTCAAAAAGAACCTTTCCAACAGCTAAAACAGTCCTTTCTCCCTCTTCCTCCTCCTCTTCACTTTCACTCAGCGGGCCGATGCTAGTCCTTCCCAGGAATTCAGCAGGCGAGAAGGCCAAGCGCTGCTCTGACTGAGACACAGGAAAGATGCCCCCACTTGCTCCACCCACCAGGCTGTCATAGTTACTCATCTGTACAGGAGAAGGGGAAAAAACAAAAACAAAAATCATACACAGAAATAAGAAAAATCTGCAGATGAAGATGGGAGGGGCTAAATAAAATCTAGATTAACTTCTGTTAAGGTTCTACCATTATGAAGAACAAAGAACACAGAAGATGGGACAGGGAGAATTTAAGTATGATTTAAACATATGAAACAACCATCATTGAAAACTGGAAACCTGAGAAATTAGGATAGCGTGTGACAAAACCAGCAATGCCCATCATTATAAACATTGTTTCCTAATGTGGAGCATGGACGTGGCAGCATCATGGGTTGGGAAAGCTTCTCTTTACTAGAAAGGGATAATAGAAAGGGCCTTTATAGAGGCAGCAATGTGGTTCAGGGTAATTGAGGTACTTTAACATATCAGATGTGATCAAGTAAAGTGTGCAAAAAGACTGGGCTCCTTCTGTAGAGGGCAGGCTCAGACTGGGAACGATTTTCGGCCCTGGCATTTTTTTCATAATTCAAAGTCAAAGTCCTACATGTTTCTATTACTTATTTTGTACTGTAGTGTGTTGGAAAAGGTTTAATCAAGCAAATTGCCAAAACAGCATAGTCAACAACAAAAGGTTTTTTTTTTACCCAATATCAGACCCATATCCAATGATTTCTAATCAGAAGATCCCCAATTAAAACAGTTCCAAACACATTCTTAACTTGTATAACAACCAGACTTTAATTTAAAATAAAGTGGTGGAAAAAAATCACAGACTTCTTGTGAAACAAGACAAAACAGAATTGTAATGTTTGCAGACAACAGTGGTTTGCATCCAGCTTCAGAAACTGAAAGCTCTGCTCCTTTTGTGAATAGGAGAAAATCCGATTGGACTGACAGCAGCTGGACATCAAGTTTTGACTTTGACCAGGTCATAATAACTATTCTACTTTGCTATAAACCATTCTAGAGTTGCTCTGGCTATAGGAAAAAGTAATTGTGCAGCTGGAAGGGAATGCTTCACCCCTGAAAAAATGAAAAAACTTTTTGCCATCATTACCTGCAACCCCCCCCCAAATAAAAAGGAGTGCCATGCTCCTTGTTCAGTTTAGGTGAATAATCATGTCATTACTCTTTGCCTTTTATAGCCACATTTTATTTAGGGGCATCAGAGGTAGAGGCTGGATACAAACATCACGTCTTAAATTCATTATGAAAGAAAACACTTTACAATTAAACTGCTTTGGTCCATTATGACAAAAAAAAAATCAAATTAAAGTTTGTGAAAAAAAATGACCTAAAACGTATGTGGAATCTTTCAGATCCAAATAGATTTTCTCACCTGTGTCATTTTGCTGAAGTCCAGCCCTGGCCTGGAGCAAGGCGGAATATCTGGGTCGTGGCGCCGCTTCAACCGCGGTTTGCGCATGTCACAGGGTTGCGAGTGGCATCGTGGCAGGGCAGGGTGCAGGTCCCGCCTAGAGCAGGACGGTGTACTGCAGGCTGAGGTGGGCGAGGGACACAGGGTCGGATACTCTGGGCCTGAAAAGCTATGTGCTGTAAAAGGAGCTTGGGAAGGCTGGGCGTGCATGGACGTCACCGAGGCGATTTGAATGTGCACAGGAGAAAGGGAGAAGCGACGGTGAAGGACAGAATTGGAAACCAGGGGAGCTGGTGAGGAGGAGCAAGAGGAAGGAGTAGCAAGGGAAGCAGAGCAAGCACCTTTCAGTGTATCACAGGGATCCCATGGGAAGCCGCATGACAAAGAGGAGTCAGAAGACAAGGCTAAACTAAAGAAGTTAGGGCTAGAGGACGAGTGTAAAGAGGAGGAGGTGAAGGAAGAACTGGGACCACAAAGCAGAGAACTGGCTCCAGAGCCGGAACCTGATGCTCCCCCGCTGTGGCAGCCCCGTTTAACTGGAGTCCAGACTTTTGATGCGCTTGGGTGCCAAGTGGAGCGACACTGGGACAGATCCTCTGGCACAGACAGCGAGCGGCAGTGGCGTTTCGGAGGTGGTGGAGGGGAACTCTGGAGCGAAAGCTTTGGTTCCTGCAGTGGCTCTCCAGAGCGGGAACGAGGCCAAGGTTCACACGTTTCAGCCAAAACATGTGCCTTGGATGACTGCTGCGAGGCTGAGCTGGTGTCTAAGAGTCAAACAAATACAACTAAGATTTTCATCACGATTAAAGTTTCCCTTTCCAAATTCTTCCATCTTACCTTGTGTTGATTTCCCAGCACTCCAAGAAACGGTGGGACTCGAGCCCACTGCAGGCAGAGACTATTAAAAAATGCAAAAATTTACTTTCAAAGCTCAAATGCACAGCTAAATGATGTCAAAGGTCAAGTGAGTTTATCATTATTACAACACTTACCACACTGGCATTGAATGTGAAAGCCTTGTGATAAGGTTCCTCTAAACTCTGCTTACGGAGCTGCTCCGTGATAAGTGTAACCATAATTGCAGTCCAAGGAGACGCATGAAGACGGTAGATCCACCGAGAGTGGTGAAATTTCTATTTTCTTCCCCTGTCAGAACTCTGGCGTGGTCTGTGGTGTCCCTCCACACCTCAACCAGCCAGACTGCCCAGCCCTCCAGCTATAGCATCCTCATGTCTGTGCCAGCTGAAGGGACAGAATAATGAAAACTCAAAGGTGAGACAGAGCAGAGATCATTAAACAGACCTGTTACAATGCAGAGAACAGTCAATTAAACAGTATCTTACAAAGCAACAGCTTGAGGAACAGAATGCATGAGTGCTGAGAGCATACTTCTGCATGAAAACTAAGCAGGGATCTGTGAGCTGCGTCATTCACTTCGTACATGAAAGGGAGAAGTTCAGGTTCACAAAGACAGAGAGCACACGGGGACGTAAGGAGGCCCTGAACAAAGGAGGACTTCACATTCCATTAAAACTAAAGAGTGCACACCCATTAAAACAAAAACAACACAAAAAAAAACAACAAAAAAACAAGAAACTCAGAATAGTGATATTTTAGAACAGGTACAAAGTTAAAAACTAACGTAAAGGCCAGACATGTTAGTTTGGATCCAATCAACTAAAGTTCCTTCCCAGAACTCTGGGTGCTGCAGAGAAAGGAAGGGGGCAGGGAAAACTAAAAAGGAGAGGATGGAGGGGGAAGTCTGTGGAAAATGAATGGGACAGGGGTTTGAAATAAGCCACAGGATCTCAGCAAGGCAGAGGAGTAAAACCACATTGACCAGGTTGTATGGGTGCAATAAAAAAAAAAAAGAAAAGAAGAAGACCACAAGGGATCGTACATCCTATCTGGTGGCTCATTCTTTCTATATCACATTTCAGCACAAGTCGTTGTGACTCACTTTTCCTCTTTTCCTAAAGATTAACCCACATTGGCTGAAGAAGGAACATTACACAAATCTTTAAACTACTTCTCAAACTGAAACTAAACAAAAGACCATATAACTGTTAAATGGAAATGAAGCATGCCCTTGTAGTGTTAACACTAGTGTTGAGGAGTGCAAAGGCTAAAGTACATATAATACCAAAACCAATGCCAACAGAATGAACAGTTACAGCATAAATGCTATAAACTAAACCATAATCAGAAGAAAAATAAACTTAAAACATTCTCAGGGCACATTGAAACTTAACAAGTGTTGGTTTTTAGATGTGGCCTCCAAAGCCTGCCATCTCATGACAACACTGGTTGCTACATTGCTAGCCTAGTTCCACATGCCACACAAGTCAAAGAGTGGCACACCAAACCTCATCAAGTAGCAACAGCCCTGAAAGACCAAAACCAAAGCAAAGACAGTGGTGTCAGCAATCATTTGCTAATTTAAAGCTAGCACATTAAATAATTATAAAGAGTATATGCACAATAAAATAACATGTCCTCAAAATTATAGTTGTTTCGTGGAAATGTATAGGAAAAATAAAATAGACATTTAACCTAAACGTCATTTAGAGTGTTGAACAAAATCTAAAGCTAGGAGCGTTTTAACATGGTGGCGCAGGTCGCTTATTTTTTAATAAAAAATAAATACAATCGATAGCTGAAATTGATCTGAAACATCAACTGCATTAAATATTTTATCCAGATAGATTTTTATGGTTAAATCAATCTAATGCAGAAGCTAGTAGGCAAGCTAGCTTCGTAACACGATGCAGCCCGTGAGACATCAAGTTATTAGCCGGTTACGTTAGCAAGCTGATATGATAAGTGTGCCAATTTAAAACACTGGCATTTATTCTTTCAGTTCCCCTCTTAATTTCTGACCGACAACCGTTCACTTGGAAGCACCATTTGTAAGGCTGTGAAAATATGCCACTCCTGAATTTATCGGCTCATATCACAGTCACGCAGCCATCCTGAAAGCTAGCACGCTACAGCTGACATGATGCGTTACCTGCTTTCTGTGGTTCCTTAGCAACCGAAACTCACACGGCCGAGAGAGCTACAGAGGCTATATAGCTTTTGGGCAATACCAACGCAGCCATATGTATGAAAGCAATTTCCCACTAAAAGGACTTTAAGCCTGCAAATAAAGATAAACGATTCGCATATTTGTTTTAGTTTATGTTAGGTTAGATATATTAAACTCTAAACATATTTGGTATTGCACGTAACAATAATATTCACACGTATTACCCCCTTACATCCACACAGTTATACCGTTCCACTTAAAGGCACAGTACATTTTCAAAACCCTACCGCAAATGTTTTCGTTTTCATGTATAATACTGGAAAGTAATATCGAAAAATATTACTAAATATAAATATTGAAAAGTTGTTTTTATAGGTCTACTTCCATTTGGAAGTAAAAGCAAAAGTCTGTCAAAACAGGGTAAACTTAAATCGCCAGGCTGGGATTTGCGCATGCGTGGAGGATGTTTTCACGTTGCTCAAGAAAAAGGTTCTGGATCTTTTGCAAAACAGGTTAATTTACATAACAACCGACAGTCTTTGGTAATATAAACCCCTCATTGGTTTAATATTTTTCTTGAGCGTTTTCATCTGACGAACCAAGATAAGATATGGCAGAGGAAAGATTTAAGAAAGCGGAAACACTCGAAATGAGAAAGAGGTTAATTGGGTAGGTAAAATCAGAGTTCTTTTATTATTTATTGTTGGTTATTTGTTTTCTCTTGTAGGCCACTGAGCTGACCCCTATCTTGTTTAATCACAGCCAGTCGTTGAGGCTGTTTTATTCGGACGATCCTGTGAAGATAGTCAAAGCAAGAGGACAATATCTGTTTGACGAAAATGGAAAACGTTTTCTGGATTGCATCAGTAACGTTCAACATGGTAAAGTTTTACACTACCAATAACCGATCCTTTATATAGATTATATGCAATACTGTCACCCGGTGGCAGGAAGTCTTTCCACTGTTTTTACCTGTTGTTAAAGCTTTCTAGCCAAAGTATTCATATAGTTTTTACAAACTTTTTTTCTAAGGAGTCATCCACAGCACAAATGTTAGATGATAAAAACACGATTCATAGTTTCCAATCATCCCCTCCCTACATTGCAGAAAGCTTTAATTTTCCATTTTTGGGCCTGTGTTAACCAGATCTAATATCTGGACATCTGTTATTGCCCAGTTATAGCAGAATAGCTTGAAATTTAGGAATATTGGAGAAATATTGTTATTATAATATCGTATGTACTTCTTGAGGAGGATGAGGAGAGCCCACCTGCCCCCACCCATCCTCACCACCTTCTACAGAAGCACCATAGAGAGCGTTCTGACCAGCTGTCTCACTGTGTGGTATGGAGGCTGCAGCGCCTCAGACAGGAAGAAGGTGAGGAGGGTGGTGAGAACAGCAGAGAGGATCATGAGGGCTCCTCTTCCCTCCATTAAAGACTTTTCATCCCAGCGCTGCGTGTCCCGAGCCCATAACATCATCAATGACCCCTCATAAACCCACCATTGACCGTTCTCCCTGCTGCCCTCTGAGAAGAGACATCGAAGCATCTAATGCTCGTCCAGCAGATTCCAGATGTTTCTTCCCCACTGCCATTAGACTGCTGAATGTTGTATAAAATTAGCTTATAAAAAAAAAAATCCTGAATGTTGGAACTGTAACTAATATACAGTCGTATGTTTACATTTATCACTGCTGCTTACCTTTATCAAGGCTGCACTTTAAAAATTAAAATGTCTTGAGACCTGTACTGAACCAAATTTCTTATGTTTACACTCTGTGTACAAAGTCACAAATAAAGTCTGTCTAAGTCTAAGAATATTGGATGATCAGTTTATTACATCCTTTTTTATTCCCAATGATTTCACTTACCACTTAGATGACTTTTATAGTCATTTTGTATATGCAGAGTTTATACAAAACAAAATTTCATTTAGTACAGCTTTTCAGACAGTAGATAAATATTTCTATTCCATAAAGTGCAGCAGTGATCAAATGTAAACAGTGTGGGAGAAAAAAAATAAACATGTTGTAAACAACACATTGAATGGGAAGTTCAGAGTATTTATATATATATATATGGTGCAATATGCAGTGTTTGTGTGTTTTAAGCAGGAACTTCCAAATTATTGTAAGTGGTTTGGTGTTATTAGTGGGATGCAGAGTCTGTGACATGACAGTTCAACAGTCTGATGGCGGTGGGGAAGAACCTGTTGCAGAACCTGCTGGTCCTGCATCGAATGCTGCAAAGCCTCTTCACAGAGGGTAGCAGAGATTCTCCACTGGATTTAGATCCAAAAACTTGACATTGCCACTGAAACACATGATTAAGCTTTAACCTAACCCATCCCCCAAAGCACCGACTCCATATTTAGGGCCATTGTAACCACTGGAAGGTTAACCTCACCCAGAATCTCTAGCAGGTTTTTCTTCAGAATTGCACTGTATTTATGAAGCTATATCATACACTCTGACCAGTTTCATAGTTCCCACCCTAAAAAAAAGCAAAATAAACATGGATCTCCATAACTTAAAGGGGAACGCCATTTTTTTTTACATTGTGCCCTTGATTTTACGTTATTACATCATACTACTCACCCATATGAGTTTTGTGTCATTTGGAGCTGTTCTGAAGATATTCCGTTAGGTTACATCCAAGTAACGTCTTCCTATTTAGTTTGAAGACACAAACTACTGTAAACTGTTCAGAATTTATTCTTTATGGTATGCTAGCATTTATAACATGTAGGCGAATCACTGTCCCCCAGACATCCGCAGTTTTATATATTTTTTAAAAACAAAGCGGCGCGTGTATGATGTCATCCGACGTTATAACATTTTATGATATAATAACATAAAATCAAGGGCCCAATATTAAAAAAAACGGCGTTCCCCTTTAATGTTACCATCCTATGTTTCACTCTGGTACTCTGTATGGGTTGGTAGATCCTGTTTATAGAAAACTTACCCAATTGAAAACATGATTGTTTTATCTCCTAACTAGGTGAATTTAAAATGCAAGTAGATGCACTGGATGTTAATAAGGGGAATCAAAATAAAAGGGGATTAAGTTTAAGATTTTTTTTTTCTTACAAATAATTTCATTAACCCTCTACATTACAATTATGTACACATGAAATTCAGTTATTAAATCCTAGTTGATGTTAATGAAAAATATTTTATTTTGTAATATAAATAGTTTGCAAAACGCTGTTCTTCCTGCAGTGGGACATTGCCATCCAGATATAACAAAGGCTGCTGCAGCCCAAATGGACCTCCTGAATGCAAATTCCCGGTTCCTCCATGACAACATCGTCCTTTATGCAGACCGACTGGCTGCCACCCTGCCTGAGAAACTGTCGGTGTTCTATTTTGTCAACTCTGGGTAAGAAATCTGGATCTGAAGCTTCACAAGACCACACCTGAGAAGGAACATTTTAAGTGATCACTCTCTCTTCTTTGAAAGCTCAGAGGCCAACGATCTTGCCCTCCGCCTTGCAGAGCAGTACACCCAGCATGAGGATGTTATAGTGCTTGACCAGTAAGAATCTAAATACATGAGCAACACATTAAATTAAAAAAATATATTTTCTCATTTATACATTCCTTTCACACCAGTGCATACCACGGGCATCTTAAGTCTCTCATCGACATCAGTCCTTACAAGTTCCGAAAACTGACAGGACAGAAAGAATGGGTTCATGTTGTGTGTAAATATATGAAACTTAGAGCATGCAAATTTAGAAACAACAAAATATTTGAGTCCTGCCTGTCTGAGAGATCGCAATATGTCCTCACAGGCACCCTTACCTGACACTTACAGAGGAATATACAGAGAAGAGCATCCCAATCCAGGTCAAGCTTATGCTGATACAGTAAAAGACTTGATAGAGGAGATCAGCAGAAAAGGTCGAAAGGTACATTTAATCCATCATTTTATAAGATTAATTCACCCAAACTTTACCTGCTACAGTTAACAACAGAAGTCGATGACATTTTTTGCGATATTCATTATTCGCTCTCCCTTAGATTGCAGCCTTCTTTGCTGAATCAATGCCCAGTGTTGGTGGACAAATCATCTTGCCCCAAGGATACTCGTCTAAAGTCGCAGAGTCAGTACTGATCTATTAGCTACGTTTCTTTGCCACTGCTTGCATAGGGTGACGTTGTCGTTTCTACTTTCCACAGATATGTGCGATCAGCTGGTGGAGTGTTTGTCGCAGATGAAGTTCAGACAGGATTTGGGCGCACAGGGACTCACTTCTGGGCTTTCCAGCTTCAGGGAGAGGATTTCTGTCCGGATATCGTTACCATGGGCAAACCGATGGGTAACGGACATCCTTTGGCCTGTGTTGCAACCACTGTGGAGATAGCTGCAGCCTTCACTGCTAATGGAGTGGAGTACTTCAATACGGTAACTGTACAGCAATTTTATAGAGAAGGCCAGCATAACTAAGCACATACTTGTTTTAAAATTAGAGGCATTTTTACTGTTCTCCTAACAGAAAAACCTTCTTGTTATCACATTTTTATTCCTATGTGGATTAACTTTTACGTTTCTCTAACTAAATTCAGTTCGGGGGTAATCCAGTGTCGTGTGCGATCGGTCTGGCAGTTCTGGACGTGATAGAGAAGGAAGATCTAAGAGGAAATGCCGTCAGGGTGGGAACTCATCTGAAAGATTTGCTGAAGAAACTCCAAACAAGACACGAAATAATCGGAGATGTCCGGTAAGAGTCCGTTTTCTCAGATTTTCTCATATGAGCAGGTCAGGTATTAACCTATCTGCATTTATGATACTCTGATGTCCAGGCTTGGACTGGTAATCTGTGACACCGGGCATTTGCCCGGTGGGACGGTCCTAACTTCAGCGTGCGAGGGCCGGCCCTCCTTAAATCATACCGGCACCCTAAGCACCTACCTGTGACAGTAAATAATAAGTAATACAATGTTAACTACCTAAAAGCCTTCCTTTTCATGCACATCCTTGTGACGGTTGGCATTTTCTATTTCTTCACACAAACTCCTTGCAAAATAACTAACTTATAATAAAACTAAAATGCTTTCTTTAAACGAAAATACAATGTTCTTTTTTTAGTTGGCGAATTTATGTTCAATATTTTGCAAAAATACATTGCGGTGCATTATGGGGTTTCGCATCTAAAGGCTAACGTTTCCCCATCTTACGTGCATTGTTGCCAGGTTGGGATGTTTCCCAAACTGGCAGTTTAGGATTGCTAAAAAAAATGTTTTTCTTTAGATTTATGGCCTCAGAGATCAATAGAATTTGGTTCAAATTGGGCGAGGTTTCGTATATACAGGCGGTTTTTGGACATTTTTTGGGCTGGAAACCGTGAGTCAGTGATATCTGGCAACCCTGCTGGACGTTACAGAGCAGGGGGGTTCCATAAGTGGGCCGATGTAGATGGAAAAATGGCAGGGCCGAAAATCGTTCCCAGTCCGAGCCTGCTGATGTCCTTTCTATGCTCGACTGGTCAAGCCTTCATTGCAGCATTTCCTTAATTAGTGAAACATCCACTTTTTATTCATTCTGGTCAAACGTAAGTGGAACTAAGTAAGTGTTAGAAAGGAGAACAACTATGGCTAGTAAGTTTCACAAGAAATGTTTTGCATCTAGTATCTTGAAAATGATAAACAAAACTCTAGACCTTAATTTGATGATTTTTTTTTTTTTATTTGCTTGAATAATTCATAAAAAGGGTTTACTCATTTTTATATTGATATATGATAAGTCAGTTTTCATTTAAACGGAAAAGTTTAAAATGGCACATAGACACATTGTTTCTCACATTTATACATGCAGTATCCATAAACTTTGTTAGTTCCTAAAAATCTTTATTTTAGAAACAGAAATCTGAAAAACCTGGCATGTATTTGCATTCAGAGGCCTGCTTTAATACTTTGTTCGATTATCTTTTCTTAAACCTTAATGTGCTGTATTCATCCATCCAGAGAAAATTCCATCCATTATTTTTTCTCCCTGTTGAAAATAAAAGCAGCTCTGCAGCAGCCTGTTACCAACTTGTACCACCTTATAATTGTCTGTTCAGGTTAGTTTCGCATGCAGGTCAATGATTACATTGACCAGAGAACTTTATTCATTATAACAGTTTAGCAATCTTGCCAAGTTTCCATAGCAGATTACATAATTACAATCAGTTACATAAAAATTGACTCTAATTTACTGATTAGGGAATCAGTACAGAATTTGAAACCCATCATTTTGAGGCCTGTGGATACTATTGCTTTGCTACGGAGCCCCTAAAGGGCCATGGAGGGGAAAAAAAGAACTTTTGCGAGATTCCGCAATAGTTTTGCGAGATCTTGCAAAAGTATTGCAAGATATAGCAAAAGTTTATTTTTTCCCTCCATGTCCCTTTAGGGGCTCCGTACTTTGCAGCAAAATGGTCCATTTGTTCAAATTCTGACCTGGGAGTTTCTATCTGGGGTTTGCCCAGCATATATGTAGGGTCTCTCTGGGGACCCATAGTACAAGAACACCTTTTATAGGTCAGTATGTCCTCTGAATTACTGTTGGCAGTGTGATTCAGTGTCTCAGCGATGGACTGTAGACGTGTCCATGCTGTACCACAGCTTTTGTCCGGAGCTCTGGAGGATAAGTAGGTATAAATAATGGATGAATCAGTTTCCTTCCACTTCAAAACAATGCACTACTTTGTGTTGGTCTATCAATTTAAATCCCAATAAACTACATTAAAGTCTGTGACAATAGTTAGATTGAGATCCTACATTTCTTTGTAAGACAATGTCAGTATAAAGGACAAATCTGAATGTGTCATTTGAATAATTTATTTCTAAATATCTAATTCCAATGGGAATCTCAAAATGTCAACATTATGCCTAAAAAACCCATTTTTGTCTCGTTTGAACAAAAATGTACTATAATGTTTCTGGTTTTTTGCCCACAGAGGGGTCGGTCTGTTTGTGGGACTGGAGCTGGTTACAGACAGGCAAAGCAAAACCCCTGCAACCAAAACTGCAGCACAGGTGGTAAAAAGGTAATTCTGCTGTGTCCTATTTTCCTGATGTGTATCACCTTACTTAAAAGATGATACAAGGAGAGCTACACCGAGTTTAACAATGGCGCATAGTGAATAGGCAAATCATTTTACATCAGAGGTGGATTAAGTTTCTACACTAGGATTCTAATGACACTAAATTAAGGGTGTTTCACGTTTAAGATGTGCGTCATAGCTGCTAAATTTTCTCTAACAATGACAACGATTCATGAACATCAACCAGTTTTTAAGCAGGAACGTACAAATTATTGGAAGTTTATTACCAAGAACTGATTTAAGCTTCCTTTTAATTTTCTGGTGCCTTCCTTACTCTAGATTAAAGGAAGAGGATCAAATCTGCGTCAGCACTGATGGCCCCTGGGAAAACATCCTCAAGTTTAAGCCTCCCATGTGCTTCAGTATGGAAGACGCACAACTAGTTGTTCAGTGCATTGATCGGATCCTGACGGGTTTGTAGCACAAACTCAGCCTATGCCAGTGGTAATAATGTCATGTAAACAACTCATTTATAACACATTAACTGCATGATACATTGCACCAGATTTAACAAACTTCTCGTGTTGATCAATATTACAAAAAAATAATCTAGAATCAGTCTGATTAGGGTAGTGTTGGCCTTGCGGTTACAGCAGTGGGCTTGTGCTCCGAGAAGTTTGCAAGTACCCTGTTCGATCCCTACAGTGTCCACTCTGGGTCCCTGAGCGCCACACAATGGCAGCCCACTGCTGCCCAAGGGATGAGTTAATTGCAGAGGTTTCCAATGTGAGATCAATAAAGTTAAATTATCAATTAGTATTAATTTACAAAGAAGAATGGACCCAAATTTAATTATTAGGAAGTTTAAAGCTTGCAGCCAACTATTAAGGCTCAAAGAGAGGAATACAGCCCACTGCTCCCCAAGGTCTGGGTTAATTGCAATGGTAAATTTCTCCAGTATGAAATCAGTTTTAATTCTCAAAAGGCTGTTTCAGTAGTTCATAAAGAAACTTGACTTATTTCAAGTCTGCCCATTTGGGATGAATATAGCTAATAGAGAAAAGCCCAAAATATATGATCACCAAAAAAATTATCTGCATCGAGTCCCCAGTAGGGACACTTTGAATGACGGCATCAATGCAGTGTACCATAGTAGTTTTTCTTTTTTAAATCTAAATAAACCTCGTTTCAAACTGAGATCATACTTTTCTTCTTTGCAGACATGAAGGCCGACAATCTCAAACTGGAAAATGAAGACATTTAAAGGTTTGTCAAACCTGTAGAAAACCTTTAATAGCATTCAACATTGTCAGATGAGACATTCATGAAGTTGTTCAGAGGTAGATTTCCACATATAAGGCTGCTGTCAATCAGACACACTCGCAGTTCATTTCAGATGTTACTAAATGTGGATCAAAGCCCAAAGGAAATACAATGGGAAGAATTTGAGTGTTTAATACTGTTGAAGCTACGTTCTGATGGTAAAAGCTATTTTGTTTCAGGTCCTCAGCATCTTTACGTGGTGGCGATCTGGCAGAACGTCGGTCTTTCCTCCAAGAGCTTGCAAAAGAATCATTTACCCTTTTCTTGAGGACTTTAAAAATGTAGACTAAAAAAGGAAATAAAGAGCTTATAATCTAAACATTGCCTTTTCTTCTGCTGCCATACTTTAAAATATCCAACTTCTTTCAAAATACAACACACAGAAGGCCCAGGTAAACACTTACCAATCATCTTTAACTCAGGGAAATAAAAACGCTCAAGTGTTCCAGGTTCACATTAAGTGAGGTTGGGTATTAACAGGTAGAGAAACCCTGCGCCGCATCATTCATTACTTCAGACAAAACATGCAAGCCATTTAACATTAACAGTACATTTAAAATTAACTTTACAAATAATAACCAAAAAGTCCATTTGTAATATAAACCAAATTTTTATTTCTATCAATTTGCCCAAGACACTAGAGGAATGAGTTTCCAGTGATAGAGGGGTTACCCTCTTACATTATAACAGGCTTGCGTTTCAAGTTGAATGACACTAATAAAGCCACTTGGAAAAAAAGAAAAAGAAAGAAATTGCAGACATGTTGGGGAGAAGCTTCCTTAAAAACAAAAAAAATAATAAAATAAAATGCTGGTCCTTCCTTACAAGCCCCCATAGCGTTCACTTTGACACTTTTTTTTTCTGAACAGAACCCTTAGATTAGTGTAAATCCCTTTGTAATCACCTCAGCCCACATCTGAAGCCATGCCCCTCACTTTCAACACTCAGCATGGGAAAAAAAAAAATAACTAAAAACCTAGAAACACACAGAACAGAAAACAAAAAGCAATATTGTTTTATTTGAGAGCTTTTCAAAGCCCTTTGCTCCTGCTCGTCTGTAAATCCAGTCGACATGTAAAAATACAACCATACAATACATTAGATTCAAGAAGGGTACCAAAAAGTACAGTAAAAATAACACTTCCATCACTGGAAATGTAAATGGACAAAATAAAAAATAAAATAATAAAAAAAAAAGTGGAAAAGTGACATTTGCTTCCCCAGTTTCCTCACTTGATCTGTACAAATGGAGCATGAGTCCAAATTTCTGCCAACTCCAAAGGAAAAGCCAAAGCCCATGTTCGCTGGTCAGACCATGGATCTTATTTACTTTAGACCTTAGGAGAAAAACACGGTGCTTTACGTTACTGAGATTTAACCGATCGTGGCATGCAGTTACACAGAGACACACGGGTGCATGAATGAGTTCGACAACTAAAGTGAATGACAAACAAATTTGGGACGGGAAGAGGAGGGACGAAGGGGGGAGGGGGGGACACAGCTGATCTGCTAGCTGATCGGATCAGTCCTCATTTCTGTTTTGGACCACCACAAATCCTTACTGATCAAGTAGGCTTTTTAGAGATGCATCTCAAGATGGAAGACAGGTGGAATGAATCCATCTTCAATGATCCCAGACCCCACAAAACGCCCTACTATAACCCCCACCACAATGGTTGAATGGATTTAGTGTAGATGGAGCTCTCTGTGGGGCCAAAAGGCACTAATGGTAATAGCTACTTTCTCATACTACCACGGATGATGCAAGAATGCATACCTGCACTACGTGTGATCAGTATGGCTTGTAGCTACCCTGGTGGCCTCCACGTCTTGGAGTTTTCCCATAGCTTGTATTGCCCTGGTCTGGAGGACAAGAGAAAAAGGGACTGAGTTCTTCTGTACAACAAGGAGGACCAAGAAAATAAAGTTTCTCTCATTCAGTGTCTTTCCCGGGGGCACTTATCGCTTACTGTAGTCGTAGCCACCCCCATAGCCGTAATAACCAGAGTAGTCAGAGTAGTTGCCATAGCCCCCGTATCCATAGCCCTGCTGTCCATAACCATAGCCCTGGTTGTATCCCTGGTTCCAGTAGTTGTTGTAGCCTTGATTCCAGTTCTGACCCTGGCCTAGAAACAACAAGTGAGGCCTTTGTCACGACTTGGTTTCAGAGCAAACAATGACATACATAGCCGTGAATGACACGGGTTCGTTAGCCATGATGGTCGTTACCTCCGCGCCCCCTGCCACGCCCTCCGTAACCCCGCGCGCCGTACTGCTGCTGCATGTAGACCTCTTTGGGTTGGGCGATTTTGATTTCACACTGTAGAAACACAGAAGCACGGTTTTTTTTTAGTGGGACGCCACTTTAAACATACAACAAGTCAGCAGTAATCCACTGTGGAGGTTACCTTGCTGCCACCGACGGTGTGGTACTTCTTCTCCATAACCTTCTTAACAGAAGGCTCTTCTTTATATGTAATAAATACGAATCCTCTCCTCTTCTCCGTCTTTGGATCTTGCGGGAGCTCGATAGTCTCAATCTATGAAACAGGAACCGTACTTTGTGAAGCAGCCAACCATCCCCCGATTCTTTATATTCTCATCCAACTGAAGCCAACAAACTGCTAATTGTACCTCTCCAAAGGCCCCGAAGTATTCCTCGATGACCTCCTTGGCGGTATCAGGGTTAAGGCCTCCAACGAAGATTTTCTTTACAGGCTCCTTCTTCATGGCCATGGCTCTCTTAGGGTCGATCTGTCTGCCGTCTAACCTGTGCTCCTTCTGTTCAAGAACCTATAAAGTAAAAAAAAAACAAAAAAAAACAAAACAGTGGTGAATCTCTAAACATTACTTGTATTTCTCCTTCCTTACAAAAGACCCTTATGAGTAGAGTCTAATTGTGTCCCTCCTTACCTTGTCTACGCTAGCTGAATCCTTAAAGAGAATGAAGCCAAATCCTCGTGACCGACCCGTCTGCTGGTCCATCTTTATGGTACAGTCCGTCACCTCTCCAAACTTTGAGAAGTAGTCTTTTAGATCTTTTTTGCTTGTGTCCCAGCTGAGGCCTCCAACAAACATTTTACTAAAAAACAAAAACAAAATCAAAGATTAAATAATTATCAATTCATATTAAAAAGATAGAAAGAATAAGCTCTGGGCTCACATTTAATGAGAAAGAGCCATAATCCAGGTTAAGCGAATGCCATTTACAGCTCTCCATATCAATACAATCTCCATTATGTTGCTGTCATTTCACCGCCTCAATAATAACCTTCAAATAGTAGATTTAATGGTCACTTCAACTTGTTACTTCCCTGATCTCATTTGATGCCAATACAATTACTGAAAAATACCGTTTTATATTAATATAAGGAAAGGGATCGCTCAAATATATTTTATGAAATTGTCCTAATTGCATGTCAACTATTCGATGAAGGCAAAAAGAAATAATGGGAAAAAAATCTGATTAAGGCCTTATTGACAGAAAGGAGAACAATCAGGTGGCAAACTCCTGTTGCTCAGGTTCATTGGGGTTTCTATATGAAATTTTGTAGGTATCATCTTGTATTCAACTGGTTTATTTTGTTTAAATAGGCTTCCAAAATAGTATTTATGAGAAATCAAACTAGAGAATATAGAATATGTGATGGTAACAGATGGGGCTGGACATGAATATTTTATAGTCCACATTACAGCCAAATTAAACTAAATGAAGACATTTTATCCATAGTAAAAGGATAATATAGCTACAGCCCTTTTTAACCAGATGCAGGCTTCCAAATGACCTAAAAGAGCCCTAAAGTGCAGTAGTTCCCCCAAACCATGACACTTCCACAGATACGACTTTCTGTCTCTGAAGCATCCATTTTTCGAGCATTAATGGGGCCTAGGTGTGGAACTGAACAGTTCACATTAGATTTAACAAGGAGTGAGGAAGAAACCCCTTTGAACTGCTTAGAACAGACACTGTCATAAAAATAAAGGTACTCAGTTGACACATTCTGGCCATTATTGTTAACTAATTGACAGCCTAAGCTCATGTATAAAGAAAGCACTGTGCCAGGCAGAGGGGCTCTGCATATGCATTATGGACACCATGTTCCAGTACATCTGTTGATCCTCTAACACTAGAGGGGGGTTTTAGGTGAAAGATCTACGTACTTCAGCAAGAGATTTTAATCAATAATCTATTTTTTTGTGACAGAAGGTTTGATGTGTAGTATTTTTTTAATGCGCCAGTCCTGAATGGTCTAAGGTCTGCTGTAACGCCCATCCCCCTCCCTCCCTCCCTCCTTCCGCACATGGCGCCAACAAAGGCCGGTTGAACAAAGAGGCACCAATAGCGGCTCTAATGATAATCATCTAACAAGAAAATCCCTGAAATAGCGATGATAAAAAAAATATATAAGAATAAAACTCACCCGGCATCCTCTTCGCCCTTACTGGCGTCGATCTGGCCGCCATCCTGTGAGTTCCCGTCCGGATCGGTCCCCGCTCCTTCTCCGCAGTCATTGTCGGCGCTGCCGTCGTTTCCTCCTCCGTTAAAATCATCCTCCGCTTCATGGCCGTTTTCTGACGTTTCCATGTACTGCTGTTCTGCTTCTGACATTTTTAACTAATACACCTAAAACAAACAGAAATAGATTATTCGCGATGAGTTGCCTGGTAGGATCGTTTTCACAGTCAGCCCTTCGCCATTTACGTGCTGCCAGTTTTCGCTTCCCCACCATTTTGACCGGCGACACTGCGCTATCAGCACTAACCCAGGGAACCCCTGGCTCCTATCTGAACGGTTTGCTATTTAAACAAAACGGCAGCCACTTAGCGTCTAAAGAGTCGCTCTACTGGAGCCAAATAATAGAAAAACCACCTGAATCATACCGATTAACCAAACGCGAACTCGAATTTGCAATTACGTAATTCAGAGGCCGTGCTACGCGAAATGTAGGACAATATTGCGACGCATTCATGTCACCTTCATTTAAAAAACAAAAAGAGGAAATAATAAAAAAAACATGTATGTATATTTGTAAAATAAGAGCGTAATATGAAAAATATACAAAGATCTACTTGCCGATCGCGGTCGAGGAGCTCTCTTCAAGATGGATTCTCCCACACGACGACAACTCGTGGTTGGTTTTTTTAGAAGCCGCTAAGGAAAAAAACACACATTTCTGCAACGGAGCCTCCTGATTGGCCACCGCAGCTGTCAGTCATATCCGACGGCCATTTGGAGACGTCGAATTTTTTTTCTTTCCAAGAGGGGTTCCCGCCCGCTCTCTTACAACACAGGAAGGAACTCAATGAACCTTTTTGAGCTGCTGGAAATGTGTCCCCGGCGAAGTGAAAAAGCCGCCCTTAAAGCTAAATAAAGCTACAAATTGTCTACTTTCACCCATTTATGCTTTTAACATGAAGTCTGAAAGAGAGAAAAATGCTAGAAAAGGGCGAATTTAATGAAGTACTGACAGGAAACCTAATGACCTGTCAGGGCAAAGAAATGAAAGCCTTCGATCAAACAGCACCGATAAGCGCAAAAATTGAAGGAAACTAGTTAAAAGAACTACAATAAATGAAATGAATTCACAAATGACTTCAATTATGAGATGACAATTCATTGATCTAATAACTTTCCCACCCATTTTTGGCCTTGTTTGACATTACAAACACAAACTGCATTTTTTAAATTGAACGTGACAGACTAAAAAAGTAAAAAAACAAAACAAAAAAAACAATCCCCTGGACTTTGTTTCTAAGTTTGAAGACGTTTCCAGACATCCCAAGTTCCAAAAACTAATTTCAGGGAGATGCTTACCCCCCCCTCGCCATGGTGTCATCATTCCTCACCATGGCCGGTTCTAGACAGGGGCCAACAGGGGCCAGTGCCCCTGTAGACCATATCCTGGCCCCTGTTATGGCCCCTCTACTGAAGACATAATCCTTAAAGACATTCTAATGATGATATGTGCTGCAACAGACATGGTTACTGATAGGTCCTGTGGATGTGTTTTTTTTTTCTTTACAAATTATTTAAAAACAATAAGGTGATAGCTTCAGTGGTATTGAGATAGGATCCCAGTTTTAATCTGTTAAATGTTTTTTTTCCCCACAACAAATAAAAAAAATGCTTTTTCTTGAGTTCTAATTCAAATTTTATAGAAAAGTGTAGTTTTAACTACTATATATAAAGTCAAAAATATGTAAAATTCCTAAATTATAAATGTATATTGACCTCATGAGAAATATAATTTTTATCCAACCTAATCTAAAATAAATTTTACTTCATGCAGCTATATTAATATATTAATATATTGAATCCCTTGTTTTTTATTTCATGTTTTTCTGTGCCCCTATGAAAACACGCTGCCCCCCTCCTGGCCTCCTGGTACATTTGGTCTAGATCCGCCACTGTTCCTCACCTTCACTAGACGTGGATATACTTTAGTATATTCTGCTGTAAAATTAGTCCTATATTTTCACTTTTTGCTTGAGGATACCTCTGCCGTTTCACAGGATGCACAGCTTTGAGTGGTAACTAGGTGACTGCCAGAGAGTAACCCACAGAAACTTATCAGACTGATCCAATCAGCTCTCTGATCAACCAGTCGCCTGGATTGCTGGATGAACAGAGCATCGCTTTGGATAGATACGCTGCACAGGTTTCACCAGCAACCTCCTCCCCACACCGCTCTCTCTTGTTGTTCCTGCGCAATCGCAGTAGTTCTAATCCGCACATGCTGCACGAATTATTATATTGCCCAATCCCTCTCACTGGCATTAAATAAAACACCACCTTGCAGAGTCTAAAATCCGGGATAATTTATGTGACTCGCCGGCATCAGTGAACAACTATCTATATCAGGGAGACTCCCCGAACTTCCGGGAGACTTGGGATGTCTGTTTCGCTTCCCATCCAGGAAGCTTTTTGCATTAAAATCAATCCATTTTAAATGGAAAAAACTTCCTGGATGGGAAACGAAACGTCTTCAAACTTGGAAAACAAAGTCCAGTGAATTTTTTTTTTTTTACTTTTTTGGAATGACTATGACCTGGATGACTGAGAATCTTCACCAGTATACGTAACAGACCAAAACACAGCAGTGTATCAAAGTTAAACAGTAGAAAGGTCTTTATTGAGGAAGTTTTTTGCACACATAAGGCATTTGTCTTCTTTTGATTCGGTAAATATGTAAAACCTTAAATGAAATAAACATGGATACAATAGTACTGTAGACAGGTGTGTAAGTAGAGTGTTTACAATTTCTTTATTCATTCATAAATGAAGGTAATGGGAGGTTGTGATGGTGCAACAAGCTTAATTATTTCCCAGTAGAGTAACTTACTACTGTAATATGTTCACCCAGGGAGTGCCTGGGGGAAGGAACTGCTCTTGTGGTGGCTGGCATTGGGAAGTTGTTTTTTTTTAAGTGACAGATGCAACTAGAAACTAAAAAGGTTGCACTTTTTCTTTGTCTTACAGCTAAAATTTTGTCAGAGAGACTGGAGAGCATCTATTGATGCAAATTCTTTAGTCTCACTTCTGTTTTCAGCTGGACTAACATTGGTATGCGTGGTATGAACTCATGATGCCTGAAATATATTAACCGACAGTTATTGTACTGCTAAAAGTCTGAAGAGAGAATATACACAAGAATATGCAATTGTGGTATAAGGATACTATATTTATAACATGTTTAACAGCTTTTAGTTTACTTATTTAATCTGCACTACTTTAATGAGTAGGAGCATTATGAGGAAGGGAACAGGTTAAGAGCTCTTTAGTAAACCTTAGGTCTTGATTATTAAATTAAACCTAAACTGGGATCAAATAACATATTGGTTGATTTCAACCTACTTGTAAAGATAACTGGATATATTCAAGTGTAAGAATAAAAGTGGCTAAATTTAAATGCACACTTAACTTTATAATTTTTCATCTGTAAAAAAAAGTAAAAACCATACATTTTCATAATTTTTTGTGTCACCCATGTACCATTTTACTACTAAAATCCATTTAAGTTTAAGGTTGTAATGTAACAGAATGTAGAAACGCTGTATGATGTGAAGATAGGATATGATCCACATTTATTCTGATATTTTCAACATGGTCAGTCTTATATCAGAAACAGTAACCTCCCCCAATGTAGCAAAATTAGCTTTTACTGTGACTAACTGTATGTGCTCTCTTTCACCCTTTCTGACATTAAATATGGTCTCAGAGCTCATCTTTTGCACAGTTTCTTTCCTAGACAGCAACACTTATGGTGTTAGTCTTCTCTTACCTTCTCTAAGAGAAAAAGTATTTCTGCATCAGTGTTTCTCTTCCTTTGGTATGTCTGCTTGTCTACCTGAGCTCCAGTCGGCCTCGGTAGAAGGATACTCACACTGAGCCTGTTTCTGCAGGGGTTTTTACCCTGTTAAGATGTTTGTTTGTTTTTCTCTCCTCTGTCACTGCCTGCTTGCTCCATGTGAGGGATTGCTGCAAAATTAATGACTCGATGCAAATATCTGGTTTTTCTATAAATAAATAAGGGGACTGCTGTCCATCATTTATGTTTTCAAAGACTCTTAGTGCTGCCTGTCACTGCTGTGTTTCGTGAAGCTCTAACTGCGGGTTAAATATGAAATTTTTATAACACCATTGCATTTTAAAGTATGTTATTTATTAATATATCCATCTTACTTTAAACCCACTGGCTACTTTTTATTATGTCAAATAATATATTAAAATAAAAAGCAAAAATATCTGATATACTTGAGAAAACCACCAAAATACTTGACTGCTATCAAATATTTACATGTTTAACACTGAACAGACAGATTAATCAAATGCAAATAGACATAAAAGTAGTGTAATCCTTCCCTCCTTATTTTGCTCTCTGGCCATCAGTTCTGATCTTCCACATCACATATTTGAGGCTGGTTGGGATCATTCTTCAGGAGCCAGTCAGCAAGCCATATCTATTGAGAAGAGCAAAGATGCACAAGCTTACAACCACGTCGGTTTTGCGTATGAAGCTTTGAACACACCGGGCATCAATACTTACACAGGGTTTGGAAGGCTTTTCCTTACAGAGCTCAGTGAGTCCTCGGTGGAGAACTGGAATCACGTTCCTGCTCAGATACTCCTCAGTTTCCTCTATGGTTGAAAGGGGCTCATTTACAGCTGCAGTGAGAAATTGCACTGGGTTCAGCACCTCAAACTCTGTGAGCGACGAGAATTTTGACGGAGCAAACTACATACTGTTTGGAAACATGAATTGAATCTCCCTCACTGCTGTGAGAAATGAGTCGCTGCCATGAAGAGCATTCTGAAGGTCAGAAGTCCCATATTTTGCTCTAAGGCTAAAACATTGGAGATAGATAGGTAAAAATAGATCAAATATTAGATTCAATGAGGGTCAACAGGCATTTTACTAGAACCAGGACAGTTTCGGTACACTGATTTCAGTCAAACTGGTTTACTTTCAGGAGTGTGTGGCCAAATCAAAATCTCTATGAAGTTTGTAAGTAGAAAGAAACGACTCCTTGAGTGATAAGACAAGAAAAGGGACAGTGGTAGTCTTAGTTAAGGATGGTTGCTGATAAATTGCTAATTTCGACATGCTAAGGCTTTTTTTAATCTCCACAAGCTCTTGAATATAATTTGCCTAAAAGTCATTCCGAAGTTACATCCATGGTTTCAAAACATTTCTACTGCATTTTTTCCTTCCACTCAACTTTTGATTAATATGCCTGGATGCAGCATGTGTAATAGTCAAGCCTCTTCCATAAGTATAAAGGGCGAGTCATGACAGAGCATTTTTGTTTCAAAGGTGTTTTTAATCATTATTTAATATTTACCTTATCAAGGCTGCAATTTTAAAAAAGGATATTGTCTAGAGAGCTGTTCTAAACGAAATTTATTTTTGTTTACACTTGTGTATATAAAATGACCAAATAAATCTGTCAAAGACAGATAATCATCAATTGGTAATCATCAATTTTTTTCTGTAATTATGAATTTCACTGAATCAACCAAAAAAAATTGTATTAACCCAGTTTTCTTTAAACATGTAAAATGCACAAAGAGTTGCATTTCAGACTGACCATTCCGGATGAGTTTGTCTGGTTTTGGAGATGTTGTCAGGCCCTATTATGGATTTCCAGTGAGCAATAGCGTTGTCCCGAGCCAGTATCATGGCAACAATGGGGCCAGAGCTCATGAAGGCCGTCAGACTGGGGAAGAAGAAGGTTCCGTACTGGTGTGCATAAAACTCACTGCATTGCTCAGGACTCAGCTGCAGCCTCTTCTTCTACAAAAGGAATAATTCATTATTGTGAGACGATCCAGACGGGTTAAATGACTTTTAGAAAGACAAGATTTTTCACATGGGTACCTCAGATCTGATACTTCAGTTTGTTTGTTTTTTGTTGTTATTCTGATTTAATTAACTTTTTATGTCTGACTTAAAAAAAATGTTTAGCCTGACATAAATTTTGATCAGCGTAAACTGTGCATTATATCAGTATTTTACATCTTGAAGATTAAAGGATCCTGTATGCATTCTGATGGATTTTAATATACCAATAACACGAAGTTCTATTTCATAAAGATCTATAAATATGAAATTATGATTTTCTTACAGTGAGGTAATTATCCGGCAAATTTGGTTTGTCAAAAATAGGCCTTTAAAGCACAACCCTGAATCCATCCATCCATCCATCCATCCATCCATCCATCCATCCATCCATCCATCCATCCATCCATCATGTGTGCACCAGGGTATTTCCCCAAGACAAGCCTAGAAATCCTATAAATTGTTTATAGATATGTTTTTGCATGTAAGGACTGAACAATACCCTTTTTATGTTTTTTTGTCGTTGTTGCAAGAACATGTATCCAAATGTTATACAGCCTAGATACAATGACTAATTCTATAACGTTTATATTGTACATATTTTATAATTTTAGCATAATTTATGATTAAATTAGCCACAACAAATTGTCTGTCCAATGGGGAGTCACTTGCTTTAGGTCAGACGAGCTTACTATTGCCCTCTAGTGGACAAAAGGTTCAACGATCAATGCTCCATAAACGTTAGAAATTCAATTATCTTCAGTACTGAATCACAATCACAAATAAAACAATCAATGTTTTATTTTGCGATACATTGATTATAGTGTAAACAAACCTTAGTGTTTCAATGTTCTACCAACCTGCAGAATAATGAAGCCTGACCTCAGAATAACGTCTTCGATCTCCTCTGATTTCTGAACAGCGTCAGGTTTGATGATAGCCAGCGTTCTTTCAACGTAAATACGTTGCTCTGAAGTTTGGTCCATTTCCCTCTGCTAGCTGGCGCTAAAGTGTGACAACTTTAGCTAAATCCAAACACAAAATAGACGTTTAGTGCGTAGATCCACTCCTAGATTGATTGCAAGTGAATCGATACTATTATTTAAATAGTTATAGATGAAGCAGACAGTGGGGGAAAAAAACGCATCCGCACACGAACCTTGGTTGCTATGATACCAGATAACTACGGCGACTTGCGAAGGACAATTTGTAACTTTTTTAGTTTGTCCTGCAAACCAGTACAAATGCACAATATTTACAATAGTGAATTACATCACAGTGGGAAAAAGAAGGGAAAAAGAAAAAAAGAAAGTCCTAGGGAAAAAAAACGTCATATAATTAAGGGTACATTTCCAGGACAGTCATCATTTGCAGAACTATTTCAGTTAGGGCCAGGTTATCTTAATTATCTTTATTCTTTACAAGAATAAACTCGGGAGAATGAAGCCAAAGAGATAAAAATAAATTCATATTACAAAAATAAAGTATACAGGTCCTTCTCAAAATATTAACAGTGCCACAGGTTGATTGCCTCCATGCTACGCCGCATTGAAGCAGTCATTTCTGCAAAAGGATTCCTGACCAAGTATTGATTGCATAACTGTACATAATTATTTGAAGGTTGACTTTTTTTTTGTATTAAGAACACTTTTCTTTTATTGGTTGGATGAAATATGCTAATTTTGAGAGATAGGAATTTTGGGTTTTCATGAGCTGAATGCCAAAATCATCCATGTTAAGACAATAAAAGACCTGAAATATTTCAGTTAGTGTGCAATGAATCTAAAATATATGAATGTTCAAGTTTTATTGTTACATTATGGAAAATAATTAGCTTTATCACAATATGCTAATATTTTTCAAAGGGCCTGTATGCTGAGATTTAAGTCCGTCTGATAATGTTTAGCTGAGTCTGACAGCACATTTGCCAAATTCAACATGGCAGACACATTGACTCATTCACAGCATAGGCAGACCCCGCCCAGTGACTGGTCTACACATTAAATGTTGAACTCTTTAAGTAAAACTTTGAGAGTTAAATTTAACACCAATCCAAGTGCATTTGGTGCAACTCTAGATTTGTGTTAACTCTATATAGTGTTTCTTACTCCAGTTGTAATAACACCAAGTCAATTTACTTTGACATGTTTAACACCATGTACCGGTATATTATCTCTATGGGTGTAACACTAAGGGAGCGGGAGATCGACAGGCGGATTGGTGCAGCGTCTGCCGTGAAGCGGGCGCTGTACCGGTCCGTCGTGGTGAAGAGAGCTGAGTCATAAAGCAAAGCTCTCAATTTACTGGTCGATCTATGTTCCTACCCTCATCTCTGGCCATGAACTCTGGGTCATGACCGAAAGAAAGAGATCGCGGATACAAGCGGCGGAAATGGGTTTCCTCCGTAGGGTGGCTGGGCTCTCCCTTAGAGATAGGGTGAGAAGCTCGGTCATCCGGGAGGGACTCGGAGTAGAGCCGCTGCTCCTCCACGTCGAGAAGAGCCAGTTGAGGTGGCTCGGGCATCTGTCTAGGATGCCTCCTGGACGCCTCCCTGGTGAGGTGTTCCGGGCACGTCCCACCCCGGGGAAGACCCAGGACACGCTGGAGAGACTGTTTCTCGGCTGGCCTGGGAACGCCTTGGGGTTCCTCCTGAAGAGCTGGAAGAAGTGGCTGGGGAGAGGGAAGTCTGGGCCTCACTTCTTAAGCTGCTGCCCCCGCGACCCGACCCCGGATAAGCGGAGGAAGATGGATGGATGGGTGTAACACTAGTGCCCTCCCTCACACATTTCAGTCCAGAGTAATAAACACATAGGGTTCTGAAAGGGGTAAGGAGCAATTATGGGAATTTAAAGTAACCCCAATTGAAATAATGTAGTGAATCAGGTTATGATTTACACCTCAATGTTACATTCTCTTCAAAACTGCACTTCATTTCTTGGCCTATTTTTAAAGTCACTTTAAAAGCTGAATCTTTGGTTCAAAATGCTGGAATTTTCTAATTTTGTCTATAAAAACATTGATGCCTCAAGAGGTCAGGTAAAATCATCTAACCCAACACCGATTTTTTTATGATTTTGACAAATTTTCTACTTTATGGTTATCGGGTATAAAAGTTTCAGACACAGGAGTCAATGACTTCTTTTATCTCTTTATTGAAAACAGAACTGCTTATGCATCTGCAATGGTGACTTCAACCTCTACGCCTGGTTCGATGCTGATGGAGGTGATCTGCTTGACAATTTCAGACGGACTGTGCAGGTCTATCAGGCGCTTGTGGATCCTCATCTGGAAGCGATCCCAGGTTTTGGACCCCTCACCGCAGGGAGTCTTCCTGGTGGTGATGCGCAGAGTCTAGAGGTGGACCAAAGGTGCAAATGAGCTTTCAGATATAAACCAAAAGGAATTTCAGAGTTTATATGAATCTGTCAAAAACTAGAGAAGGAGAAGCATATTTAAAAGAAAACTCTGTACCTTGGTTGGCATGCGGACTGGTCCCTTCACCTTCAGGCTCTTCTCCTTGGCACCACGGATCAAATCAGCACAGACTAAAAAAAATAAACCCAAAATGATTTAACATCCAAAGTACAACTAATACATTGTGTTAACTTCATCCCACAGCTCAGAATAGCGTATTTGGTCACCACAGTTAATGACTGATAAAATTTTTTATCCTCATTGCTTCAGTTTCTTTCACACACCCGATTAAATGGGAGATCGGTTACCTTTCTCCAGGGATTTGACGTTGCGGCTGGTGAGGGTGATACGGATGCGATGGATAGCAACCTCAGTCTCAGCAGGTGCCTTGCCAGAGTCCTTAAAGGCCTGCAGTAGAAGAAAACCCAAACATCTTCATTCGCAGAAGCAGCTGCTCTAATGCAACCTTAAATGTTCAGATTGCATCTTTATTAATATGTGCACATGATTAATTATACTAAGGTAAACAAACAAAGTATACATCTCTATTTTCACAGTCGCTCTCATAAAACGAAGATATATCAAACCAGTTGCTATTAGGGCGAAAACTAGTTTAAAATCTCATCTCAACTTGAAGTAAACAAAAACTTGCCACATCTAAAACAATCTCACCTGTGTTCACTGAGACTTAAAAGATTGGATCATATCAGAGCTATTCAACGGGTTTAACAGACGATAAGATCACTTGTTAAGCAGCATTTTTAAGTTATTCAGCGAGAAATGTAATCATTAGATGGTGAATAAATGCATAATAACCCGTTTAATCTTGAAAATGATAGTTTTTTTTTATGTCAGGGTAAACTTTTTGTTTAAATGTTAGGATTGGCTAAATAGAGCAAAAATTATAATGTTAGCGAAGATTCTCAGTCATCCAGGTCATAGTCACAAACCATCCCCCTTTTTTCCCCCAGGATAAAGACGTTTCACTTCCATCCAGAAAGCTTTCTTAGTTCAAAATGTCTGGAGTGGTGTCGATCTCCAGGCTTCATAGAATTGCTCAAGAAAAGCCTTGTTGTGGCTTAGAACAGAGGTCTTCAACGTTTTGCAGGCCAAGGACCCCAAAACTGATTTCTCCCTGGGAGTATTTCTGATTCTGACTCCTGGTTGATGGGACAGGTGGTGTGAATGAAACTGTGCCCAGCTTGAAAGAGCTCCTGTATGCATTGATAAGTGAAAGACATATTCTACCTACTTTAGCTGTTTACTACAGTGTGTTGAATTCATGTTAATGTGGATTTGAAGACAATCTAATTAGTGGAAAGATTTGCTGGGGGGAATATTAAAAAAAGGTCTAGTTAAGCAAAATTTTCGCGACCCCCATGCAGTACCTCCATGGGCCCCCTAGGGGTAGCGGACCCCCTGTTGAAGACCTGCGGCTTAGAAACTGATCAGAAGCAGGTCCACCACTTGTATTTGGGAAGTTATTAGGGTCGTTATTGGCATGGCTTACCTTAAGCATCGGACCGACTTTTACATACATCAGAGCGATGTTATGACCACCTACGGTGGCCGGAGTGACTCAAAACTTCACTCAGATAAGCACCTGTGCGATGTTTTGCATTTACCAGAAACATCGCCCTGGGTAAGCCAGGCCAACATCGACCGTAACGACTCCCCACCGCAAGGAATGGACCTGCTTCGGTTTTTTGTTTTAAAGTACAGTCGGCGAAAAAGTCTTCCTGCTGAAGACTTTTACAAAAGTGAGCAGCAAATCAAACTATAGCAATTTCAAACTCAATTTATACGTTATAAATCAATATAATGAAATAAAATATACCATTTTTGTGATTCCCGACCGACTTATTCGGAAGAAATTTCAGCGAACAGCGGTGAGTCAGGAGGAGATGCTACCAACGTGGATAGCTCCACAGGAAAAAAGGACGAGGCTAGGCCTGCTGCCTTTTTATCATCTCCTCATCCGGGTCACTGCCGCTGCTTCTTCTTCTTCTTCTTTGGTTGCGTCGCTTGTTTAACACCAAACAGCGACATCTCGTGGCCTTCTTATGGTTTGCCTGTTCAACTAAATGGCGAACAAATCCTTGAATTATACTCTATGTATATATGACATAAGAAGTCTCAATATGATAAAGTAAATTCGTAACTTTTCAAAGTGACGTTTTGCATCTTTATTCGGCTTTGTTATAGATCGCAGTTTCTCATCAGTACCCAAAGAGAGCAGTAAAGAAAGAAAACATACACAATGAGACATCAAAATAATTTTTCACAGAAAAAGTAAATTGGGCTTGGTTTTATTAAAGAAGGAAACAATTTAGACCACCTTAAAGATATCAGGTAAAGTGTATAAACAGCACCAGAAGGTCATTTATCAGCATAGGTGCAGTGTAAATTTAAAAGCATATTGGCTGTGCAACTTTATCTTTTTAAAACTCTACTCTCACCAGATTTGCATCTCATTTTGTTGATTCAGGAATTTCCAAAGGTTCAATTGAGCTTATTTATACAGCGCCAATTAACATTTTATTTTAAAGCACTCTCAGATTACAACCAATGTTACAAATATTTAGTGTATTCACTCATTTTTTAAAAATCCTTGCGTTGTTTGAATCAGTGGAGGGAATGTTATATTAATGTTTGAGTTATTTATTCGTCCAAATGTATTTCTACAGTTAAGAAAATTATACAATAAAAGAAAATCTTGAAAGTTTGAGCCCGTGTTATGTTGTTCTAATGTTTACCACTAGTTCAGAAACATATTTGTGTATCCCATTGGAGTCACTAGATTAATGTTAAAGTAAGATATATCTAGCAAAAATCCAACCATCAGCTTTTAAGGTAAACATGAATTTCCTTTTTTATCGGTTAGTCAGTAGGTTTCCTTCTGGAGTAAAGCACGCGGTCATGTTTTATATTTGCTGTTATAATTAACATAACTGACAGTAAGTGAAAGCTGTATGAGGCCTTTAAAGGAAGTTGAACAGGGAGAATGGTAATCATTAGATGGTCAGTATATGTATAATATCCCATTTAATGTTGAAAACGCTTGCGTCTTTTTATGTCAGCGTTTATTTTTTGTTTAAATTTTAGGGTTGGCTAAATAGAGCAAAATTATAATAATGGTGAAGATTCTCAGTCATCCAGGTCAGAGCCAAAATAAGTTTAAAAAAAAAAAATTCAACTTTTTTTCCCCAAGTTTGAAGGCGTTTTGCTTCCATCCAGAAAGCTTTTCTGTTCAAAATGTCTTTAGTTTGGATCTCCAGGCTTTATAGAATAGCCCAACAAAAGCCTAACATCATTATATTAGTTGACGTCTTAATGTCATGTGTTTTTCAGCAGAGCACAGGCACAGAAGCAGGGGCAGCTTCAGATTTAAAGATAAAAAAGATTTACTCTGATATGAAACATGCAATAAAACCTCAGAAATATTTGACAAGAAAAAAGATTTTATATTTAAAATGTACTTTTGTCTCTTGTAAATCAGCAAGACTCAGAAATAGCTGTAGAAGCCAACTCAGCTGCAGAGCCACCCTGGCAATTGGAGACTTAAATTTAAGAAACCTACAAATTCAAAGCACAAACATATAGTAAAAATCAAAGATTTGTTAATCAACCTTCATAATTCAGACTGTCAAAGATATGTGACAAAACTCTAAATAAGTTTTGCTTCTTGAGAAGGGGGATACTAATGATACAGATGAAATGGAAGCCATCCATCTATTGGGGAATCATAATTTAGTCTTTGTTTTAGTACCTTTCAGTTTTTCATACCACAATGGATGGATGGTTTTCCTATTTGAAAATGTATATATGCAGGGATGCCCAATATATTGCAGTTGAAATCAGTATCTGCCGTTACAATTAGTTTTTTCAAATATATTTTGATTTTTTTTATTGTTCCTAATGATTTAGAGCACTTTATAAATGAGACACTAAACATTTCTGTAATTGTAAATATGAGTGTATTTTGCAACAATAGGAAAGCATTAAATAGATTTATAGCATTGCCATTTATTTTTGTCTTTTCTAGCAAATATCAAAACCTAAAGGAAGGGGTCGGGTCCTGCAGTTGCAGCAGCCACCCTTGTGGCAATCTCTCACTGATCCAATAAGGCTACTGCACATTTTAATTTTCTCCACACAAATGTGCAATCTCAATTTGATCATATTAATACTGTAAGAATGGATGAATACCAAAGATACTGAAGCTTTTATGTTTAAAGCATGTCCAGCTGATTCCCAATTCACAAACATGAATAGTTTATTATTCATAGGTGGGCCAAGTATCCCAAAAATCGTAAAACTACCTGATCATATTTTAACTTCAGTAAAATGTAGACTTTAAATAAATTACCAAATTATTTGGTACAAAGGCTACTCAAGTGCTAAGTAGTTGATCTACTTACTGCCTATGATCATAAGCAATTAGATATTTAATAAAAATCATTAAGGGGTTCTAGTGTTTAAAAGATTAAACAATTACACTAAAGAAATTGAGGAATGAACATTCAAAATACAGTTGAGATCAAGTTACAGTATGCAAGGTAAACTATGGTAGGCTATTTACTGTATTTTCACACAAACATTAACCAAACAGCATTCAGTACAAAAAAAAAAAAAAAAAAAAAAAAGTGTCTCAATGGTGCACATTTATTCAAAGCCAGCTGTTTTTTTTTTTTTATTTTTTTAAGGTTACTGGATATAACCAGAAATTAACTTTAATGGTAAAATTTTCACTCGAGTACAATGATGTAAAACTAGTCCCAAAAGTACTTCATCTTCCAAGTTACTAAATGTCACTGAATACAAGTAGCCAGTTCTTACCCACCTCTATATAGGTCCAGGTCCCTTAAAGGTTTACATAAAACAAAGTAGCCAGATGGGAATTGTTCCACATGGGCAGGTGTAATTCAATCATCCATAGTTTTGCTCTATACTGCAGCTAATTCGCTCAGTTTACCTTGTAAATAAGTAATTTCTCATGATTACAAAGGAAAATTAAAGGCCAGCAACAGTGCTTGCTTAAGACAGAGGACCTTTGTTGTAGGCACCTTCTCATCTTCCATAATTTCAAGCATGAAAAAAGTATTAAAAAGTCACCAGCTGTAGAATTTAGGCAAAATGGTTAGGAAGGGCCATCCTATAATGCCAAATCTCCCCAACTTATGTTTCCACTGAAATATATGAAAAAAATATTTTTAAAAACTTGAGACCCAGACTTGCAAATTTTCTTAAACAGTCTTTATTCAAAGTTTCTTCTCCAAGGGGTTCCTATCGTGTTCCAATAGTAACCTGCCACACTCTGATAAGGTTGTCAGTGTAGCCAGCAAACAGGGTCTGTGAAGAAATAGGAGGATAAGAAGTTAAAACTACATCCTGCTCCTTTTTAGAGTTAGCAAACACATTTAAGGTTCTTCCCCTGGTGCCCCTCATATTTGCAGGACTGTCAGCAGTGAAAGTCAGAATTAAAAGTGAATGGGTATAATCATCAGGGACCAACAAGTCATTAAGACACCCCCCTTTAAAGAGCCAAGCATCAAATACCTGTCCATCAGCAGACCAAGCCAAGGAGGTGCACTGTGGGGGTTCAGCCTTGCTGTTTGTGCTGATCACTTCCTGTCTCAGCTCATCCACAATGATCTTACCCTCCAGATCCTGCAAGGTGGAAATGGTGACCACAAGATAAACATTTTCATCAATGGGAACGCACAACTTAAAAGAATAAATAAAGCTGGAAGATAAAAAGCTCAGAAACAGCCTCTGGTATCATCATAAAAATACAGCTAGCATGTGTAGGTTTCATCACCGCCAAACTTAACCAGGAAATATTCATCATGAAGACCTACCCAGATCTTGATGCTGGGCCCAGTGGCTGCACAGAGCCAGTAACGGTTAGGGCTGAAGCACAGGGCATTGATGATGTCACCGCTATCCAGGGTGTAGAGGTGTTTGCCTTCATTCAGGTCCCACAGCATGGCCTGGCCGTCCTGAGCAGGAAAACAAAACTTCAGTAACATAAATCCCAGCGGCTCTTCATCTCCATCACTACTAGCAATCGCTCAGAAACAGCCTCTTATATCATCATATAAAAACAGATGCATTTTTTTAGTTTTCCATCACAGCAAAACCTTGAAGCTAATCCCATTTTTCACACCCAAATGGGGAAAGTGGGATTTTTTTCTGCTAGGACACAAATCAGTAATGATTACCTTTCCACCAGAAGCACACAGGGAGCCGTCAGGAGAGACTGTCACTGTGTTCAGGTAGCCGGTGTGGCCAATGTGGTTGGTCTTCAGCTTGCAGTTGGCCAGGTTCCACACCTAGAAGGCAGAGAGGATGATCATCACATTCACAATGGCAAAAAATAATAAAAAATAATCAAATGGAGTCAAGATCTGTGCTCTCATTAAATTAATTATCTCCTCACAGAGTATTTTGGATAATACATGCAAACATTGTAAAATCATGGAGCAAATAGGTGAAAAAGAGGATTAAAAAAAATACAGGAACAAACCTTGACCATCTTGTCCCAGCCACAGGAGACAATAATTGGGTTGCTGCTATTGGGGGAGAAGCGAACACAAGACACCCATTCAGAGTGGCCTTCATCCTGCAAAACAACCCCAACGACAACAGATCAACTTGAGTTCTTTGGACAGTTGGTCACTTAATACAGCAAACATTTAGTCCCCATTTGCAAATGAGAAGATGGCATTTGACAGCTGTAGGGTGCAACAATTCAAACCCATCTACCAGGCTGCTACCTCTGCTCGTCGCTCACCTGAATGGTGTACTTGCAGACTCCCAGGGTGTTCCACAGCTTGATGGTCTTGTCCCGAGAGCCAGACACAATCTGGCGGTTGTCGGCAGAGAAAGCCACGCTCAAAACATCCTTGTTGTGTCCAACAAACTGGCGGGTGGTGGCACCACTGGAGAAAAACAAAATAACGGTTAAACAATCCGTCACATTCAGTTACAATAAAGAATGAATTGTTTATCACCAGTATTAAACACTGACTCCTATTTTGAAAGGCTAAACACAATTTCTGTCTTCCAATTACCTATTTTTATACATAGAAGTTAAAAGCTTCTAACAAAACTCAAAAGTATTAAAGTATGACCATAACTACTAAGTTCCCTCAATTTTCCCAATGCTGAAAAAAAAAGGCACTTCACATTTTAAATAAATTTGTTTAGCTCATTATTTGACAACATTTCAATACCTAAAACCAAAAAAGCACTAGAGGACTGAACAGATTTGACCACTGCAACAATATTACCTGAGAAAACACATGAGTTTCTGAAATCCTTAACTTTTCAGGTTCAACCTCCTTATTGCTGCAATTCAAACTGATGCTAGGATGGAGATCAGTTTTCAAATTACATTTCTTAAAATTGTGGGTGTCAAAACAAAAGCATACACCCAACTTAGACATTTGCATTTTCACTAGTGTGCATTCATGCCATCACCTTAGATTGATACATGTGTCTAATCAATCAAGGAGCTGCAAGTTTAAAGCCATTCATAATTCCTACATTGAAACACAGACAGGGATGTCATGCGTGTTTTAGACTGGTTCCTGCTCCCATGTCTTCTGCAGGAACCAGGGGAAATATCTCATATGATGGTTACTTACGTGGTAAGGTCCCACAGGCGGAGGGTGCCATCCCAGGCTCCAGAGAGAGCAAACTGGCCATCTGAGGAGATGACAACATCACTCACAAAGTGAGAGTGGCCCCTCAGGGAGCGCTGGGGGATGCCATAGTTGGTCTCATCACGGGTCAGCTTCCACATGATGATGGACTTGTCTGGGAGGAAACATAAAACACAGAAACATTAATTCATGGGGAGGCATGTCATTATCACCCAAACACACAAGGCTAGCTAGCATGGCTGGTTTGATCTGATCAGGGCTTCATCAATACATGTGGAAACATTACATTTTATTCAACATCAATGTTTTTCTTTGATGCATAAAAGGCAACGTTAGTCTTTTCAAAACGTTTCAGGTCAAAGCTCTAAAATTGATGACGCCACATAGCATAAGCTAGCTAACCTAACTGAATTTTCCCCATTTCGTTTGTGAATGCTAAAAGTTAACAAAGACTAAATATATAGGGCACGTTTTACTGTGTAACGGTCACAGCTGACTATCGCCAACTTAATTCTGTCTATTTTAATTGATAGTTTGAAGAGTGGTTAGCTGCGCTATGCTAGCTGTAGCCATGTTGGCGGAGCCGGCGGGGGAAGCCTCACCTCGGGACGCCGACAGAATCATGTCGGGGTACTGGGGCGTAGTGGCGATCTGGGTGACCCATCCACTGTGGCCCTTCAGGGTCCCCCTCACTGTCATCTGCTCGGTCATTTTGGCGAGGTTTGGTGGTGCCTATCACAAGGATGGATTCGGATTCTTGAGAGGTCCGGGGAAACCTAAGTCCTCATCGCATCTAGGCACGGAGGAAAAGGAAGAACGGACCCGGATGCAAACCCTTTCAGAGGGGTGAAAGCTCCGCAAAGGATTCTGGGATATGCTGTCTTTTATCGCTCTGAGGCTCTTAGATAGGGATATTACACTAGATTTTTCGGGCAAGGTTCTGAACATCATCTTTTTAAAAAATTTTTTATTTATTTATTCTTTTTTTTTTTTACTTTTCATAGTAAAAGTAAAACCACACATTTTGGTGGAAAATATTTAAATTCAATTCAATTCGGTTTATTTATATAGCACCAATTCACAACACCTGTCATCTCAAGGCAGTTTAAGGTGCTTTAAAACAGTAAGACAACAGGACTTGTATCAAACTGTTTTTTTCTTTTTCTTCATTCATAAAAACCCCCAAACGTTATTTCATATTACCTATCTAGAACATTTTAGCTCTTGTAATAATTGCAGATTCAACGAAAATAAATGTAGAAATGGTGTGAGATGTGAAACACTGTGTGCTATATCAGGTTGATATTGAAATGTGCTGCTGCCATCAACACGTTTGTTTATAGATGTTGGAGGTTGGCTTGTTTTTCCAGTGTAGTCCTGTTTCTCTGACTGTGACTGGCTGGATGTGCTCTCTTCATCCTCTGACATGGGAGCTGGCTCAGAGCTTGTGTGTTTCCTGGACCAGGCCATCTTTTACAGCTGCTTTTTGTATCTCTGCTTCTGTCTCCTTGAACCCCAGTCGGCCTCGGCAGATGGCCGCTCTCACTGAGCCTGGTTCTGCTGGAGGTTTCTTCCTGCTAAAAGGGAGTCCAGTCCACGAGAGCCACTGTCCTGCATTTGCATCTCTGTGTCTCATTTTACATCTCTGCTCTGATATAATTTAAGTGAAAAAATGTTAAATATATATCAACATTTGAATAATCTCAAGAGCCCAGAGAATGGGATTAAAAATTATTTAGTTTCAGCCAGTAAAATCTGAAGCCATTTTGAACAGTCTAGGTCAGAATAGTAGCTTTTGTGCATTAATAACTATATTTAAGTCAGTGTCCGTGCATTATGTAACACTACACTTGTCCGTATGTGATTTAAGCAATTTTAATTTGAGGGTAATATGAACATGTGCTTATATATTCCTTTTCAAAAAAAGAATTCATATTAGAATTTATTCAATATTTTAAGTATTTTTCTTCTGTTTTTAAATCTACAGTAGTTGCATGTGAAAAAGTAATGCATTGTCAATGCGGTGTAAAATATTCCTATATACCAGATAACTAACACTAACTGCACAGTGGTGCATTTTGTTGCCCTGTTGCCTTGCAGCAATAAAGTCCTGGGTTTGATTCCTGGTCTAGGATCTTTCTGTCTGGAGATTGCATTTTCACACTGCACATTGTCCCTTGTTTTGGTACAATGGCTCCCTACCACAGTCCAAAAACATGACTGCTAGGTTGATTCATGTCTCTAGATCACCTCTTAGGTGTGTGTGTGTGTGTGTGTGTGTGTGTGTGTGTGTGTGTGTGTGTGTGTGTGTGTGTGTGTGTGTGTTGTATGCCTATATTTTAGAGTGACCTGTCCAGGGTCTTCTATCTAAATATGGACTAAAAGCCATTAAAATAAGGAGTTTTAGCCCTTTGGTTGTTTGTGTATAGGTTGTATATAGGAAGTTTTCTGATAAAAAATGACAACTGGATAATTTCTGTACGACTTAATCTTTTGTAGTAAGTATGTATAAATGGTGAGAGTTCTGTAGAAGCACTGATGATGATTAACCCGCCCACAGCATGGCATTACTGACCAGTTCAAGTGGATCAAAGACAAGATCCACCAACCCTTGCATCATCTGTTAACAAAAGGCATCCTGAAGATCAACAGATTTGCTAAACAGGTCGAGTATAAAGTTGTGGAGAATTTCAAAGGATGATTAGGAAATGAAACAGCATCAAAAGTCTAAACCTCTCAGCACCAAACAAAACATATCTGAAAAAAGAAGTATGGTATAATTGTAAATGCACAAAGACGTGGCTGTCAACCTCAACTTAAAGACCGGCCAATGAGAGTATGTTCAGAGAAAAAGCCAAGAGGCTCACGGTGGCTCTGGAGGAGCTGCAGAGAGCCACACTTCAGGTGGGATAAGCTACCAACAGAACACTGGCTAATCTTCTGGACGACAATGGCGGTGGATGAAGGAGTTTGCCCTGCAATAAGAGGGTTGTCGGTTCAAGCCCCAGCTCTGGTTTTCAGTGACATCCTCTGACTTCAAAAAAGCACAATATAAGTACAGGCCATTTACCATTTGATGGTGTACACTACAAACCTCTCTATTATGAAAAAGTTGGAAGAAGGTCAATGTAAGGAAAAAGGCCATTATATCTAGAGTTTGTCACAAGCTATTTAGAGGACTCAACAAAATTCTGTAAAAAGATACTCTTGTCAAATTAAACAGTGAATATTTTACAGACCTAAATACTAGTGTTGAAAACGACCGCTTCTAACACTACAAAACTGGAACTTTGTTGATGGCAGCATCGTGCTTTGGGAATGCTTTTTGTAATGGAGATGGAATTTGGTCGGATGGAGGCAGGGGAATCTCAGAAGAACCCTGGTTTAAGGTCTGTGTTAGGTTTATTCAATGATGATTATAAAATTAATGTATGCTTATGAAACATTTGTGCAAGGGGATGCTCCACTGTGTCTTGTGATTCAGTCAGGAGATCATCTTGCCTTGTCATTCTGGTGGAGCATGCTGTCTTTATGAACTGATCAATTGTTCTGTCAGAACAAATACTGTTTTGTAACCATGTGTTATGTTCTGTTAATAAAAGACGGCTGCAGGAGAGGATTAGGAGAAAGAAAGCTTAAAGTTGGGTTGGGCTTTTTCTTTCCAACCCTGCAGAAGCTGCTTGAATCTCTTTCCTGTGTAGACTCAGTTTCTCTTTTACAAACCTACTTTTTCTGAACCTAACAGCCTGTACCAGATTTATTTACACAGACTCCAAATAAACATGGACCGAACGCAAATGCACTCCAAACAGTTCCCATTTTTATTGTCTAAATGATTTGAAAAGCACATATCATTTTTATTCCATTTCACAATTATGTCTTGCTTTGTGTTTGTCTTATCACATAAAATCACATTAAAATACAAGGAAGTTGCTGGTTATGTGGAACAATGAAAAGAAAAAAGCTAGTCAGAAGTTATGGCTATTTTTGCTATGTGCTGCTGCGTAATGCTGATTGATGCCTAATAATCAGCAAATACTGATGATTATAGTATAGTAGATACTATATTACTATAGTATATTTAAAAATGATCTCACTTGTAAATTCAGTTTAATAAAAGTTTAAAGTTATTAAGTTAAGTTTGCATATCCGTTTGATCAATAAAGAGAACAACTGCATATAAATGAGAATAATAATGAAAAAACCTCATAACACTTGAAAGTTTCTTTCTGTCTACATGTTGGTTTGGCAAGAACAGATGGAATATTTTGTAAGCAGATACACAACCAGAGAAAAAAAATGTCACAAAGTCATTCTAACAATGTAGAGTTAGGTTGAGTAAGATGTAAAACTTTAATCACAATTCAACTCCATTATAACAAGCAAATAGTTTGAACAGAATCTGTAAAAGCATTAAACATAAAGCAGATAATTACCAGCTTATATTGGCATAACTCGATGAGTTGTTCTGATTAAAGTACTTGTATACAGAAACCTTCTTCTCTTAATTGAATATTTTTAAGATCTGATCCTGTTTAAACTAAGATGTATAAACCTTAAAACTCTCGGTCCAAAAATCAAATAGATTTATATGAATAAAGACAAAAATTGTACAAGAAATCTGGGTATTTTGAACTTAAGCACATATCTACAAACATTTTCTAACTTTCACTCAACACACATTTCAAAAGGAGTTTCTCAAAATACGTAGACTATCTCACTTTAAAGAAATAAAAGCAAACAAATGAGATAGTTTGTTTTGTTTGTAAATATGTTTACAATTAATCTAATCCAGTTTATTGTTCTTGAAGGATTTTTTCAGTCACACTTATTCGTTCGCATCCTTCAGTTATAGCCTTAGTTTTCTGACATTACAAAATAACGCTGATGTCAGGACTTTATATCATTGATGGAGAATGTCTTATGACCCATAAGCTACGTTTGACATAAATCTAACATTAATTATACTTTTTACCAATAGTGAAAGTTTTTTTCTGTAGCATCATACCAAATGTCAAATTATTTTAGCAATTTTTTTTTTTTAGTTTTTTCACTAATAAATGTGTTTTTAAGGTGAATTCTGAAAGGGAAAAAAACAATACATCAAAAATAAAAATACTCTTTAAAAAAATACAGTCTAATTACTTTACAGTACAGAGAGAGAAAACATTTTAACAGGGCTATGTATAGTCTTTAGAACCACTGCAGATGGTGCTCAAATCTTCTCAATTCTAAATAAACCCGTAGAAATCCAAAAACTGCAGTAACGTTAAAGGAGAAAACATTTTTTAATTAAAAGAAAATACTGCATGTAGGCAGGTAAAACATAAAAGGACACATCAATTTACTTAAAGGTTCCCCAATGCATCTGTGTTTACTGTATCCATCCTCCCTCGGTTTCCAAATATGTTCATATATTTAAAAGTGTATAAGTACAAGGCAGAACAAGCAGTAGAAATAGGTTTTTAAAAGACTGCAGATGTGTGCGTTTAAATTGCAATGTGAGTAAGCACCAATGAATGTTTCCATCTGAGAGAGCTGCTGCCAGCATCACGTCAAAGACAGCTTTTGTAGTAACTTTAAAAATCCATACAGCAAAAAGAAAAAAAAAACACATCCAGAACATATATATCTGAGAGAAAATAAAAGCTGTGACCAATGAAAAGTTATTGCATATATGATTGGTTCAAATGACATTATTAAGTATAACTGTTCTTAAATTCAGAGTTAATTTTGATTCACAAATATATAGACACACTCACACACACATTTAAGTCAGCAGCATGAAACTTCTACTGTTGTCCAAAATACTGTAAGCAGCAATCCATCCCGCCTTCCTTCGCAGCTGAAGTCCTATAAGTTGAAGTGCATCAGCTGAGGGCGATTCTTTGCCATGGCAACACTGACCGATCCAAAATACTGATAAACGGTTCCTTCAAATTTTACTCAGCAATCAAGGCAGTATACACAGGAATGCAAACTGTAACTGAAGAAAAAAAAAAAACAATATGCAAAACCAATAAAACACACGTAAGCTTTACAATAGTTGACTTAATGATATTTCTGTAGGTCTGAAGTCTTTTATGTGTAATGAAAGACTGTTAACTGGGGAAAAAAATTGAAAAAAATAATATTTGGGGTTTGATCAAATGTCCCACAAGCTGTCAGGGTGCTAAACATCATGGCCATGCATTAATATTTTACAACAATCTTCGACAACAAAGTATCTGCACAGTAATTTCCTTCCTTATGTGCCAGAGACGTCAATGACTCCCAGAAAACTTCAGCTGGTTATCCAGCTGCAGCGCAACATCATCAGCAACAGGTTTCCTTCCCATCACAGGTGAATGTGGAAAATCAGAGTTCTGTCGCCCCCTCCTGGAGAGTCTCTGTAACGCAAGATCTGAGTGTGACGCAAACACATCAGATAAGAAGCTCTGCTTCATAAAAAGCCCCTTTTAAAAAAAACCAAACACTCTCTGCCAATTTATATATCCCCTCTCTGCCGGGATCCGTTCCTTTCAGGGCTGAGAGAGACGCTTGCGTTTGATTTTCTGCCTCGCCATTTCCTCCTTGTAGAAAAAGAAAACAGAGAGAAAAGAGGACAAGAGAGCGCTGACACCACAATCCTCCATCTTAACAAAAAAAAATAAAAAATCCCACCCCTTTGAACATCCATCCATCGGTGAGATCTGGATGAGAACACACACCATCATACAGCCCCTCTGTGGTTGTGGTTACAGCATGTCAGTCACACTTTGTTAGTGAGGCACTCTTCTACTCCAACACTGACATTTGGACTGTCCTTCAAGCTTAAAGTCCCACTGCCAGTTCATTGCTGCTTTCACACTTCATCATGAAAAAAAAAAAACCTTTCCTCATTCTTTATCTTTCAATATATTATATAAAAGGATTTTATTTTAAAAAAAGGTAAAAAAAGAGGTTGTTGGGGTAGTATACAGCTGCAAAATATACCATATCAATATGTACAGGTCCCATGCTGCTGGTTAGTCATCACTGCAAAAAAAAAAAAAAAAGGCAAAACTGATTAGTTTTAAAGTGGCCTACTAAAGGAAGGCAAGAATACATGCTTTATCATTAAAAACTCAAAACCACGCTTTGATATACTCACAAAGTGTGTCTGCATTAAATCAGAGTCAGTATGTGTATAATCAGTTAAAAGGGCATCTTTGTATACTTTGACTCTTCCTTATTTCCAAACTACAGTTTTCATGAGCTCAGGGACCACTGACTAAGAACAAGAATCGAAGCTGAAACACTCACCTTATGCCAACAGCCTGGTATTGGAAGCCCATCATGTCCCTGCAGGTGAAAACAGAGGTGGAGGGTTGGTGCTTGGATCTATTTCTCTGACCAGCAAATATGTCATAATAATGATGTCTGATGCATTTAAACTGAAGTATTAACCTCTCAGTATCTGGTTTTAATATTTTTTTTCTCCCTGATCGGAAAGCTAACCATGCCTTACCCTTATTAGCAACTTTCAATATGCCAGAACATATAGGGAAAACAACTTAGTATTTGATCAAAATGGTTATTTCTGTATAAGAGTAATTTCGTATACCTGTAGCAACTTGGTGAAAGAGCCTTTGAAAATATTTTTTTGCTATTGCAATACTATAATCTCAGACTTAAACATATAAAATACACCAGACTTTAAATCTGATAAAAACGATTGCCTTAAAACAAACAAAAAAAACCCTAATGCCACAATCATTACCAAGCCTTTAATCAATGAATATAATCCTTTAGAATATGCAGCTTAAGCATTTTTGTAATGTCTACCCCTTTTTTTTAAGAGCCTTTTCTGAGTTTTTAGCTTATAACTTGTAACTTCTTGTTTTCCTTAAGATAAGATGCAAAACCCCTAATCTCTCTCAGCAGCTATTTATAATGGGAACTTCAGTCTCTGCCTTCAGCAAACAGGTTTATGGGCTGAGCAGTAAAGATAAATACTACCAGGCAGCCAGTAAAGGCTGCAAACCTTACAATGTATTGTGGGAGAAGAGACAATGTTAGGAAGGTACAGGAATATTCAGGCAGTAAAAGAAACACTGTAATAGATGAGAAACGAGTGAATGTAGGAATTTAGAGCGAAGAAAGAAAGAAGGATACTGTACCACAGGACAGGGGGCCTCGGGGCCAGAAGGAGGAAGAGGAGCAGTTTCAGGGGAAGAAAGCCCTGCCTTCACAGACTGATCTTTACTTTCATCACAGCCCTGTCAGAAGGTTTCGGTTACTCATTTACAGCATTAAGCAAGAAACTCAGAAAACCAGCATAGAGAGTGAATAACAGAATAAAAGAGAAGAAAAGCCATTAAAGATGAAAAGAGGCGGCTGAGAATATTGTTTGCAGCTTGAACAAGGACATGTTGTTGTGTGTTTGGAGGCGTCTGATGGGGACGTACCACAGGACACGGCTGGTCCAGTCCTGGAGGACCCTGCTCTCCCTTGCTACCCTTCAGACCTCTCTTCCCGACCGTCCCTCTGTCACCCTGGAACACGGAGAAGGCAGCAATCAGAACCACACAGTGATTATAAGGACAAAACAAAAGGCAGGAGTCTGGAATTATAGCATTAAATTCTCCATGTTAAGAAGGAAGAAGAGAATATGGCTTCTCCTGGTATGGGTAAAAAGCTTAAAGAAATTTGTGCTTTAATGATTTTAGGTTAAACCTGCAGGTTTATTGGTTTCTGAATGTTATGCTTTATAACTAGGGTCTTTGAAAGAGGAACAGGCCCACTGCAGCACAGACCCTCCACCGTGCTTTTCTTCACATTTATTCTTTGCTTCAGGCCAAAGTCCCTTAACAAAAGTAACCGTTTTAGTCCAAAAAGCATTTAACAAGCCCTACATGCATACATATTTGTGTTTGTAGAACATAAACTGCTCTTTCCTGATGCCATTCTTCCTTTGTGTTCACTAAAGGTAAAATTTGGAGGTTTTTGTGCACCTTTCTGGAGCTTTGCTCACTGTGCATCTAGGTGTCCTCCTCTAGAATAAAGACTTGAAGCTGAGACAAAAAGTACTCTGGATCGCAGCATATTTTAACCCCCGGAAAAGACAGTAATGTTTCTAAAAGCTTTGATCTATCTAAAAGTGTAGGTAATATTTTTTTAAGCATCCTCTCTATGGATGCCAAAAACATCCCTGTATATCTGTATCATTCAGACTAACCTTGTCTCCTTTTTCCCCCCGGTCGCCTTTTTCTCCTCTCAGACCTGGAAAACCCTGAATGAAGAGCAGGAAATCAGTGCATGTTTTTAAGAAAAAACAATCGGTTAATTTCCTCTCAAAAAACTCACATCTAGACCCGGTTCCCCTGGTCGACCCTGCAAACAAGTGAAAATCATGCTTTTTATTTCCAACAGGAATCAAATTAGGTTTATGAAACATATACTACAGAGGTTAAGATGGGTTTACCTTTTCTCCCTTTGCGCCTGGGAGGCCCACTAACCCAGGAGCCCCAGGTGGACCCTGGTGGCCGTCCAGTCCCTGTAGTATAAGTTAACTATCAGTACTGCATTATACACATGACATAACATGTAAATAACTTTATTAGTAAAACGGTGCCTTACCTTGTATCCAGGAGCCCCATGTTCCCCCTTCTCTCCTTTAATCCCGATTCCTGGCTCACCCTGAATGGTGACAACATAAATTAGCACATAGATCCAAACCTACTCTTCCAACTTCATCACTTAACCAAATTTACCAAGCCCTCTAAGCTTACCTTAGGACCAGGCATACCATGCAGCCCCTGGAATACATGGAACAGTGTCAGCATCCAAATGGCTCATAATGCCGGATCAAAACCTGGATGGGAATACTTACCATGGATCCTGGAGACCCAGGTACTCCTGGAGGTCCAGGGGGACCAGGAGGCCCCGGCTGAGAAATCATCTGAATCTGACGGGAGAGAAGTAAAAGAAATAAGGGAGATCCTTGAGAGGATTTCATATGGGAGCAGATGCCCATCCTCCAACAGGACGATAACAACTGTGAACTTTTAACCAGAGCTGTAATAGTTGATATTATAATAAAAGTTTCAATAAAGGTGCAGCACTGACTAAACCTAATATAGATTTGGGCTGAACACAGATCTAAGTTACACAGCTTTCCTATTATTCCGAAGTCTTTTCCATGCTTTGTGTTGATCTATCGAATAAAATTTCACTAAAATACTTTCAGGTTTTAAGCTTGTAAAAGTAGATGGATAAATGAATAGTAATCATATTTAAATTATCCATCCACCCATTTCCTGTCACGCTTGTCCCGAGTGGGGTCGCAATAGGTGCTGGTGCATATCTCCAGCTGTCTACAGGGCGAGAGGTGTGTCCACCCTGGACAGGTCGCCAGTCCATGGCAGAGCAACACAGAGACAAACAGGAGAAGCCAATTAACAGTCATGTTTTTGGACTGTGGGAGGAAGCCGGAGTACCCGGAGAGAACCCACACATGCTCAGGGAGAACATGCAAACTCCATGCAAAAATACAATGGTTCAGGAATCAAACCCGCAACCTTTTTGCTGCAAGGCAGCAGTGCTAACCACTTCGTACTGAGCAGCCCTATATACCAATAGCACTACTATAACACTAATAGTTTCATCAGGTTATTAAATGTGTCTCAGCCCAGTGTTACTCTGTTATTTCTAAAATAAATGCATAAAGCTGCTGAGTGAACATGTCTGTGTGGATCTGACACATTAATTAGTGTTCATGTGTTTTTTTTTAATACTAACCAGGTTGTCATCCAGTCTGCAGTCACCTTTTTCCCCTTTGTGTCCATCCATCCCCTGATCCATGTAGAAAAAAAACTTTATTTTCACAGCTCACTGTATGACGCTTCAAAGAAACACTTTTACCGTCACAACTTACAGAAGGTCCAGACAGACCCATCTCTCCTTTCTCTCCTCTCTCACCAGGAGGTCCTGTTTCACCCACATCACCTTTGGATCCCTGATGGTGAAAACACCAGAGGGAATTCCATTTTAAGGACAATAAGATAACTGCAAGTTTTGACTGGCCTTCTTTAAAACATTGAGTTTGCAGGTATTGTACCTTTTCTCCATCTACTCCTGCAGGCCCAGGTAATCCAAGCTCTCCCTAATTCAGGATAAAGAGACATAGTTATGTTATTGATCGCATGAATTTAAAAGGCCTCATCGATACATAAATATCTAAGTGGACACTGTTGAATCAGATGAAAAAAAAAGAGCAAAAAACTGAAAACTATACTTTGGTGAAGCTGTTTGGACAGAATCTCTGCTGGTTCAACTTTTCCATCATCACATCTTGGCTTGATCATATTTGTCAACAGAGCCTATCTAACTTTTGTCTTTGTATCAGTACTTTACTTCCGTATTTATTTTACTTTCTATATTTGAAGGCAAATATCTGTACTTTTTACTCTGAGCTTAAATCAGGAGCGTGAGAGAATCTGTCTCTGGAGCCCAGTTTGCTTACAGACTGGAAGAGCGGGGAGACATCACACATTACGGATCGGGTTCGGAGATTCATGACATTCCCATCCAATTCCCCCTTTACTAGATTTTACATTCACATGTTGAATATGCTCCAGTTCTTTTCTATTTTAAAGGTATATGTAACCATAACGCAGTAAATATCGGAGCTCAAAAAGTGTTCATCTACTCATGTAGTTGCATTTCTGTTAAGTTAAATTTAAATGATCCTGACTGAAATTTTTAGTTTAGAGCAGGACAGGATAAGTCAATGCTTTTTTTAAATGTTCTTTCTACCAACACCATGATAATTAACTTAAATGAACCCTTTTTCTTTTTTTTTCTTTTTTTTATACAGTGTCCTGTCTGGTGATGTGGCAATAAGAATAATTGTTTTGATGCCAAAAAGAGCCCAGCAGATTTTACTTTCACAAGTGGAGCAGTACGGCTATCGCCATAGTGTTCCGTTTGATTTATGCATAAAAAATGCTTTATTATAATTATGAAGGGAGTTTTACAGATTATATGGACACTGCAATGTAGGTAGAACAGGAGAGGAAAAACAGAAAAAAGGATAAAAGATGAAAGAAAGAGTGATTACGATAAAACATTTTCATGAAGGAACCCTTTTTCTGTGAACAGAAGAGTTTTCTTTAAAGAATTTTGTATGATTTAAGGCAAAAACAGAATATAAAAATTGTTCGTTATAACTATAAAGTAAAGGAATTCAATTGGTACTTTTACTTTGACCAGAATCTTCTTTTTTCCATAGGTTTATACACTTCTACTGAAGTGAAGAATACTCTTAACATCTGTTTGTCTACTTTATTAAGCAAAAAGTTCTCAAAATTACTTGCATTTTAAACAAGTTTGCTATTCTCAGCTCTCCTCATGTGACACCACAGATTTTCCATTTGTTTAAAATCTCAATTTAACTACTGTTTAATACTTAGCTTCAATACTTAAAAACAGATATTCATATATGCTTTGCCTCCATTTTGCAAAAATAAATATTTCATTTTAGATGCATAAAGTTGATAGTTATATTCTGAAAGGCTTGCAGCTTTAATTGCAGAAAAAGGTGGTTCTAGTTATGCAAAAGTGCAAGTCACAATCTCGATTTAACTACTCTTCAATACTTTGCTTCAATACTTAAAAACAGATATTCATATATGCTTTGCCTCCATTTTGCAAAAATAAATATTTCATTTTAGATGCATAAAGTTGATAGTCTGAAAGGCTTGAAGCTTTAATTGCAGAATAAGGTTGTTTTACTTATGCAAAACAGTGACTAAGGAGGCACAACGGTAGTGCAAGTCAAAATCTCGATTTAACTACTCCATCCTAAAACTTGAATTTGCTGTCATTGCTATGGCGATTTAGACCATGGTCCATATGTTGATGCTTTGACTCAAAGTGATACTGCTGAATTAATTGTCTCTCATGTTTCCCTTTTAAACTGAAACTTGTTCTAATTTTGTTAACTTTGATACTGACAGCAATTCAATTAGAAAAAACTAAATGAAAATAAAGAAAATGCTGCCAAAAACATGTTAACTGTTGCTGCAGAACGGTTCCTGTTTTACTTCTTAGTCCGAACGTACAGAGAATCCAGGAGAAGGTTGCAAAACAAAACCAATGCTTGGCAAAAAATTTCTGCTGCATTTTCTTTCTTGTATTTTCATTCATTCTATGTTATGGAATGCTACTGTTGTCCAACATTTCCTCCAATTAAAACTAATGACTGTACTCCACATCCCGTGGTATTATTGTACCACTGTGAAACCTTTTATATCATTCATCTAATTGATGATTTTATACCAATATATTCTCATGGTCCTTAGTATTCTCTCTGAAAACTGGGAATTCAAAAAGTTCAAATAGGCTATAAAAAAATACTTTATCGATCCTGCAGGAAAAATGTACCCTTATTTCAAAAGTATCATATTTACTGTACCTGATGGTAGGTGTTAACACAAGGAGACTGAATTATATATTTTTATGCACATCTATATTCAGGTTATTGCACCCTTTTTTAAAATGCCAATTTTTTCAGTTGAGATTTACAGCATAATTATCACATTAAAGGTAAATAAAGCTCTAAAAAGAGCCATTATGATGTGTCTACCTTTAAAAGCTGATAAAGTTCCAAAATAATAAGGATTTGTGCTTTCTTACCTTTTCCCCTTGAGGGCCGGGAGGTCCTGGTGGTCCAGGTGGACCCTAGAGACAAACAGACAAATGGGATGTGTTCAATTTTACTCCAGATTAATCACATTAAAAGCTGTTTTAACAAATGTTTTTGTTGCGTTTCGAGTGGAGAGAATGCATCCCAGCTTCTGTAGACACAACACTTACATCCAGAGAATTTGTTAGCCTTAGAATGATCTTTCTGAAAAATGTTAAGAGCCTTTTGTGACATGGCTTGTTGGGTAATGATATTCCATGTTGGCCTCTTAAAGAAAAAAGTATTCGCCATTTAAATTCAGTCAAGTGCTGTAAATAAAACAAGCTCTCTGGAAGGGCTGCACACGATGCATAATAAATACAACCCGCCTTGGTTTTGCATGCTACTCATCACTTTCCATGTAAATAGAGTAGTAAACACCTCGTGTTCATACCTATGCTGATCAAAAACAACTTGAAGCCATTTTATCTCCCAGATAATGTGAAATGGATGTGCAGCACTGCACAACAATCTGGTGTCATTTTTCATGCTGCTGATTGTTTTGATGCAGACTGGGGGGAAAAGGAGTGGAAGCCAAACATTCATTTGACTTCATACAGCCCTGGATGGGAGATAGATGGTTGGCATATTCTCTCCCTGATGTCTGCTTTGTATAGCAGCCTCTTTTTAATCATGCTCCTTAATCTCCATGTCCCCAGCGGTACACTTGTTACGCCTTCCTCTGAAGGCTGCGGCCATCTTGAAGTAATAATAAGGGAAACCACGCTGCCTCCCAGAGGTGCTGGTCTCCCTCTCGGTTCTCCATAAAATCCTTGGAATCAGGAGATGTTTACTCGACACCGTTCAATTTGGAGTATTTCATCATAGATTAGTGAGCGCTACTCATGCAACCAGAATGAAGAGCAGACTCAAAAACCAAAAACAGTTGTTTTACACCAGATTCATTAGTGCATAACATGTCAGCGCAGATGAAACACCAGAACCTGCTTCTCACACAAACAAGTGAATTGATCCAAATGCAACATGGGTGGCCGGCGAGTGAATTATGCACATTTAGAGGTCCAGCAGAGGCCTTTTGAGTAGACTGTTGGGTAGGCTGATCCTCCTTTGCGAGAGTTTTGTGATATGATCTTCAGTTGGTGTTTTCAACATCTGCTTTGAAGCCATCTGAGGCTGCTGGGCTGTGACTCTGCAGCAGCTCGTTTCAGATCAGGACCCAAAGGGAATCGGCTCTTACATGTTTTTAATCAAATGCAAACACCACTGTGAAGATAGTCATCTGTCAGTAGCATGTAAACCCCGGTCCAGGGCAAAATGGGGATCAAGTGTATCAAGTCAGGCATGTGACTGTAATAAAAGGGCCGTTGTGCCTTTTTATCCAGATTTCCTGCTCCTGTATACACAGCTTGTTTTTTTTAAGTTGCTTCTTTTTGACAACCAAAACTCATTGTATTTTCTTGTCATTATATGTGATTAACCAACACAAAGCAGAGTGTAATCTTTATGTTAAAGTGAAAGAAGTTTCTTTTTGCAATTACCGTAAAAAAAACCCCGAAAAATATCTTTGTAGATTTATATTCAGCCCACTTTTACTTTAATACCCCCGTAATACAATTTAGTGCTAACAAATACTTTCTAAAATGGCAGAATGATTAAATAAAATCCAATTAGGTGAATCCATTGTTGCTGTCTGTTACAGTGGGGCTCAAACTCAGAACCTCAGGATTCAAAGCTCTATGCCCTAACCACTAGGTCGCCACTCCCCTTTACAATCCAAAGAGACATTTTTACATTCAGTAAAAAAAATTTCAGGGCCGCAAACATATCATGACCTTTTTTTTAAAGACATATATACCAAAGATTTATTAAAATTATCCCCATTTCCAAAGTTTTAAAATGAGGCAAAAATATGTATGAAAATAGAATAAATATATTTTAAATGGATTGGTGAATTAGGTTAAAAGAAAAAAATAAATTCATCCCACTTAAAAGATAAAAAATACATTTCTGTTATATTTAGACTTAATTTATTTAGGAAATCCAATGCAATTGGTCAAGATTATCTGGCTCTTCATAATTTTTAGCCAAAGTAATGAAGAACAATTGTCAAGTGTATAAAGGGCCTCCAGAGCCACAGGTTGCAGAACCTTGAGCTAGAACTAAACCTAATTGAAAGTTAGCTTCAATACTTAAAAACAGATATTCATAAATTATTTGCCTCCATTTTGCAAAAAAATATATTTCATTTTAGATGCATAAAGTTGATAGCTATATTCTGAAAGGCTTGCAGCTTTAATTGCAGAAAAAGGTGGTTCTACTTATGCAAAACAGTGACTAAGGATGCACAACGGTAGTGCAAGTCACATTTTTTTTTAGATTTTTTGTCTGAAAACAATTAATCCTGTTTTCCTTTTTTTTTTATATAAATTTCCAGTTACATGCAACGCTGTGTTGGTTTGGTCCATAAAATCACAATAAAATACATTGAGTCTTGTGGTTGTAACAAGTTAAGGGATTGTGTTTACATATGAGGACTGTATGAGAAAACCAAAATCACAGAGAAAACACACCATCCTCTACTTTAGTGAGAGTTACACAACACTGCAGCACACTTAGAACCTTTTAACAAACCCTGCTGATTGTTCTGCATGGTTAAACACATGCCTGCAGGCTGTGCATTTATCTGATAAACAACACAGCTGCTATATATTAACTCCGCTTGTGTGTTGTATCGCAAATGAATGCGCTAGAACCGAACAGACCCTAGCTTTCAGTGAGCCTCTCTAGATGTGGCCTGTATAGTGACATCCAATACATCTGATGACAGAAATATTGACATAATGCGCAGAAAAATGCAAAAATAAAACACTGTTGAGGCAGGTGTGATGTGTGGTGGAAACACACAAAGTGTACGCTGATACAAGCAGGAAAAGTGGTGTTAGTGATTCGCCACGCCACCAAAAACCATGCAGCAGCAGCGGCAGGTTACCGAAACACTGATGGTTTTGATGGCCTGTCAGGAAGAGACAGCGACACAGAAACTTTCATATCAGCTTAGGTTTCCTTACATTTCACTGTGCAACCCTGTGCTGAGGTTCTGTTGGATCAGATGTGATTAAACTCACCTGGAAAGCATCTAGAAGCTTCCCGTTGAAATCAACAATATCTGAGGAGCCTGCAGCACCCTTTTCACCAGGATAACCCTGCAGCGAGGTTTGGAATAAAGAACGCATATCATTTACACACCTGGCAACAAAAACAGGGAGTATAAAGGATTCAAGACATAAATAAAAACCCACCATGGGTCCCTGTGGTCCTTGCTCTCCTGCCTCTCCTTTATCACCCTGTGTGATGAGTAAAGGTTACATCAAATAACGCTTTGTGCATTCTTATTGTTTGTATTGAATGGGAATCATGCAAATGAGTTAATATTGTAGTGATGGTCACTGTTTAAAGATCTTTTTTTACCTTTATTCCTGGTAGTCCATCCATGCCTCTCTCTCCCTTTTCTCCAATACCTGGTTCCCCCTGTTTTATAAAAAAAGATAGGATTTATGCTTTAAATTAGTTCAAAATAGTAACATTAAGCATCAGAGAAGCTTGGTTTTACCCTTGGCCCTGGAGGACCCTGCTGTCCTGGATAGCCAGGTTCTCCATCTTCTCCCTGCCAGTCAGTAGAGATTGATAAATGTAAAGAGAGCAAAGTTTAACAAACTCATACAGGAAGAATAAGTGAGCTCAGTCCAAAAGGATAAATTATTATTTATATATACCGGCTTCCCAGGGGCTCCCTGCGGTCCCTGAGATAAAATAGAAAAATAAATGAACAAAATAATTGACATAAATATTGCCTTTGACTTAAGATTGGGCACAAAAAACAATAAAGGTAACTTACCTCTACACCATCCCGACCAGGCAAACCCTGCAGAGGACACAGAGAAGATGTACTGAGATGGAAAAATGTACTTCACAAATTTAATCACTAGATGTCAGCGTTGACTGAGGTTTTAAAGAAGTCATTCATCCTTGAGACATTCAGTACTGTAGCTGTGGGATTAGAAGCTACAGAAATGTTTCCTGGTTGGTATCATTATATATTACACTAAATTAATGCATTTAAAAAAAGGACAATATCTAAAATCCATGCAAAGACTTAAAAATAAAACCTCTGATAAGTAGAGCTGGAATCGTGGTGTCTTTAACCTGACAAGGCTTAACTTCTTAGTTATCGTTATTGATTGCAGCTAATAGTTTCTCTTTTCCGGTATCAAACTGTTTTGACTAGAATCATTCAATTGACCAATAAATCAGAAAATTGGGAAATCCTAAATACCTTTGAGGAGATCCAAAAAAGGCTTATTGTAGATTTGAATTACCAACATATTTGCACAAGTTGTTCCAATCTGACACCACTCTGACAATCTCTGGATGAACATTAGTTTCAAAGAGATCAGATTGACAGTTGCAGACAAGATAAAAACCTTGAAAGGAAAGGTTTTTATGGTCTATTGAGGTTTAGTGATTTGGCTATAATGTGATGAGGTAGGATTGGATTCCAGTGTGTTGCTGTTTAAACTTGCAAAGTGTTTGAAATGGTAAAATAATCATTAGGTCTCAGATTGGTGGTAAAAATCAGCAAAAAAATCTGTTTTTTTAAATGGAGGGAGGGAGCTTTCCCTGTTACCATCTTTCCTAAAAGGTGAGTATGCAGTGGTGGTTCCAATGGTGTCAAAAGTTTATTACTCAAATAGAAGTATACCGGTAAATCCTATTGTTTAAAAACACTTTAGAAGAGCATCAACGTAAGTGTTTTACTCAAGTAAAAGTATAAAAGTAAAAGTAATGCAGGAAATTTTTTTTAAAGATGCTTAAACCACATACTGATTATTGCGCTACCCTGTTAAAGGAACATTTTCTGGAAAATAACTTCCTTATGATTCATTTTCTTAGTTTTATAACGAATGGTAACAGTCTCAAATTTAACTTTGCATCGTCTTGAAAACTATTTATTTGGTATGTGGTGGACAAAAAATTGGTGCAGTACAGATTCCAACCACAAAGAACTGAATTATCTGGATAAAACATTATTTTGATGGACTTTATTGTTTTAAATACCAAGAGGCCATAACACAAACGAACTTTAATGAAACAAAACTAACGAGTAACGTGTAAGGAGTAGAAGTTAAAAGTTGTCTAAAAAATTATTATTCCAGTAAAGTATTGATAGCCAAAATTTCTACTTATCTAAGATAACAGTATTTGTAATTTGTTATTTGACACCTCTGGGTGGTTCTACATCAGCTTCACCAGAGGGGTCAGGATGCTTTTATATGGGGGGTACACAACAAAAGAATAACAAAAAAAAAAAAAAAAAAAGCAACTGGATCAGCGTTTGAAATATTAAATGACCCAAAGAGCTTTGGACACCAAATATATTGCAGCTAAAAACAGATTCTGTCTGAAAAAGCTAACTATTTTCTTTTTAAATCATTATTAGAATAAAACTGGAAAACAAAATTAAATTTGGTCCAAGAGATCAAACAGTTATGGATTCTGTTCCAGTGCATATCATTATTATAAATATGCTTATTTTTAAGTCTTTGGTATAGGGGCCATGATAGGGGGCAGGACTAGTTCTACAGGGGCATAGGCCCCTGTAGGCCCTTCTCTAGAACTGTCCATGTGAGTATGCCATGAAATAAATAAATTCCACCAACTTTGATAACAGAGGTGGTTGTCGTCTCCCTTTTGTCTCCTCTTTCTTTCATCTTTTCTCCTTTTTTTCTGTTTTTCCTCTCCTGTTCTACCTACATTGCAGTGTCCACATAATCTGTAAAACTCCCTGCATAATTATAATAAAGCAATTTATATGCATAAAACAAGCGGAACACTATGGCGATAGCCTTACTGCTCCACTTGTGAAAGTAAAATCTGTTGTGCTCTTTTTTTGGCATTAAGACAATTATTCTTATTGCCACATCACCAGACAGGACACTGTTAAAAAAAAAAGAAAAGAAAACAGAAGTGGTTAAACTACCTTCCCATAATCATGCAAATGTCCTTCTGTGACTATAAAAGCAGTTTTTAAAACATCCAACCGAAAATCAGTAGGCTATTCACATTTTAACTTGATCTTTTTTAAAGATTCCTGACAGTTGTTCAATAAATAATTAAAGCTCCAAATTAGTACAACAGCCATCCTATGAAAAGTGCACAAACTGTATGTTAGTGGCTGTGTGTTGTAGAAGAGCAGGAAGATTAATGACTATTAAAAAACAAATAAAAGGATTAAATGTTTCAAAGGGAGTGAATCAGACAACTTTTTGCATTCCAGATTTAAGACATCCCTTTGGGTTATTTAAATCATTATTCAACTAAACAGCCCCTTTCACTTTATTTTGAAAATTTACTTTCATTTATATGTGGGGACATTTTACAGGTACAGAAAAGGGGAATGCTTTCTCTATAGCTTTTGAAAGCTACAGTGTTTTTTCAGTGTTTACTAAAGAAAAATCATCGTGTTTTGGTTCTTTTTTAGCAAATGTAGGGGTTTAAATATGAAGCCCTGACCTGGAGAAAAAAAAAACATCAAAGAAAAGCATTGCTTCATGTCACCTTCCATGTTTTTCTCCATCTGTCTATCAGTGATTTGGCTCATTTAGGCAAACAGACTTATCGGCTGTTGTCGAGGGCCAGGTGGACGGCTGAATATCTGCTATGAAGTCATCCGTTACAAAGGAAACTTAGAGGGAAAAAGCCCCCTCGATCACGCGCCACACACAGCAATCAAGGAGCAGTGTTTACTTGATCGCTCAGTGCACTCACATAAATGCAGATACATCGGAGGGTATTAACTTTCCATCTAGTTCTTGTACAATATTGTGCCGGGGCGACCAAGATGTTCCCCAGCTGTTTTTCTTTTCCTTGCACTTCTACACATACAAGCTGTCATCCTGATGCAGCTCTCTGGTCCTCTTTTTCTTCCCATCCTCCTGCAGCCTTTTAACTTCTTTTCCCACCACTCTTACCTCAAACCCATCGTTTGATCTAGCCTGCTCAGCAGCAGGAAACAAATCGCCGTTACAAATAATTTCTAGCTGGCTTTTTGAGTGCAGAACAGAACCTGGTTCAGATGTCAGCCCGATTACAGGGACTGAAAATTTATGCAAGCTTTGAATTAAGACGTTAAAACAAACATCTGCTTTGTAAGTTTAAATCGTAAAGCTCTGAAATTTATTTCAAAATGAAACTGAAACTTTGACCCCTTGCAGAGGATCAACACCTTATGAACATTTTCACAGAAAAGCTCACACTTAAAGCTGTGGAGATGTTTGATGTGGTTCTAGGTGATAAAATAATACATAAACCTTTAAATATCTCCAGCAGAATCAATCAGGAAGGAGCCAGAGGTTTTCTGATAGATCCACAGCTCAGATTCTTCAACTGCTGAGAGAAAGCCACTAGAAGATCCTGCTGAAGTGTCCAACAGCAATGTGGTGAAACAGAGTAGACCTTAACCCTCTCTCTTCTCAGTTACACACAGCTTTTTTATTGATCTATCCTACAAGCTTATGGGGATGGATAAAATAAATCTTTGCAGCGGTATGAATACTTTTTTTAATGCATTTGAATTCCAAGCATTGGGTTAGAGGACCCTCATGCTGGTAGGTTCCCTCACTTTCTCCTACTCAGCCCAACTTAGACATCTGCCCACAACATGGACCAGCTCTCTGCACCGCTTTGTTTTTCTGTTTTGGTTTCGCAACGCCTTTAATCAACTTGAGAAGACTATTTGCAGCCGGCTAGGTTACATGATGGCCCCTCTTTTGTTCGGCCCGTCTGTTTTTTGGCGCTTTCTGAGCTAATCTGGCTGATCTCTGTGGTCATTTCAGTCTTGCGTTCTCAACTCTCAACCAACATCTTTCATGTAAATCCCTCGTAGTCCAGCGTCAGAGACTAACACGGCTATTATCCCTTAGAGTAGATAAAATTCAGGAACCACGGCTTAACGCTGACACAGCAGATCAATGCAACTCTGTGGAGTAGAAACGTTAATTCTGAGAAACAGAAAATTCCTCAGACAAGGAACGCACCATTGTTTTCTGCGGCCAACCTGACCTTAACCCCCCCCCACAGTGCCGTATCTGTTTCAGTGTGCATAGTAACGCAGTGTGGGTGAAAGCTGCGTGTTTTAGAGAGCTTTGTGGCTGCTGACTTAAGAAAAACAGACGAGGCTTGAATTAGAGTTGATATTTCTTTTTTTTTTCTCCATTTAGGTAAACCACAGCTAACAAGCCAAACAGGGGTTGGGGTCCACCACAGTTAACATAGAAGACCCTTGCCCAAATGATAGGTGTGTATCGCCTTCATCCAAAGCTCTGCATTTATGGTGCAACCTTAGTGTGGTGAGGTGAGCAGAGTTCATCCAAATTGGGGGATGCTCTTACCGCCTCTCCAGCAGGGCCACGGGGCCCGTCCTTCCCGGTGTTCCCTGGGGGGCCACGGGGCCCGGGAGGACCCGGTGGACCAGGAGGCCCGGCAGGTCCAGCTTGGCCTTGATCACCCTAAAGAATATGACAATAATAAGAGGGAGAATGGAAAAGAAAATATTAGATTGTTTTAGTTTTTGATTAAGGGAACAATAAAGCAACACTTTCACAAGTCAAACCAAGTCAAATTTCGGCAAACAGTCAATGTTTGAAGCATGATAGAGAAAAAAATTAGTAAAGCATTAACTGTCGCCACTATTTTAAAAGAGGTGCATTTAATGTGTTTGTCCAGGTGGTGGCAGCAGACACGGATCAATACCTAACTCTATGGGTTAAATGTAAATGTTTTATCCTAAATAAATGACACCTATATGAGAATGTAAAAAGCTCTGAAATAAATCCAGAATCAAACAAAGCCTCATATAGAAACACTGGATTCAGTTTTCTAAAAGCTATAAAGACATATTTTAACCTGCTCCTGTTTTAGGACTCCCAACAGTCCACTGACGCCTTGAAAAAGATTGAGTACAGAGTTAGGGAAAATAAAAGTGTGACAACGTATCATTGACTTTTTTGTGTTCAGTAAAATAAATGTTTTGTTATAACATGCTTTGTCATGCAAACAGCTGATCAACGGTTTAACTGAATTCTGTACTTTTCAGAGACATATATGTAATGTCAATGTTAGAGCCTTATTATAAGCACTGGAGCCGCATGTCTGTTCATCCAGTTATAATCCTGACAAAACAGTTGCTATTTTTCATAAGAAAAGCTATCATTGTATTATAATTTTTTAGACTCCTGAAAATTATAACACAGAGTTTTAAGGCTCCTTTTGTAATAAAATGAAAAAATAAAAAGTGTAGAACGTTACACTACACAGTGTCTTGAGTCAGAAGCTTCTCCAGAGTTGCAGTAAGACAGACCACTGCAGCAGATCATTATCTCTGCAAAAACTCTGTGAAGAAACCCCTGTAATGTCAGTCATATAATTTAATTTCCATTTGGGATGAATAATGTATTCCTGAACTGAAAATTCATGCAACTAAATGCTGATTCAAGCTAACTTGTCATCTTTTCTTGAATCGAAGTGAGATTTGTCTAAGTGGAGTCAGAAATAAAGGAAAGTCTTAACTTCGGCCCAGAAAACTGAAAAATTCAGTTCTCTCCCAGTATGTTGGCAAAGCCAACAATCTTGTCCAGCCTGTTTCCACTCATTCCCTTTTTTTTCCTTGCTGTAATTTTGGATTAAATAAAGCTCATAAAAGTAGATGTTTTCTTGGATAAAAATTCTGCCTTATGAAGATGAACACAAGACAATTTCATTAGATACCATGTTTTTTTTGTCTTCCCCATTTCTGAGTACAAACAGGGATCTTGGTCACCTTTATCACCAAGATTTCTTTAAGTTTCTTTTCACCATAATCCCGTTTATAGAAAACGTGAGTGAAAAGGAAAGATGAATATTGTGTTTAAGACACTGTTTGGGGGAAAGAAATATACTAATAAGAGGTTCTTGTGCTTTTTCTTCTCCAAAATTATAATATTGTGTAATAACTTATACATTTTATCTTATATATACATATGCTAAAATTACCCAATGCGTTACCCAATTTATTATATTAAAATCTGCATTATCTGCTCTAGATAGAATACATTGAAAAGCAAGAAATTTAGTTTTAATAACAGACTCTGAAGTAAATAATTACCGGTACTATGTATCTGAAAACATTTTATATGTTTGTGGAATATTTTCGTGTATAATGTAAATATTCCTTCAATAAGTGTGTCTGCTGCACCAGCTGAGGGAACATAGGAACTGCAGGAAGCACTGTTCTGCAAACTAACAGGTTATTGCAGAATACAGGAGAACTGCAGTCTGGTGTCAACTGTCTGTTGTATTTCTGCTTTGATAGCAATCCTGATTCAGAATGATTTTGTAAAATCCAATCAACAAAGAGAAATTCCCGTAGATTTCATGGCCGTTGAGATTATTCACCAAATTCAGGCAGTACTAGGGTGTTGCTTCAATAGAAGAAGACTGGAACTGCGACTTTATGGTAAGGATGAATCTGCTCAGATGTTCTCCAGTGAGTCAGATTGGTTTTTAGTCGCGGTAAAACACCCAGACTGACTAATCCAATTTTTGTTTTAAGCTTGTTTGTCATGGTAACATTTTAATAAACAGCTTTGTTTACTGAAAGAAAGTTGTTTTCGCATTTGTTTCCGATTTAATACATGTAAAGAACCAAATCAGACGCATATTTAAATTTGTACGCAGAACTGAAAACCATTAATGTTCCGAATATACTCCAAAATTACAGTGGGGACACTTTCTCTGCACGCTCCCACCTCTGCTGGCATCTGGAGGATTATGGTTTGCTTTGTTGAGGAAAGTCAAATGGGGATTCAATCCATGCAGATTGGAAAAAAAAATATTTTCAGAGTGATTATTATCATTATATTCATTTTGCAGCTCTGAAAAAATAAAGAAAAATGAAGTCACATACATTTTAAATGAATGTGCATTGAAATGTTTAGAAATATCAGGAAAAATTAGCAAATCCACTTTTTGTAGATAACTAAAACAGACGCTAAAAAGCTTTTTTTCGTCTTTTAAAAAATAAAAAATAAAATCATATATACATATATTTCCTGACCGCATCTAAAGCCTGCTACTAATCATCACGGGTTCATTAATAATCCAAACACAAACATATCTGCTTCATCTTCAAGTTAAAGGAAACAGTACAGTCGAAACGATAAGGAAATCAAACAAGCATGAACCTATTTTTTATGTAGCAGAACAATAATAAAGAAAAATAAGAACGATTAGAATAAGAGCATGCAAAGTGTTTAAAAGGAGAGGAAATGTTATAGGAGGAAGCACATGCCTTTTAGTTGAGGTCTACCTTCATAAAGCGTCTCTGAAAGGTGCTGGACTGCTCTCCAGCGAGAAAGCCGTGATCATATCGAGGGAAAACCATCTAAGATGCAACAGATGTGCAGTCAAAGAGAAAGAGGGAGAGGAGAAGAAATCATAGCGGTAAATAAGAAGAGAAAAAGGATATTTGTGTTAAACTGTGAGTTCAGGAGTAAAGGAGCAGGTCGCTGCAGGAGAAAAGAGAGATGCTGAAGATTAGCAGACTACAGAAGTAAGAAAGAGCTGAAGGTTGTGGTCCTCTTTCTGCAGACAGTGACAGATGTGCAGCCACAGAGAGGTGGCTGCTGGAAGGATTGCGGAGCGTTTCTGTGGGGGTAACAAACCTTGACAGCGATCTGATTACTGTGCAGACCTGCGTATGTGGTGTAGTTAGGAGGACCCTGAGGAGAGAAGCCCAACATTGAACAAAAACTCACAAACCAATCTTGAATCATCCTGCAGATAGATCCGTACCAGTTGCTGCTTATTTTTATAGTTAAAGATCTGAAAAATGTGTCAGCCAAATCATTCTGCCCTCATCAGTCAAAAATATAAAAGCAACTTTTGCTGTAAGAGTTCTCAGTTATTCCTCTAATGACTTTAGAGTCCAAAATTTAAGCCATTTTTTATGCACGATTCTCCCTCTACCTGGTTTTACCTTGTGTTAAGAATAGTGTGCAGTGTTTTCCATCAGAGGCACAGACCAAAAGGTTTAACTGGTATAATCTGGCCAAAACATGTTTGTTGCATCCCTTTCATGAAGGCCCCTCCAGCTCCTCCAGAGCCACCGTGTTTGAAAGCTTCTCTGATTAACGCTTTTTTTGTTAAGGTGGGTGGCCAGGGCTTTGAGAGATGTTCAAAGCTTGGAATATTGTTTTATAATCTAACTCGCTTTAAACTTCTCTACAACTTTCCTGGTCTTCATGATGCTGTTTTACTAATCCTCTCTGAGAAACTCTCACAGAACAGATGTGTGTATCTAGATTAAATCACACACAGGTGGACTCTATTTACCATTCTGGTGACTTCTGAAGGTATTTGGTTGCACTGGATTTGATCAAATACACAATCTTTTTATTTATTTTTTATATTTTACAACAAAAAAATAAAAATATGTCTTTACTTTTCATAATTATTTACTAATTTTTCGTTCAACATAAAATCCAAATTAAATCCATTGAGCTTTGAGGTTAGAATGGAACAGAAAGTGAAAAAGTTATTTTCTAAGACCGTCTATCTGTTACCATGAAACACTTAAGAGCTGCAAACTGCAACCTTTGCCCTTTTAAAACTTATGCCTCAGTCATCAATCAAAGCATACAGTTCGTGGCGAATGTGCACGTGTGCTCTGAGGAATGGCTTCCCATCTTTCCCAACCCAAACAGAGGTGGTTTGGCTCTTTTCAGTCAACAGACAGCAATTGTGTTGATTGTCGTTCAAGCTGAAAGGAGCAGAGTTTTTCTGCCTCCACACAGCTTTGAGCCTTCTTGGTTGAACTCCTGTTTAAACACAAGCAAGGCACAAGGAAGGATGAAGAGACGTGATGAGGAGGTTTTAGAGAGAGAAAAACAGCGGGGAGAAGGACAGTAGGTTCTGCTAACGGCTGGACTCCTCTTCTCAATCTTTTCCCCTTTGTCCTGTTCACTCTTTCACAACGTTCCCACCATGAAGACCACATAGCCTCCTTTTAACATCTCATTACACGAAGAGCTTTATCAATACAGGAAACAACGTTTAAGGTGCAGCCACAGGTGAAAATAGATTTAAAAAAGGCAACAAACTTCCTTTGATAAAAGGTTTCTGAGAGAAAAATACTAAACTGCACTTCCTTTTGTAATTTGGTCTGATGGCTCCAAGACAGCTGATTTCGTTTTAATACGTCTCCTATCCTGTGTTTGTGACCAGAGACAGCTTGATGATAGCTCTGAACATGATGGATCGACAGGAAGTCACAGGTTGACAAGGATTCATGGCTACTTCCTGTTTTCACATGTATTCTCTTATCCTACAAAGTTCAGAGGTGAAGCAGAATGCTGCGTCCTAAAAGGGCAAACTGACAACTGAGCTCATGCTGGAATAAAACTTCAATCCATGAGTTTTCTCTGCGGCTACCAGGGTATGTCTATGGAATCAATCACAGGGTTTGTTTTGAGACTTGCATGTGTTTCCAAGCAACACCTTGAGGTTTTTTGGGGAACTGTAGACTTATCCAAAGGCATCAAATCAAGAAAGGCCTCAGCCAAGTGCAATATTTACCGTTTGGAGAAACTACCAACAGAGGATGCCAAAAACGTTTCAAACGATTGGCTCAGGACTAAAAACTCATAGGTAGGAAAATGTAATGGGCTACGCCTTGATAGGAATCAGGCATTTCTGCAATGTTTCAGAATCGCATCATAAATATCTTTCCACTAGGCTGGCCTGTTGGATTTAAACTCAGTTTCAGCTTCAACACAAACAATAACCACCCAGGGTCCTTTCCGTACGCTCACACTTTGACTTTCCATGAGTCATCATACGTCTTAACCTTCTTCGAGTTTCATGTTACAACAAACTTCAATGGATTTTGTAGGAATTTCATGAAAAGAACCAACATAACACAAATAACTATAAAGAGGAAGGCAATTAATACAAACTTTTCATAGATGTTTAAAGCTTTAAAGTCCCATTTGCTCCATAGTGAAAAATATGAGTTTCTTAAAGCAAAGACTCCTTAGAAATAGTGTTAATGCTCTCATCAAAACTGGTACATCAGTAAATATTCAAATTTGAACACAGTGTTAAATAGTTTTTGCCTTCAGTCGATATGATGCAATGTGCTGGTTTCCTTGGACGCCCAAATTGTTACCACTAGATAGTAAAGCCAAAATCTATTCATAATCTGGCAGATTTAGGTGTAAAATAATCTTCATCTAAGCAAGATGGACCTTTTGTTTAAAAACAGGCATGTAAACCCCCCCCTCACTGATCAATTTAAGGCTTTATTTAAAGATTATAGGCAGATTTTAAACCCATGTTATATTTGCTGACCAACTTTTTCATGTTACTTTTCACAATTTATCTCATCTATCATAGGGAGCTCAAAGTCTTTGTTTGAAATGCATCTTTAATGAGTCGATGCAATCAACTGGTTTTCCTTAGATAGAAAACTTTGAATCAATTTGACTGGATGATCTGGTTGAACTGTAAAGTGCCTTGAGATTACATGTGTTGCGAATTGGCGCTATAGAAATAAACTGAATTGAATTGAATCATTACCATCACCCTCATCTTCAGCTCCATCTACAGGGTTTCTATCAGATTCAAAGCAGGGACCTAACAGGGCCATTAGATAATGTTAATATTACCTCCATAAGAAGAGTAAGTAAAAATGCCAAAATCTGGCATCTGTGTGTAAGGACTTGAGATGGTTTATCACAAAATCTGTCCCATTATACGCGGACTTTCCTCTAAATTAATGCACAGCACCTCATTTTATGGGGTAGAAGCTCCACCTGCTTATTCATGCAATTATGAATTCATCTGGGGAAAACGGGGAACCTAAAAAACGGATGCAGAAGGAGTTTTTTTTCCCTTGGTTAATGATACAAAGAGGTCATATTCTAGTTGAGATTGGATAGCAACTTTTTTTTGGAAAGGTTTAAAAGTTTCCATCAATCTCTCATAGAATCGTTTCTCATTTCTGGTTTATGAGTTTCAGGCAGTTTAGTCCTCCCAGGACTAAGCCACACAGGATAAACACACGTCTCTCTCTGAACTACTAGATGACTGTAAGGGATTGTTAAAGGTTATGTGCACAGATGCAGACATGATAAGAGTTTTTCTATTTGCATTATTTCTCCATCAAAGGCCAGACTGCCGGAATAGTTTGTCAAGATTTAATTAGATTTTAACCTCGAAGAGGGTTAAAATCTGCTTCTTTAACTGTGACTTCCTATATGTGATGGTCTGTTACTATGTCAGGTTTCGGTTTTACACTCATCTCTGGTGTTTACATTCAATCTTTACAAACCTACTTGTTGGGAAAACACTATTTAACAGATGTATATGCTCTTAACTAAATCTTGTCCATATTTTAAATATCATTTAAACAATGGTTTACCATAAACCTTTGCCCTTCAAATGAGGATTGTTCTCCTTCAAAAATTTTTTTGTAAATACCATTTTTGATACTTTATGGAATTAATAACTAAATTTGATGTACCTGAGCCCAACTACAAAGGATATATGTAAAAAAAAAAAAAAAGATAAATAGCAGTGATGAATTTAGAGATGAGTATAATTTCTTTAAAATATTTGAAATCACCACCAAAGCTTTTAATGTGGAGCCACTAAAGTATTTTGCTTTATTTTAAGTTAAAATAACCTCCAGTTGAACTTTTTTTTTTTAAACAGATGGTCTGACATTCATAAAATCTTCACAGAAGATGAAAAGATTTTATCCAGCTTAAGTTAAGAAAAGTTCATTCCTATTAAAAGAAGAAGAAAGAGAAAAACAAAGCTGATATTTTTTATGAGTTTAGCTAAATTTGGACATTTATTTCATGTATTGAACCAAGATAAACTAATAATTATGCACGTTTAGACCAGATTTATTCAGATTTAAATCTAAACATCACATTTCTACTTTTTCTTTATGAATTTCTTCCATTATGCTGAATATAATTAACATTTAATATTAATATATACATTCTTTAAAGCCTTTTCCTATTTCCAATTTAGAATGGGCGCCTTAGTAACTGATTCCTCCGCTCTTGTTGTTATGCAGGACTATTTAAAAGTTAACTCTGTATTATCTTATTTTCTTTCTTTCTTTGCCTACGTAGAATGTCTTTGTTTTGTGTCTAAATTTATTAAATCGCGTTTGCGTTTGAATGTTAAGTATTCCCTTTGATCCTTGTTTAAAACTGAAGACAATGAAGATATCCAAATATTTTTCCGTTCACATGTTTGATTGCAGGAAATATCCCATAAAGGCTATTTTTAGTCAGTGTGTAGTCTGAGTCTGAGGTTTGTGTTTGCTGATTAATGGACAGGGACAAACTCTCAAGCTGCCTGCGATGGTACGTCAGCCTCTGCTCCCTAGGAGCTTAAATAGAAGTTATCAGCATCCTATTCTATATCATGGTTGACAGAGTGTTCACCAATATGGATCCTGTCCCGCCCTGCAAAATCTTCTCTTTTTGTGAGCTAGACGGAAACATACTTTTACAGTATAAAATGGAGCCTTATGGTGTATGTGTGCTGAAATAATATGAGGATGACTGCCAAGTTTAAATCATATAAGGAGACCAAGATGCATGCAGTGCCTTGAAAAAATATTTAACCCTTGAATCCTTTTAAATTTTGTATTATTTTTATTCTAATGAATAACTGTAATTGAAATTGCAGCTATGAAATTTCAGTGTATCAGCCCAGTAATGTTATATGTACTTTATTAATATTTATCCCATTAAAAAAAATCAATGCAAACAAATTTGCTTTCAGAAGTCAGAGTCCTGTTTCAAGCAGGGTGAGGTTATAAAATAATAAAATAACTTAAATCTGTTCATCTAAAAATGGAAAGACTATGAATGAACGCAAACCAAGACCCTAAACTAAGAGGCAAGGTTGCAAGAAGCAGTCAAATAGTGAATGCTAACTCTAAAGAAGCTCTGGAGATTCACTTGTAAGTAAGAACTTATGGACAACAGAGTTAAATATGGGCTGATTGTGGAGGAGAAGCTGTTGGAAGCTGCAAAAGGCTTAGACTGGGGCAGAGCTTTATCTTTCAACAGGACAGTCAGGGCTCCAACACAGTGGTTTAGGTAGAATAATGTCCTAGTCAAAGCCAAGACTTAATCCAACTGATAACCTGTGGAAAGAGTTTAAAATTCACACAAGTCAAATTATCCAACTTCATTTATTTAGTTTAAAAGTTACCAAATTGAATGAATTAATATGGCCAAACCTAATTCTATTACTTGTTACTAAGTTGGAGCTACATTCTCTTTAAAGGGTGCATAACAATATCAAACAAGGAAGAAATGGCAATTTAAACATCTAGATTATGTTAAAGGTGGAAAAAATCCTGACAACAACACAAAAAAATCTGCATCTGCAATAACCTTCAGCTGAGGTGGATTTACTTTATTGTAATATTAACACTTTTCTGTTATATTGTAGTACTAACGTATAACTAAAAGTTGTAGATTTAGTGTCTAAAGCTTAACTACATGTAATTTAGTGACACACAGTACATGAAATAATATCAAAAGTCATTTTCAAACTGCAAACTCTGGTTCATTAAAAGTCGAAGAACTGGAAACAACCTTCTTCTTTGAATCAACTCTATGAAGAAAAAGCATCTAAAACTGTTATTTTATCTCACAAAGATGATAAGAAAACATGACTTACCCTTGGCCCAATGTCTCCTTGGTCACCCTGAGAGAAAAACAGGAAAAATAACAATTGTCAGTAGTTCTCAGAATTGTAAATGTACAAATGGCTAATAATTCAAGAGCTACTGTAGGGCTGCTATGACACACGAGCTTATAAAAATAGTGTTTATAGGAAGGAAGCAACTCAAGGGTCATCTGTCCAAACCACAATGGGATGTAAACACTTACTGGATAAGTCATTTGATAGACTCAGTGGACAGGATGAGATCGGGGTAGTAAAAGTGGGTGTGCGCTGGGCGAGGATTGTTTTTTGATCGGGAACCAAGGGGTCAAGCTCTCATTACTGAGCTACTATTATGATAACACAAAGGAAGGCTGTTTTCTTTTTTTAAACTTCACATCATCTATTTGTCGGAGATAACACAACGTGGATGGGCCTGGGTCCTGCCCTGATAAGTGCTGTTCACTGTGACTGTCTGCTTATCCACAGATCTGTTGGTTGGAGGCAAAAGCACCAAGTTCACCACAGGCGTGGGCATCACAGAGAACATGCCAGGCTCTAACTGCCATCAATTTACAACAACTTCAGCTGCACTGAGGTTAGCAGAGCGGGAAAACATCTGGCTGTCATTGAGCTTCACAGACGGTATTGTTTTTTTCTGCATATTTAGTTAGTCTAAGGCAAAACACCTGAAGGTCAAGAGATTTCATTAGGTTATATGCATCTCTGTGGCTTTATGTGGGCAAAACCATTTCATAAAATGCATCTAAACATGCCGGGGTCAGGTTAGGCAGAGCTGGAACTGGACATGAAGCATACCTTCTCTCCCTTGGGTCCGGGCAGCCCCTGCAGGAGGGATAAGACAGTTAATCAGAAACAGTCGGTAGAAATAAATCAGCGATCTTATGGAACACACACCGTAGAGCAATGCATCTTCAACATGGCTTAAGAAGCGAGTATTCAATCAAAGAATGAGGCAACGCGTCAACACCACTAAATAACCTGTGACACAGAGACCGCTTCATCTCCTCAACGTTATTTGACTTTTGAGGCAGGAAAAAAAAAAACTTTAAAGAATATATAGAGTTTAAAAAAATGTCTTGGAAGATGAAACTAAAAATGAAAGATGTTCCTTTTGTTCCACCATCAGCCTTTCTGTCAGATGGGAACTTTGAAGATGTTTTAGTGAGGACTTCTTATGTTGGGGTTTTGTTGTGTCTTTGGGATTGAATGTCCCAAACACTAACAGAAAACATGAAGCTTGAGTTTTCTCTTCTGTGTATCAGATTCTTTGTATTGCACATTTTGACATCAAATTTATAAACGGTGGGCTGACAGATGAGATTCATTTGCCGTTCGCCTCTCTGTCCTAGTTTGTCCACTGGGCACAAGTGGCACAAAGATGCCACATGTGGTGCCACCACAAAGGTCCACAGTGACAGAAGAAAGAAGACATGGAAACCAGCCAACATGTGTAGGCTTCTCAAAAGCAACGTCATCCTTTGAAATTTCTTTGATATTTTGTCATGTTAAAACCACAAACCTTCATGTATTTGATTGGGGTTCAATAGAATAGGCTAACACAAAGCAGAGCATGAGCACTTAGCCCATTTACTCTAATAAGCCTAAATGAAATCACTCCCCTCTGCAGCCACACCATTATTTAAAAGAGTCAAACGAAGTGTCATTTAAACTCGACATGAGTCTCCTCTCTGAAGGTATTAGAGGTTTTTTTCAAGTATATTAATGAAAAAGCACCAAGAAGACCAAGGAACACACATAAAGATCAGGGATAAAGATGTAGAGACATTTAAATGGGTTAAAGTCATGGAACGATATCCCAAACTTTGGTGATAACACAGAGAGCCTTTTATAACATCATCCTAAAATATGAGGATGGCAAAACTGCAAAACTATCAAGAAAAAGATCCACTAAAAAAAGGGCATTAATTGGAGTAGCAAAGTAGCCTCTGGTCACTCTGGAGGAGCTGCACAGACCTGTACTAAGACGTTGCTCTAGTCATATTGTTATCAATAAAGAATAGAAAAAAAAAGAACATTTAGGATTTCTTCCCATTTCTGAGTTATACATGACTTTTAGTTCATCGGTTAATTTCAAGCAAATTTTTATACTATTTTTGCAAGAAAAACTCAATGTTATGTGTAAACTGGGGATATTGAACATCAGGAGCATTGAGACGTGTCGTGGTGGCCTGGCAAAGGGAATATATTGTATATATTGGTCATATTATGTATTGCACATAAAGTAGGTGTCAAACACTGATGAAGTAGCACTGTCCTGAGTGATGGAAAAAATTTGGGTGTCCTGAAAAGTGTTTAAGCTATGCTTTTGGGTTTCTGCTTC
>NW_015150484.1:570493-631212 GCF_000732505.1 Cyprinodon variegatus | reverse complement strand
TCAGGACCAGGATCAGATCATAACTCTCATTGCTTATTTTTTGTTATTTTTGTTTTTATCTTTGCTTACCTTTTTTTGTCTTTTTATGCCTCCTTTGTCTACTTTTTGACTAACCCTATCTGGTATTAAAATCTATGGCTCCTTCAGAGTCCTATGACTTTAAGTGCCTCCATCCTTCTTAAGACAGGGCTTTAAATTTTATCCTCACCTTCCTTTTTTTTGAGCCAAATATTTAGTTTGGACAGGAGCTCCTATTGTTATGGAGCAGAGCTTTGACAAAGTGTGCCCATCGCAGAGGCAGAGCCTCTGCACTTTAGGTCAGGGTGAAAGTGGAAGGAAATATGAGGCATAAAACAATCTGAAATGAAAATATTATGTTTGAAAAATGATGCTTCTCCTCTGATATTACTAAAATTAATGAACGGCAGATAAAAATCTCAGTTTAAAGGTTGTCTTACTGGAACTTCTGACCAATCAATCTAGATAAGCTTTTTTATCTGGATCCTCTTATTTTAACCTCTTGCTCTGTGAGTTAAGAAGTGACCCTGCCTGAGAACTATGCTGCTTTGTCTGTGGTTTTTACTGTGGAGGACGGTCCTGTTAAATGACAGACTGGGCTGTAAGTTGGATTTAACAGGAAACAGGAGTTTAATGATGTTTGGAGAGGAACTATTTAAACGGCTCCAATTAAGAAGATCAGAGGATGATTTTTCCAAGTTGTGAGCAAAGAAAAGTTAAATTCTTTATAAGACGGTCAACAAATTGTTTCCCCTTTCTGTAAATATAATTTAAATTGTATTTAGAAAATTGAATAAAGAATTATGACGAAGATAAAAGGAATGGCAGAGTGACCACAGAGGTCAGCCAAAGGAGGAGCAGAGGGCACCGTAATGACTTTTTAAAGAGCCTCTGTTTGAGGCCGTAAACACCATTCGCTCCCCTTCTTTCCCATCGGTGTGTAACCCATTTGCTCTGCTGTGCCTGTTTACACGCTACACCTGGGTGAGCCTGGGAGTGTGCAGGGTTTCATGTGAAGGGTGATGAATGGGAGGGCAGAGGGGATTTCTGAATTAACTTTACTTGATCCATGACTCCCCCTTGACTGGCGAGCTCTGGGACGACTTAAGACGTGGAACAAGGATGAAAATAGCTACCATGTTTTCTTTTTTAACAGGAACAGTAAAAATGATTGATGTGCTACAGAAAACCCACCTGTCTTGCAGGCAAAATGCCCATCTGGATTCTAAGTTAACAAAATCTACATGTAGTAACTTCTTATTTCAATGAAAAGCTATAATTAAAGAGCTAGAAAGATGTGTGAAAGGGTACCTGGCTTCCTTTGGGACCTGGAAAGCCCTTAAAATGAGGAAAAATAAGAACTTTACAATCAAATCTACCGTAATCCCTTAAAGCACATTGTAAAAGTTTGTCTATTAAATTACTCACTGGTTTGCCATCCAAGCCAAGTGGACCCTGTTGGAGAACAATAAAAGAGAGCGGTTAAAAAATGCAGAATAAAACACTACAGGAACAGCTACAAGGTTTAAGAACATCACTGTTATTTTTTTCTTTTGTTTCAGATTTAAATCGATTAAACTTTTGTTGAAAGATTTTTGAAAATGGCTTGTTTGGTAAAACCTGAGGCTGTTCTTTTAGTTAGAAATACATTGCCGCACAAATGTAATGGAAATTAAAAGCTCAGGTTAGATGTGTGAGACCAATAAAAACACTTCAAATATCACTTTTTTCCACAAGTTTTGTTGTTTGATGTTATAAAATATTAATGTATACATCATATTCACATGAGCTTTTAAACCATAGTTACATATTTTATGAAAAGAAGGTCAAGCTGTCTTACATATATAAATCAAGATAAAGAAATAAAGCTCATTCTAGATATGTCTAATATTTTCTTGATAGGATAATTCAGATAATTTTTTAACTTTTTCTACTTTAATTCCAGAATAAGGAGATTTTTCCTACTAAATAGTAAGGCCATTTAAACAACTTCTAAATTTAATAAACTAATTTGATGAATTTAAAGAATTATAAGTAAGTAACGTTTGCTGAGAAAATTATATTAAGTATCGCATTTTTGCAGTGCATCAACCATAGAAAATATCTGTCAGTATGCTGGTGGAGATTCTCCGTTATCCACGTCATAGCCATTCCAAAAAGTTAAAGTTAAAAAAGAAACCACCGGACCTCGTTTTCCAAGTTTGAAGACATTTCGCTTCCCATCCAGGAATCCCAGTACAGATAAAGAAGACAGGTGGTTTGAAAGGGGTGTGAAAGAAGCCATTTATGTGAAAAGAGGAAAAAACAACCTTAAACAGAGGGGGTGGACTCAGGTTTAAGCTCTCAAAAACCTACAATGCAGCAATACAGTTGATTCCTTTCCAACACCATCTCAACCCCAAAATCTCGCCAGGTCAGCCAGGCCAACAATGACCCTTAACAACTGCCATTTCAGAAGAATGGGCCAGTATTGGGTATTGCAGGCCAATAACAACCTAAACGATTCCCATTATTAAGGGTGGAGCTGGTTTTCCAGCTTCAATGTGCATGTTTTCTAAGCCATTATGAGGCTTTTGTTGGGCTACTCTATAAATGTCTGGAACTCAATGCTAATCCAGACATTTTTAATTGAGAAAGCTTCCTGGATGGGAAGCAAAACGTCTTCAATCTTGGAAAACAAAGTCGTGTTTTGTTTTTTAACTTTCACTTTTTGGAATATGTTGGTTTTGTTTTAAAGAAATTTTTGTTATTAGGCTGAACTCCTGTGGAACCAACTAACAGTTCAAGCCATTGAGGCAGACACCCTGTCTACATTTAAGGCTAAGCTTAAAACATCCTTTTTGATAAAGCTTATAGGTAGAGTGGCTCAGGTTATCCTGAGCTATCTCTATAGTTATGCTGCTATAGGCTTAGAATGCTGGAGGACATAGGGACCCCTTCTCATCATTCTGCTTCACTCAATCTCTACTATTCCATTCTGCAGTATTTGCTAGTTTCATCTCTAACGTTCTGCTCTCTCTGATTTTTCTCATAGCAGCTTCATCTGGTCTGTTCCTCTTTGGCTGTGACACCATCCTGGAGAGAAATATCAGCTGTGCTGCTGCCATCAACACATTTGTTTATAGATGTTGGAGATCGGCCTGTTTTTTGGTTTCTCTGACTGTGACTAACTGGATGCGCTCTCTTCATCCTCTGACATGGGAGCTGGCTCGCAGCTCGTCTGACTGGCTGTGCTTTTCCTGGACAGGGGGCGCCTGTGGAGCTGTTTGACAGTTGACTTTTGCATCTCTGCTTCTTTTTCTATGTCGGCTTCTGTCTCCTTGAACCCCAGTCGGCCTCGGCCTATGGCCGCTCACACCGAGTCTGGTTTTGCTGGAGGTTTCTTCCTGTTAAAATGGAGTTTTTCCTCTCCACTGTCGCTACAAGCATGCTTAGTGTGAGGGATTGCCGTTGAGTCAATGATGCAATCAACTGGCTTTGCTTAGATAGAAAACTTTGAATCAATTTCATTGTATGATCTGGTTGGATTATCTTTGTAAATCTCCTTGAGTTGACATGTGTGGCGCTATATAAGTAAAGTAAATTGAATTTAAAACTAGTACAAACAAAAATGATTAAGGGACAGTTACTGTAAAATGTACCTATTACACAGCTCTCTTTCTGGGATTCAGCTATGAAGCTAATTAAACAAATGAAGAATAAAAATGAGTAAAGAGCTAAAAGTACTATGAATAGCTACTTCATGGCTAATGAGCGCCACCAGTAGAAAAAACAAAACAAACTCGCTAACATCTTTAGAACTGTTCTGCTAAGCCAATATTTTCCATTATTATTAATGCCTTTAGCTCTATTAGGCAGACATTAAATTGATATAAATCTTTTAATCTAACTCTCAGCAAGTAAGGAACAAATCTTGTCTTCTAATGACCATCTTCAAAGACTTCTAATGAGTCCTCAGTGGATAAAGAATGTCATTATTACACTAAAAAGACACTATTTGCTTAAAATCCTCAGACCAGACAGACCCTCTTAAAAACATCCTGAAAGCAGCTGTTACTGATTAGTGTTTCATAATGTTTGACTCTCTTTCCTTATCTCTCGTGAGACTTTGTATATAATGTTTGTCTAAAGAGAAACAATGAACATCATTTGCAAATACAACAAAGAGAGAAAAATAAAAGATGGTTTGTAAATAGCAGAGAGAGTTTGGAAAAATGATGTGAGAAGAAAATGGGAAAAAAGAAGCAAAATTAATATATCCTGCCCCACGGTTTGAGTGCACACCACTTTTGGATTTTCCTAAATCAAAACTGATAGGTTGTTGGATTTATCCAGTCATTCTACATCTGCAATGTGGGTTTGTGGTGATGAGATAACCTAAAAGGCGGTTCAGTGAGGTCTTCCTGAAGCTCACTGGGGCGCTGAAGCAGCAGTTGGCTTTGTGCACTTTGTTTACCTCAATAAAAAACAGTCGAGCAGTCATTGAACCTCTTCTTCAGAGCAACCCTGGGTTCAAACGTGGAGACCCTCAGATCCTTACTTAAACATAAAGGAACACTTGGCTGTAGAATGAAACTTTCCAAAAACACTTAAATGTGATGTATGTGGTAAAGGCTAATGTTGACTTCCTCCTTAACGACCATACTCCATGTTAAGCTAACAGTTTTTACAGCGTCCCCCGAGTATGGGTTGCTTTGCACCCCCTTTGCAATAGCGGTGGCTCTGCAGACTAAAAGCTGTCATTAAAATTCGGCCTGTATGGCCTTGGATGGCTTTTGCTGTTCTGCCTCTTCTGTCTGGGGGCCACCTGGCCTCAGGTCCTGCAGGGGAAACCTCAGCATTGCCATCATTGCTGGCTTTGATGGATGGGTCATAGTTGCAAAAAGATGTGTGGTCTTACACACAGTTTGATGTTTTGAAATATTATAGAGAAGTGAGCATTCAAAAGCATTAAAAGAACTGCAAAAACTGTTGAAGGTACTAATGTTCCACTGAGTGTCAAAACAAAAATAGTGAGGAAGTGATTACTTTTATTTGTACAACTCTACACCGCTTTAAGAGCATGAGAAGTTGTAGTTTTGTCACTCTATTAAAAGCAGCATGCTGGGTTTACCGTGTCATGAATGTGAGAAATTAGATGAGCATACAAATGTCCCACTGAGTTTTTTCCCCTGCTATCAGGGTCCAGATCTTTGGATGTGTGCCTCGTGTTGCGGCGTACATGCGTCCGCTTGTATGCGGCGGTGTCCCTGCATCTGGTAGCGTTTACCGAGCCGCAGCTCCTTCAAGCATCATCAGGATGAGTAGACGAGTTGAACGTTGTGAGGTCATCTGCTGCTGTGGATGTCTGTTCAAAAAGAGACTGATTTATGGCTGCTAACGAGCGACAAAGTGGCTTGTGAACCTTTGCAGAGTATGTCTTTGCTTTTAAAGATGTGTGTGAAAGTTTTATTCGCCGTTATAAAACCCGATATGTATGCCTGGCTCCTGACCTCAACTTTAAAGCTGGAGAAAGAAGCGTACAATTTCTTCTGTTCTTAAAGTTTAAGGGGTGATATCAGCACTAACAATGAAGCAGTCAATATCTATTTTAAAAGAAAAAAAAAGGTAACCAACGCAGCAAATGTCATCGACTCGTCTGCTGGGAAAAAAAAAAAAATCACATGCTGCATGTGTTGAGGGGCAAAGTGAGCACATTTGAAGCAATCTGTATTTCATTTATTCAAAACAGATGAATAGATTCAGAGGTACTCAATGCTGATTTTCAGGACACTTGGTGGTTCCTTATGTGCTTTTATTCGTTGTTTCTGATTATGATTTATAGATCTTTGTGAACTATTAAGTAAAAATTCAGTTTCTAACCGAAAAAAAAAAAAGAAAACCCCAAAAGAATATGTGTAAAGAAAAGGTATTTGTACCTTTCATAGTTTGGGAGTTAATAAATAATATAAAATATCCCGAAGAGGTGTCAATAGCCCTTTTCTGTGACGGGACAGTCAAACTGAACCAAAAGTTCCAGCTTAACAGATTTGGGGACTATACATCTTAGTTATTTTGTCTTCATAAAACCAGTCAAACTCAGTCTAACTGGATGCAGATCATCTGTGAGCATACATTTTTAAGTGTCGTCAAAGTTTCTCTTTTGTATTTCGGTCTGAAGTTTGATGAGGCACTGGACAAAGTTTAGAAACAATCCTAAAGCAAAAAGTTTTTTATATATATATTTTTCTTACCTTTTCACAATAATTAAGGTCGGTCTAAAAAATACATCAACAATGAAACTCAATAAAATACATTAAAGTTGTTATGAATGTTATAAAAAAAACAATCTTTGCAAGGCCTTCAATATGAAGAACAGAAACAGAGCAATAATTTTCCATTGATGATAGAAAAGTAATATATTTTCTTTTACTTTTTGCGTAGTTGCAACATACCTACAAGGCAGACAAACAGTCTGTGCATATAAAAGGGCTGGAATTCAAATAAAACTAAGCTGAACTAACAAAAAAACAAAACAAACAAAAAGTATAGGGGTGGTGGTGAGGTTTTGTGGGTCTGAATTAGGAGCTTCTGGTAAAAAACTCTTCATCTCACACCACAAAAAGGATCTGATTACCAAATACAGGATGGAGAGAGTAACAATGAAAAGAAAATAACTGGGAGAAATAAGCCTGATAATTAACCAAAACCTCAACTCACTGTGGAGACAAAAATAAAACAAAATCCATTTCAGTGCATGTTTGACTGTACTGTCCGTTCTAGATGCATGTATGTCTTTCTGTGTGGATGTTCAAACTGATTAATGCGGGAATGCGTGTGCATCCCAGAGAATAAGGGTGAGGGGTGTCTCTGCTGGTTTATGGTGCTATTTGTGGTGCAGACTGGTGATTATCCAGTGGGGTGTAATTGTTGAGGATGCAGCTTGAAAAGCATGGTGTCTGCACATCAGCCAGACATCTTGGCTGGAAACACACATGGTAACGTGTTGTTCACATTAGCCGTTAGCTTGATTTCAGTCATAAAAATGAAGCTGATAAGGCAAATGACGATCCGTTCCTTTCTCCTTTAGCTCTGTGGGCGTTTTTTTTATCCACTTCAGTCTCTCTTCAAACATCCATTGATCCTTTCCAATACCTATAGGCTGCAGCTGTTGGAAACACACCACCACTTCTATGTTTGTACAATTTGCGAAACATGTTTTTTTTTTTTTTCTTTTAACCCAAAGGCTGGAGAAGAACCAAATAGAAGAAGAAAGCATACCAGAGGGCGGTGTGTTTGGGACAGAAAATTACTGACATGTTGTTGGGTGACCGTCTGGCTTTAATCTGTGCGCTGCAGCCTGGAAGCAGGAACAATGGAGGCCTTGGCCGGTTCGTACAGAAAGAGGTCGGCTGTCTGTCTCAGACTGGCACTCTCACATAAACACACTTATAGCTGGCTATGCTGGTCTCTGTGCATATGAATGAAAGGCAGGCGCTATGTGGGGGTGTGTGGACCCCTCTGCGCTGCCCTGTCAGAGTGCCTTACTTTGATTTTTTGACAGCGGGAAGTCTCTTTTCAGAGAGGTTCCTTGGCTGTGATTTATGAGGGGAAGGACGAGTAGAAAAAATATACCTCAGCACACACACACACACATATAGTTGTTGCAGAGTTATGCTTGAGATACTCGCAAACCACACTTCATTAACACTGTTTATCAAATCACTGATGATTCACTGCCAGAGGCCTGCTGCCTGCATTAGTCTGATGAACTCAACATGTGTATTTCACCTGAGTGAGGCATGTGTGTGCAAACATGCACACGTGTCTACACAGCTTCACTGACAGCCGTTAAAGGGAGGATTAGTTTTACCTCAGTAGATTGATACCCAGCTGTTTACGTAAATACTTTTTAGATGTATAAAATAGCTGCATTTAATGGAAGGATAGTCCTAAGAAAGGATGGGCTTTACTTGCCCCCATCTTCAGAATAAAACAATATAGCTGCAGAAATCTAAACTTTTATAACCCTGCAGCGCCTTTACTGAGAAGTAAGGTATTTATTGGCATTCATGGTAGGCAAAGCCAGGAAAATCTGACTGATGGCAGTCTTGAATCTGTGAAAACTAAAGAATAACAGTGGTTTACAGTCTGGTGTAAATACATTGAATTACGATAAATTATGTTATTTATTATTGGTTTGTAGTAAAGGGACAGAAAAAAAAAATAAGAATCATTCTTCTATTTGCTCCTATTTATTCAAACTGTGTTGTAACATATTAATGTCTGCTTTTTTTGTTATTCTAAATAAATGAAATACAATAATATATATATATATATATATATATATATATATATATATATATATATATATAGCACTATAGCAGACAAGTTATAGGGATCCTGCACTGCAACAAGAAAACTTTGCAATATAGCTCTTTTTAAACTACTCTAAATGTTTAACATATTTGGACAATGTTGGGTTGGCAGATTCTCCACTCAGTTTTTATTACATCTCTGTAGTAAATATCTCGCTGTATTATTGTTCTGATATCGTATCGGGTCAATATCAGTATCGCTCAATACCACGAGTCTCAATATCAGTATTATATCGGGAATCACAAAGTTTTATTGAAACATCCTTAATTCTTACAAAATATCCCGTTAAGAAAAAGATAAATTTTTGAATTGACATTTTACAGAATATCTTTCCTCCTACATTATAACTTGTAATTATCAAGAAGCTAAAGATTAAATGCATCTGTTACTTGTTAAATGGTGAACTTTTATTTTTAAAATCCTAAAGGTTGGTTCATGGCATTGAATTAAAATTCAATATGAACAATTGATCTTATAGGAAAAACTTAAAATCTAAATTCAGTTTAATCAAAATGAGAAATAAAGATGCATCATGGAGGTCAATAGGAAGATGATGGAATCCAATCTTTCAATTTGATTAAACAATCAACAATGATTTTAGTGGAACAAATCTGCAGTAGAACAAAGTTCACTGAATTGCTTGATCTGTTGGTGTTGAACAGGGCATGACCTTTTTGTTTTGGGCAACCATTTGAGCAAAATGGTGCAAAAACACACAAAACCCATCTGGCCTGTGTTCCCTGTGTTCCACTGACGTACAGTCCATATATGGTTGGATGGAGTTCACCTTCTTCTTTAGACGAGAACAGATCCCAAAAAACGTTCTCCCAAACTGAAAGAATTATTGTTTTTACATCTCTCTTAAGGGTAGTTCCTATGCTCCACTTATCTGGAACAAACTTCCAGAAAACTGTAAAAGTGCGGAAAGCCTGAGTTCCTTTAAATCAAGACTGAAAACACATTTGTTTAGGATTGCCTTCGACTGTTGTAGTTAAACAGTTCAACTAAAACATCATTAGTTCAACTTTTTTATTTTCTTTAGTCCAACTGTTTTTAATGTTCTTTTTTGTTTCTGCATTTTTGATTTTATTTTTTTCTCCTACTTGCTTTGATTCTGTTTTATTTACCTGTATTTTAATCATGTAAAGCACTTTGCATTGTCTTTGCCTTGCCTTACCTTGCCTAAAAATCTACATAGTTATATGCTGTCCATTTAAACTGTCAGTGAAACTAATCTATTCAGCTTCTTGCACACTGACTCTTATGTTAACTCAATCACAAGATGCCTTTTTACAGGCATCAAACAAACATCTTATAGTGAAATATATAATTTTTTTCGCAAAGACACAACAAAGAGACTGGTAACATTGTGTTCCCTAAATTGGGATATCTTCTCCAGATTAATCACCCATCTGAGCATCGTTATATAAGAGGCATTTCCAAAGAAGACAGTGGCACAGATGCACAGGGTCACAAGCAAAGGGAAAGCAAATGTGCACACATTTATTTGTGCTCTCCGTCCACCTGTGTGCAATTAGCAGCGAGTATTTCCCGTCAGCAGAACTGCGCAGTGCCAGACGGTCTGCATGGGAATCTGCCCCCAGGACCGGCCTCCAGAAACTCCCCCAGTGGGAGACGAACAAAACCCAGAGTGCCACCAGAAGCAACTGGATGCTGAGGACAGACCACAATAACAGGTGACTGCTGATGGTCACCATGACAATCTAAACACTCACAGGCGCTGATCAACAAACCCTGTCTGCTGCCAGAAGAGGATGAGGATTTGATGATGGGTAATCCACAAACCGTTAACAGACGATGGGTTACGCTTTATCAGCTCTCACCCCTAGAGGCCACTATTTATCTGATTAACATTAAAATACAGCTCTTTTTTTCACTACCACTATCGTGGATGCCAACTAGCTACATCATCATCTGTTTGGCTTATTTTGACAGATATCTTTACATCATTATTTCTTCGTGCCTTTAGATTAACAAGTTTTAATTTTCAGCTGATCAAAGCAGCCAAAATCAGGCGTGGAAATGTGTTTTTGTTAGACCTTCTTTTTAGAAATGGGGCAGGATACAAATCATAGAATGTTAATAGATTTTTAAAAATTGTATTAGGAGAAAAAGAAGGAAAGACAATCAAATATACAGTATAGAGGTTAAAGCTCAAAAGAGAAAAAGAAAAAAGAATAGCTGAGCAGAGACAAGGCTGAAGAGTGACAAGGTGAAAGCAAAAAAAAAAAAATCCAAATTACCGGGTATCCATCCCGTCCAGCCTTGCCCTGGTGAGTTTAGACATCAAAGCATGAAGCCATGAGATAAATTGGAACAAAAAAACAGCCGCTGCACACAACATGCTGCATTTACATTAACTCATCATGTCAACATGGGAGCTTTTAGGCCAAAAGGAGACGAATCATATATGATTTGTTTGGTGCATTTTACTGTTTCATACAAAAACTTGCTGCAAATAATGTGATTTGGTTTGCACACTGGATTGATTTAATCATGTGAAACTGATCCAGGACAGCATTAAATGCCCATGTTGGGGGCTATACTGCACCCTGAGCTGTGTCGCATTCCAACCACAAGCTTTAGACATTGTTTTAATCATGACTTTCATCAGTTGGAGCTTTCCATGACAGAAAATGTTTGTATGAACCAAAAAAGGTTACCAAACTAGTGGCAATTATGGCACTTGCTTGGTGATTCAAATGCTGTATGTTTATATAAGTAGTTAAAAATAATTTCTTTAAATGTCCTACATGTGCTACTTAGTGTTAGCCAGCACATAAAATTCAACAAAACACATTAAAATATGACTGAATATTAATGCGACACAATATGGAAAAGTTTAAGGAGTGTGAATATTTCTTTTTTTCATCTATTTTTGTATGTTTTGCTTCACTGAATGACTTTGCCTGTTTCTCTGTGCTTTATTATATAGAATATTTATGACGCTCTGGCAGGTCGTTACTCCGCACATCTTCAATCAAGTTTATGAGATGGATGCTTTGTACGTGTGTGGTAAAAAAATAAAACCTGTCGACTTCACGGGCATTTGGTGCAAAAGCATTTGCACAGACAGCTTTCCCCAAATCATCCCCAAGATTTAAGTAACGTCAGCCAGGCCAGTTTGTAGTTTTCCCATGTTTCGTGGTGGGTTGTAAAGCCAATAACCGCTTCTGCACATCTGATCTGTGCCACATGTGAGCATGAAAATAAAGAATAAAGCTTAAAATTCCTCAAGGCCAGATCATAACATATTCAATGCAGAAGCAAAAGCATTAAAAAAATAAAAAAAAAGTGTGAACATAACGTTTTTGTGTTTATCTATGTATCTATAACATTTCTGGTTATAACCATCACCATACTCATACAAAAAAACACACAGCCAGGAGTAATCACACACTTCTGTAGGTGGTCTTTGTATTCAGGTTTTACTGCTGTGGGAGAGAGGCAGATTTTTTGGTTTGACCTGCAGTTTGTCCAGCGGTGAGCAGGGAACAGCCGACGAGGACGTGTGTGATGTATGTGCACAGCTAGGGTCAAAACCTCTAAAATCAATTCAATACTACCTGGATGAGATGAAAGCGTACTTACAGGAAGCCCTGCAACAGAGAAGAGAAATGAGGGAGAGGGATCAGAAAATCAGCGTTTACATCTTTTCTGACAGATGAGGCAAGGCATGTGTGACAAGAAGCAACCTCAGCTTTGAACGCCGATCACTTCCTTCGAGGAGTACCACAACAAAAAACCCTGTTCATGTCATGTGGCTGGTTAGATAATGACTGTAATTAACCCCCTGAACATGGCAGGAGAAGACGGCTCATTAGAGCTACTGCCAGTGGAGTTTGTGGCAAAGCCGTTATAATAAACAGGCTTCTGGTTGAGCTGTGTTTTAGATTAGGAATATAAAGTCATGTCAAGGCTTTGTTCCTCAGGAAGATGTGGGAGCATAAGGATGGAGGACAAGCAGTGAGTGAAAAGGTCATGCTGGCAAGGCATGCTTCCCTTTTAGAGCACAAACTGGATGTCTCTGACATTCCTCCAGGGTTGGCTTTCACATGTGATTGAAGCTCTTTAATGTTGAGCATCAGCAGCGAAAACATAGATTCTGTTTTTCATAGTTTGTTTAACCAAAAGAAACAGTAATGATCAAAGATTTTCTCCTTTCTAAATGAATCTAAGAAATAGAAGAAGCCAAGGCCCCTAATAAACTACATAAACATATTTAAAGTGAAAATATTATTATGCAAATGAGGTATTGTTTTCTTAGATATAGAAAGGTGCTGATTCATTTGGCAGTGACAGCATTTTTGAACCTGTTAGGGTGTAAATATCAACATATATCTTGAAACATTCAGAGCAGGAAGATGGTGAAATAGTTTTTCATAACAATTTAAAGACACTTTAGCATACCATACCATACTGAATTTATTATAAAGCACTTTCAACACCTTGAAATTGCATGTGTTGTGTAATTTTGGTGCTATAGAATTTGGCGCTATAGAAATAAATCGCACTGAATTTAATTGTTTGATTATAGCGCTTGTTCTGCCCAGCTTTTTAGTTCATTCATTTGGTTAAATTATACATTGCTGTTGTTGTAACCCTCTTTTCTACTTTTAGAATATAGACTGAACAGAACGCAGTGGGTCCTCAAAGCATAGAATATTGATGATATCCTAATGTTGCTTTAAACCTCCTTACAGCTAAACATCTATGTTTCATGTTCAGTAGCCTGTAAGGCTATGGCAAGCCAGTTTAACATTAATTCGGTTATAACACCTTTACATTCAAGGTATCTCAAATTGTTATATGACTAGGCGTTTTAGCGAGTTAGAGATATCTCTAATTATATTTTGACTAGTCGAAATGACGTCAGATTTACCATTAACTTGTATGTAGACAACAATTTAAGATATCTAGAAGGAATTACTGAATATCTGAAATACACATTTCAGATATCTACAATTAAATTACGACTAGTCATAAAGAAATTTCAAGATATCTCGATTTTAGTTTTGACTAGTCATAATTCTAATTAAAGATATCTCAAATGCCACCATAATTCAAGATATCTTAAATGTATTTTAGGATAGGAGATATGTAGTTTTGACTAGTGAAAACTAAATTATAGATATCTTAAAAGCAAATGATGACTAGAAAAAACAAATGTAAAGATATCTTGAATTGTAATTTTGACTATTCGAAATTCCTTTTAAGGTATCTCTAAATTAATTAAAGATATCTTGAATTATTATTCTTCCTAATCAGAATCTAAATACAGATATCTTAAATAACCATTCGGGATAGTCAAGATGTGGTTTTGTCTAGTCAAATGTATTTGAAGATATCTGTAACGTAATTGTGGATGGTCAGATGAAACCGAATTTATGTTAAAAAGGCTTGCCATACTATGACAGTTTGTTCATTAATGGTCAGTAAGAAATATTTCACAACAAAATGTATCATTTAGAAGTAAACACTACTTTGCGTTCATCGATTACATAAAAAGTCAAATAAAAAGCATTAAAGTTCTCAAGTTATACTGTGATAAAACTTGAAAAAGTTGCAAGGCACTGTAGCTGTGTCTAGACGGTTTGAGAAAGACCTCTTGAGTCAGACAGCAAGGTAAACATACACACACACTCTGGTTAAAGAGCCACACAGTTAGAGCGGCTTTGGGCACAGGGCGGGAGACAGGTGTGTGTTTGTGTGTGTAGAGTAAAAACAAAGAAGAAAGAGAAAGAGAAGTATGTTAAACAAGAGCAAAAAGGATCAGGGAGAGCAGGAGCAGGACACCAGATGACAAGCACAGTTTTAAGATGCTTGACTAATCTGTCTGAACTCTTTCCTGTTTTTCAAGTTGCAGTTTTCTGTTTCTCTTCTGCACTCTCGTTTGTTTTCATTTTTACTTTCTGACAGAAAAACATTCTGGTCTTGTATAAAAAGTTGTTTAGCTGCCTTTGGAGAGAGAGAGGATGGTGAAACAGCCTCTCTGTGGGAACAACCCACACACTTCTACTGGCTGTAAAAAACACAGAAATACAAGACAGAACCTAAACAAAAACCACACACAGATCTTGCAGAAACAGACCAGCCTTTGACTACATATACTAAATCCTGCTGTAAAACACCAAGCAGATGGCAGGCGCTTGATTTAGTAATAAACTAAGATGATTAAGATATCATCTGACAATAAACAATAAATTAAAGTTTAGGAAAAGTCTGGTGACGTCCTGTATGTTTCGTGCCAGCAGTTTCAACAAACGCGGACCTGAATCATTCTCAGAGAAACGTTAATCCTACTTTAAATACCCACTGCTACTCCAGAACCATGACATTGTTTTAGAAGGCATTACCAAAAATAACCGCATCCAACTGTTTCGAGAAAAAAGACAAACTTTTGTGTATCTGTATTTAAAAAGGAAAGTTTTCTATTGTGATTAGCTAATGAGATGAACAATTTACAGGAAAATAACTAAAAAACAACAAGCTATGGAGCTTATAGTACAATGCAACACTTTCGAGTCATAACTTATTTCTTTTAAATTTCCCCCAGGTTTTTGGAAGCTTTCTAAAAAAAATTTCACTGTGGTTCACATTGAAAAAACAAACAATTTTAGCAAAAAAAACAACATGATTTTTAAAAGGATATTTAAGAAAAAATTAAACTTTGGCTGATAATCAAGTGAAGGAGCAAACTTTGACTGCAAACTGGTATCAAACTTTAAAACAGCAGTTTGCAGCTTCAGAAACAGATCACACCGTTCTTACATTTTAAAGCAACTCCATTTTTATTTTATTTTTTTGCAATATGGTGAAACTATTACATACAGAATAAAGTTATTACATATATTATAAATCAACTTATTGACTAACTGATTTTGAGAACCCTCTAAAGGGGTTAATGGTTGTCACCAGCTCTGTTGCATAGCAACCTTGACTGTTGACACACAAGGCAGGTAAAGAAAGACTTTTGAAACTGTTTATTTTTTATTTATTTTCTTTTTTTTCATTGTAAAGTGAACAAAGACTACACTGAACAAATAAAAGCAAATGTAATGATATAAACCTTAGTCAGTTAAATGACATGCTGCTGTCATTTGCACATCTCAAAAGTTGCTGCAATTTTTTTAATATCCATTACTGTAAAGATGTTCATTGCTGTATATTGGTTGCACTGTTTTTTATATAGTTAAAAGACTTTACAGTACAGTATATTATGGTTTATGTTTTAACTCTTAATTATTGTGTTATTCTTATACATTTTTCTAAGGTCCACATTTGTGTGACCATTTTTTTCAATAATCTTTTTTGCTGCTGTAAACACCAGAATTTCCCCATTGTGTGACAATAAAGGGATTTTATTTTCTATTCTATAAATGGGGTCGAAAGATATAAGTAAATCTAAACAATGTATGTATAAAAATTATATACCCGAAAATCTCTTATATTCAACAACAATAAATACTTAGTTTAAGCAAATTGTGTAAAGTAGCCAAAATGTTATAATTTTCAACCAATCAGATGACTGAATGATCAAAATACTTGAATTAAAATCAATACATGTATGTCTTGTGCTCATTCAAACATGTATTCAATAACTGAGGAGAAAATGTGTTTTTAATCGAAAAGGTATTTAGTCAATATATGTTTTTTGATTAAAATGTAATTAATTGCGATCAGTCAATTACAGGCCTTCAAATCAACTCTTTCTTCCCACTACTAATTTAAATTAGAAAAGGTTAGATACATTATTAAAATAAGTATCACTCCAGACACACAAACAAAAGAAAAGTGCGACAGCAAATCGCTGCAATAACAGACAATAGACAGAAACAAAAGGAAAAATCCTGCAAATACCAAAAGCACAACTTCAGTAAAAAAAGCCGCAAGCTTGCTCTATGAAACAGAAGTTGACCAGACCACCAAGTCAGATGATATCTCTGTTCTATATTAATGTTAAACATTACAGCCACTTAAAAACAAACAAACATTTTCTTTCCTCTAAGCTTCCCATTAATGTATTTACTGAGGGTCTGCTCTCTTATGACTTGGCAGTCAACTTCTCCAAGCAGTCTGGTGAGCTGCTGCTTTTTGGAGCGAGGTCACAGCTTTCTTTATTTTGCTGGTTGTAGGTTTTTGCTTTTCTCTTTTGCAGTATTTTTTATGTTTTTGACATTTTGAGCCGTTTGTTTCCACTTTACATCTATCATTCACCATTGTTTCCCTTCACATCACTTCCAAAATTCCATCAACTGCTGTAGATTTCAACATATGACTCCATACAACATGCTGCTTCATTCAAGATAAAGGACTCAGTAATTTGATGTACTTCCAAGGAGAGATCAGGTGAGGAGTACAGCAATATTTGCATAATTTTAGAAATCACCTTGCTGTGCTTAGCCTCTTGAAAAGGGTTATCATAAATCAACACACTATGAAGAGACAATCCTCTTAGTGTTTTGATTATTTTATCTATTGCCGGAATGGATTCTGGCTGGAGTGCAGCAGGTAAGATGCTTCGGATCCCAAAGGTTTGAATTTTAATAATAAATCAATGTCTGGATGCTGTGCCTTGGTCCCCCTCTCTCATACTTATAGTCATCGTCTTCCACTTATATGGGACCAGGTCACGGGGGTAACAGCCTTAGAAGAGACTCCCAGACTTCCTCCCTCTCTCCATTCATCTCCTTTAGCTCCTCTTGGAGTAGCCCAAGCTGCTCCCGCACAGGCCAAGAGACATAGTCCAGCGTGTCCTGGGCCGTCCCCTATTCCCCTTCCTAGTGGGACATGCCTGGAACCGCTCCTGATGGGGGCATCCCTAAAAGATGCCCGACCCAGATCAGCTGGCTCCCCTTCATGTGGAGGAGAATCAGCTCCGCTCTGAGCCTCTACTGGATAACCAAACTCCTCCCCTTATCTCTAAGTACAAAGCCACCCTATGGAGAAAGCTAATTTCAGCTGCTTATATCCGAGATCTCTTTAATCAGATTTTATGACCATAGATGAGAGTACGAACATAGACTAACTAGTAAATTGAGAGCTTTGTCTTTTTGCTCAGCACCCTCTTCACCGCAACAGATTTGTGCAGCATCAGCATTAAAAGCAGCAGCTGCACTGATCTGTCCATCAATCTTATTATTCCCTCACTTGTGAACAGGATCCCAAAATACAACAATTTCACTTGAGTCAGGAACTCTCCTCCAACCTGCAGGGGACAAGCCACCTTTTTCCGGTTGAGAACCATGGCCTTAGACTCGAAGAAGCAGATCTTATTCCTTGCTGCACTTGGCTGTGAATTGCCACAGTGCATGCTGTAGCTCTTGGAAGGAGAAAGCCAACAGAACCACATCATCAGCAAAAAGCAGCTGGTAGATCTGCCTGTCCCCAAACAAGAACACTTCTAGCCATTGGCAGGGAGTGGTGGCAGAGGGCAGCCCTGGCAGAGTCAGCCACTAGAATGAGGTCCAACCGTATGCCAACAATAGAGACCAAACCCTTGCTCTGCTTGTAGGGCCTCTGACTCCATATTCCAGGAACACCCCACACAGTGAATCATGAGGGACCCAGTCACAGAACACATGTGGACCAGTTGAGCAAACTCCAAAGAACCCTCGAGCAACCTAAAGAGGGTGTAGAGCTGGTCCACTTTTCCACGGCCAGGAAGGAAAACACACTGTTCCTCCTGAAGCCGGGATTCAACAATCAGCCGAACTTTCATCTTCAGAACCCTGGAATAGACTTTCCCAGGGAGGCTGAGAAGTGTAATGTAATTTCTCTTTTGTTGGAACACACCCTCTGGTCCGTCTTTAACAACCAACCAGGTCAGGGCTACTGTCCCCGACTGCCACCTAATGTTAAAGAGGCGTCCACCGTCACACAATGTCCTCAGTCCAGGTCAGCAGCAAAATCAAGCCATGATAAATTATATTAAATTATAACCTGCAGATCAGAAAACATTAGAAAAACACAATTGGAAACATTTAAAAACATGAATAAAGATTATAGAAACCATCGTTTAACTGGTCCCTGCACCAAAGCCTGGCATTGGACAGTCCATCTATGTGTAATGGTTTTTGTTTGCTCTCTTTAATCAAACAAACATTTTTTTTATGATGAACCTAATGGAGACCACAAGTTTTCCTGCATTTCTTGAGCTTTCCTCTGATCAGGAACAGGTGTAAGTGACTTTCAAAAGCCCTTCTTTAAAAGATTTTTTAAAAATTGGCCATCAGTCTGTTGTTAAAACTTTATCAAAAAGACTGAAAATTATTACTTAACCCTGTCGTAAGGACAGATCTCATATATTACACAACCACAACAGTGAATCATTATCCAGAATACTCCCTATCTGACTCCACAGCTTCATCACTGATCAAAATAATATAAACTAATTCTGTTTTCAGAATCTCTACTTCCTCAGAATGACTCAAACTTGTAGAACATCTGTGACAGTGACCTTTCTTTTGGCAAGAGTCACCACCCTGCTTCTACAGTGAGCATTTAGCGGTTTGGACAGAAATGATAACGTCGAGCAGCGATGTTGGCAAAGGAGACTCATTAGGGTCGATATGCTGCAGCTGCTACCGCTCAGCAACATGGAGCGACATCTGGGCAAAGTTACCACAGCCACATGGTGGAAATTAACACAACACTGGCTCATGATAGGTTGCAATGAGAACAAGCAGCCCACCATCCTGCGACCTGACTCACGGATCACTGCCTTTACCAGCCCTTGGCTCAAGCTCCTCAGCTCACCCAGAAAAAGAAAAAAGGTTAAAAGGGAAAAGAGGAAAGGAGTGTGGAAAAAGAGAAAAGGAGGAGAAATAAAGAAATTAAATGGATGATGGGTTTTACTAACCAGGTTCGCCTTTCTTTCCAATCCGTCCACGTTTTCCTGGAGGCCCTGCAGAGACACACAGGGAGAGGAATTACTCTCTTAAAAATTTCCCATCAGGGACAAGAAAAAAGCATTTCAAGAATTAATTAGTTTGGCTTTAGTGATTCCAGAACATATGAAAACAACTTTTAAAGTGAAGTGCTGAATTTACAACATCAGTTTTATTATAAAAAACTTTCCCACGCTGGAGCACAGCCCGTTGCTTCCCTTTAACCCTCGCATGATACAACTCAAAACTGTGCCTTCCTGCTAAAAAGATTTCTGTTGCTGATGGAGGAGGGAAGCAGTGATAAATAGCAGGAGTACTGCAGAGGGACTGAGAAATAAATGATTTACCCCCCGAGCCAACGTCAATCTCAGACCACATGCTGCTGCCGACCATGAATCACCTCTAAACAGACGCTGATGTGCATCAAATTCTACCTTGTTACAATGCAGTCTATGTTATTTAAGGCGAATTCACTTGGAGACAGTTTTGTGAGAACTGTACAGTAGCAAGTCAAAGAATTGCAGCATGTGGAGGGGCTGCAGAAAAAAAAAAGGTTGCACAGGCAAAGAATGAGCTAAACAATGTATTTTCTCTGGCAAAGTGAGTCACAGCAGTGAAGCTGACAGCTTCACCCTGTCTGGCAGAACATAATTAGTCAAGCAAATCTGCGTCTGGTTACCTTGGGAAAAAATCTGCTTCTAATAGATAAAACAGCATCCTAAAAACTAATGATAACACTGATGGAGGGCTTTAATAGCATCTTACTGTTTTTTTTTTTAATAAATGGTTACTCTAAAATTTTTTACGGTAAATAAAAGGAATCTCTGTGAAGATTTCATTAGCTTTAAAACAGATTTATTTGACCAATAATGCAGCTAGTCATGCTCACTAACAGGCAGCATGCGGCTGAATTAACACTGACCCCCGTGCTTACACAGGTGGATGCAAAAGCTGGGCTTTATTCCTGAGTATACAGCATTAAAAAGGGCTTATTTCTAAAAGCTTAGGAATTTTAATGATCTTGATCTGGAAATATTGTCAGCCTAAATAATCATTAAACCAATGCATATGCAGTCATTTTAGTTCATATAACTGTTTTTTCTTGAATTTAAATTACATCTCTTAGCACTAAATCTTTCTAAACAGCACTGCCATTATATAGCAGCCCTTTAAAGTGAAAGTTAACCATTTTAAATCTACTAATTCCTTTTCAGTATTCCATAGGCATTTAAAAACCTAAACAAGAGAGAACAATATAGACATTTATCCCATGATCAAAAAATAGTGGCTAAATTAAAAACACTATTTTATGCTTCCATTCTGAACCAATAAAAAACATTTCATAACCATGTATTTTGTCTTTGTGCAACATACAGATGTTTCTTTTGGTTTTAGTTATGTGTAGGCATGGGCCAGTTACAGGTTTCAAGATATACCATTCTTCCAATATACATTGTTTTTTAAAGAAATATCACCTGAGAATGCTCAGATTGTAAACTCCTGCAGCATCACTACCGCTCCCCCTGTAATCCCCTATAGTAGCTAGATCTACACATTCAGGTTACATGATGTAGGAGGGAGGAACACCCAAACGTTTCCATGCTTTGGCCATTTCAGCCTGAAGACTGATTATGTCTTCAGAACTGCCTTAATCCTTGCTGTTATATATTCAAAAGGGTACTGGAAACATTCATCAGAGACTTTAGCCTTATTAATGTGTTGGCATCACATAGATAATGCAGATTTGTCGGCTGCACATCCATGATTCCAATCTCCCTTTTCATCACATCCCAAAGGTGCTCTGTTGGAATGAGATCTGGTGTTTGTAGAAACCTTTAATTATAGCAAACTCATTGCTGTCAAGCAGTCTGAGATGTTTTTTGTTAATGACATGGTGTATTATCCTGCTGGAAAGTCATCAGATGATGGATACACTTTGATCACATTGTCAGTAACAATACTCCGTAGGTTTTGGCATAACACAAGTGTGGCAAGAAAATATCCCTCACACCATTACACCACCATTAAAAGCATGCTTTCGTGTTGTTTAATGGTTTCATAATTAGAGAAAAGCAGACATGATGGAAAAGTTGACTGAAGAGTTAGGAAATGTTTGATAAAACACTGACTTACCACAGTGCATGCACAGATGCACCACCTATGATGACATACCTGATTCAAGAGTGCTAAAAAAGAAATCACCTATTCAATAATGCCTTTGGTTGAACCTTGGTTTTTTTTATTTATTTTTGCTTATATGTTAGTATTGAATTTTTTTCATTATAAAAATGCCACATACAAAAAAATCACAAAAACACTAAATAAAGATTTTAGCATAAACATTGCAATAGTTAAAAAACTTAATCTTTAACGTAAAGTGATGGATTTTTATCTGTTCCACAATCTTTGCTTTTGTTTTACACTCTATCATAGATATTTTGACATGATTTTTATTTCCATGTTTACTATTCAATGTTTACATGTCAGAATTTTATTGCCTTTTAAAATGTCATTGTTGATGTTCTGCTTCCCTCTCTAAACATTTGCCTTCCCTCAGTTCATTATCTGCTGCAATTGTTTGATATGTCAAACTTTTTTTTTTATTGACCATTTCTGTTTTCTTTTATGCTGTTCCCTTTGTTTTCGTCATGGATGAAGGCAGAGAAAATTAGAATTACTTTGGTTTTACTTTTTGGATCCTGTTATATTGACTTTTTTTAAATCAGTGTTTGTCCACAAATGTCTGCTACTTTGATTCAGTGGCTAAGAATAACTAATAAAATCAATCATCAAAACAGTCTTCGGGGAGTCCATGACATCAACAAGAACTGCTGCAAAGTTAGAGACTTTTTCTGAATTGTTGGAAGGTTTGCTGATAGAAAAAGCACCAATCGCTCTGGAGTTTCTGAAAACACAAACTCCAGAGTCAGAAGGCTAACCCATTCCACCCCATCTGCTGCAGGCAGACAAGCCCTGATGGACTTCTTGATAGCAAGACAAAGTGAGTACCCTTCCCTTGCTACAAAAGCTGCATACTTACAGTTTCCTTTTACAAAATCCTATATATGTGAGAAAGGCTCTCGCCTTGACCAAATGTGAACTCAGAAGCAGCCTAGATGCAGAAGATGGACTTAGACTGAAGCTGTTCTTAAATGATCCAGGCATTACATAACAATGCTAACAAATCAAAGCCCTTTCATTAGCTAACCTGTGAATGAAAGTATTTGCCAACATTATTTATATGATGGTTGAACTGAACTACTATCGTCCCTACAGTAGTTACTGACTACTGTTTTGTTTTCTAATTGTGGTGCAGTTCATATTAACTACTGTTGCTGATATTCTTTTTGCTGAATCATTTTCTACAGATTGGGTCAGATTATTAGTGCAGTGCATTCGTATCAGTTATGTGTTACGTGTTTTTTTTTGTAAAACCATTTGTACTTTTTGGGTGTAATATACTGCAAATTACAGTATGTGTAGGTGTGGAGGTAAAAACAATGAACATTTAAACTTTACATAGTAGGCTGTTGTGTCTCTATTGCCTTATATTACATATGTGTTCAGATAACAAAGGTTTGAGAACCCCTGTAACAAACTATGGGAACAGAAAAGCAGGAGGAATACCATGAGAGAATATATTGGACTCATCCAACACATTCCCACCATCTTCTTCCACCTCTGCATACAGACTCCATCCATCCATTTTTTTTTTACACGCTTAATCTGCTGCTGGTGCCTATCTCCAGGTGTCAATGGGCGAGAGGAGGGATACATGTTGGACAGGTTGCCAATCCATCACAGGGTGACACAGAGACAAACAATGATGCACACACTTGCACCTAAGGACAATTTAGAGAAGCCAATTAACCTAACAGTCATGTTTTTGGACTGATGGAGGAAGCTGGAGTACCCGGATAGAACCCATGCATGCTCAGGGAGAACATGCAGACCCTAGGCCGGGAATCGAACCCAGAACCTTCTTGCTACAAGGCAGCAGTGCTACTCACTGCGCCTGTACAGTTATTTTAAAGTGGTCTTTGATATAAAGTGGTTATGTCAACTTTGGGTCCAAGAGGCACATTTGCCTCTCTATCGACATCGGAACACTTAAATCTTTTTCTACGTTCGTAAAAAAAAAAAAAAAAATGGAAACCATACTGAGTTTCTGATGCTAAGTGCTTGTGGCTGGAGACGTTTTCTCTGTTTTCATTATTGGCATTATTGTAGCAGCATAATCATTTCCTGACTCAGCCTGCTATTTCAAAGAGCTTGCTTATTCTCTTCCTCAACCTCCTCTTTGCATCCATCTCTCCCACTTCAATCCTTCCTTACTTCCTTTACGCAACATCAACAACCTATAAATACTTTTGGAGCCAAAGGATTAAGGAAGTGGCGGAGGAACGGCTAAAGTAAACTGAGGATGATGATTGGCCCAGGCTGAAACTTTTCTCCAATCCTTAGCTTTGACCTTTGTTTTTATTCTTTTAAATCTGTTAGAGCTCAAGCTTTATTCTGTACTGCCACACAAATACAGTGTAAATAGTTTCTTTTGTAGCAGATGTTTGGTTGTAGGGAGAGAGAATGTAATTAAATATTAGAAATGGACAATTCCAGAAATAGAAGAACAGGAAATCATGTTTAAAGATGCAATACTATTTTAATTGTAAATGCATGGCATTTAAAGGGGTAAGAATCGGCAGGTACATGCATCAAAGCATTTAGGTCTGCAGGGTACACCCTCGCTACACCTCAACTTGAGACTAACGGCAGCGGTCTGCAAGCCGACAAGTTTGTAGCCAACTTCTGGAAGAGCAGGCGTCAGATTGACCAAAATGTGGGAGTGTGATCGGTCCTGAGTGGCAGATTTGAGGCCAAATGAAGGTGGGTGATGACAAGCTGATGGAGAACTGGATCGGTTTGGGGAAATAATGGGAAAAACAGCTGAGCAACAGTAATTGCCAGCGTAGTTCAAATTCCTGTTCCAGAGAAATGCGATAAATGCTGAAATAAGGAGTTATTGACCTCGCTGGTACTTTTGCTCTTTATTTTTTTTAATTGGGCAATGGAGGATTTATAATATGAAACATGTAAAAGTCCTTATTTATGGTTTCTCTTGCTTCCTAGAAGCTGATTATTTTAAGTTAACAACTCTATAGTAAAACTGTCTGATTTTAAACAGATGTGAGAATGTTATATAAAGAAACATTAGGGGGTGTTATTTGTTTTTAAATGACATCTGTTTTACTTTCAAAAGCAAAAGTCAAACATATGAAAAGCTTCCTTTTAATCAGTGCAGAGCCACTCAGTCCTGCGTTTACTTCTCAGCATGCTGCTGTTTTCAAGAAGGAACCTTAAGGTCATCCTAATGCCAGAAGCAGCAGTGTAATTAGCAAGTGTAGGTTTTTTCTTTTGTAGAATAAAGATTTGTGTTATGGGCTTAAATAAAACTGCATGGAATAGCATCCTGCTCAGGTGAAATTAGTCAAAGTACTTTGGAATTTGACCTAGAGGTGATTAAATGAAGACCTAGTTCAAAAAGAAACCTTAAAATACACTTTCAGCTTTAGAATAAATAAGTGCTATGCTACATGCTAACTTCATATCAAACAGGATGTCAGCTCCACTGTCACACTGCTGTCTGACTCACTTGTCCGTATTGCACCGTTTATTTTTGGTGAGATGGCACTGATCTAGTTTTATTAGATTTTATTTTTCAAATCCAATAAAAAAAAATTGTCGTTATTTTAACAACTTGTTGCAGCCAAAGCTTGTTTTGACTCAATGGCAGGAGTTACAGAGAGAAAAGAAGGGGTCCTAGTAGAGAGCCTTGAGGTTACCCACTGCTAAGAAATGACAGAAACGTATTTATACATTAAATAGAGAATGGCAGTTTGAAAAAAAAACCCAACTTTTTTCTGACCAGTAAATGTAAATTTTTAGCATTAGTACAACAGGAAGCATTAGAAAAATAAAACATAAGAAGCTGTTTGAAAGTCACATTTGCGCCTCATTCAGGCTGCAAGAAAGTGAGAGAAGATGAGATCTTTTAGTGCGATGGTGGCTACACCAACCAGAAAAACCAGTAAAAATATGAAGCTGAAGACAGTTTAAAGTCTGCCATTGTTTTTAAATTCTAGAAACCCTTTTTGACATCCAGTCCTTAATAATATGCAGCATCACATCGCCCTTGTTTCTTTTTAGCTGTTCTTATATCTTCATATATCACGACAGTTAAAGAGAAATTAGAATAGAGTGTAAAAACTCAGAGCTCCAAATCAGAAAGGCGTAAAGAAAAACTGGATCTGGACCCTAACTTTCTCAAGTTCTCTCGACTCAGCACATGAATGGCTCCTTGGGAACGGGATGGCAGCAAAGAGCACACAATGAACTCCATCTGAACTGTAAAGTAAATGTGTGTGTACATGTGTTTACACACTGGCCTGAGGCACTGTATGTCAGACTCCACATATAGCTCCTCCCTATATAAAGAGGGTAAAACATCAAGCAGTCCAAGGTCTGACAAAGGGGGGCCCACAGTCAAGCACACCCACCTTCTTTGACATTTTAGGTGTGTGAAAAATCTGTGTGAGGAAACAACAAATGTTTTGGTTAACCTGGTGCAAACAAAGCAGCTTAAGTGCTGGACACTATTTCAACTCTTCTATTCTATCTTTGGTGGGTGCGCGTTCTATGTTTACACCCATAGCTTGGCTTGATTTAGCTACTGTGACATTTCTTTCAAATGAAGTGTTTCCAGGGAACAAAGCGTTGGAAATCCGGGAGGCGACACTCCGACCTTTCCTTCTTTCAGGCCCCATTTTGTTTAAACCAACAACTGGGAGCAATAAGGAGTCAGCTGAAAATAGGAGAATGTGATACTTTGAATGCCGAACCACAGGACTTACTTCCATCTGTCCATCAACCCCCACCTTCTTCTAAAAAATCGCACACACAGAAACACACATGTCCACCCTCCCACTCTTACATGTTTCTGAATCCTCCTGTGACGGCAGAAAATCAAATTTCAGCTGAGGAAGAGGAGTATTTGGGAAAAAATGAAGACTGGCCTGCTGTTAGCTGGAGGCTATGACTAAAAACACGTTCTCTATCAAGGCTATTTAGTTTCTCTAAAATCTAAGAACAGGGATTTGATCCATTCCTTTATAATTACAGTAACTAAAACTTCAGTTTTCCTGCATCAAAGCTCTACTGTCTTCAACGTCTGCAGGTCCTGACAGAAAAAATCTTACCATCGAGCCCCGATTATCTATTCCTAAACATGCAAACCTTTGTTTATAATTGCTGAGAGACTTGTTTCCCGTATTTGTCCATGAAACATTTATTTGCTCATGAAGATTTGGGTTGTTGTTTACTAATGTGTGATTGTATTATCCTGAGGATTCCCCCTCCTTCTGTTTGTGTTGTCGCTGCTTGGCCTGCTGACAGCTGTAAAGCCTCTTTTCCTGAAACAAAACAACTTCTGCATTGCCGTCTCCTGGATCTGTCATTGTTCGCCTGCTCAGCCCATTCGGTTCGGGTAAGATGGGGGACACATGCTGTGGAAGTAAACAGCGACAGAACGAGAAAGAGACTGCGGATGTGATTCACATGGTGATGATTCGTTCTCCAGCTGCCCTATATCTCCCATCGGGTCAGACGAGGTTCAGTCCCTCTGATGAATATCCATTCCTTCTCATTGTGGGTACAATCGGATGAAAAAAAGCTAAACGACAACAATCCTGACTAAAATCAAAGATCAAATAATCATTCATTAAAACTGGATTAAAAATAGCATTATTTTGTGAACTCACAAAGGTAATTTAATGTATATTCCACATGTTTTCATGCCAGCTTCGAAATATTATTTCACAAGAACTTTTTAACTGTTAAGTGCGAAGGATTTGATAATAATCCAGTATGCAGCATTAAGGTTTTAACATTTTTCAGCCATGAATAATGTTCTCCACTGTTAAAAGAGACCGAAGCCAAACAGTAAACACTGTTCTCATCTGACAGAGAAATAAGAGATGACACTTCTTGATGTGGCAGAATGACAGAGTAGCACTTAGAGCATGAAGATGTAACAGGGCCTTTTTATAACAGGCTAAGAACCAATTTCTTTATGGTAGTCGCAATTTTTTATTCTGTAGATATCTGATCCCTCATCTTACTGAGTACCTATCTCAGTCCAGGGATTAAAGATCAAAAACTGTATTTTGGTGAACTGAAGTATATATTAGACGACATTATTAATGTACTCTAATGAAAACCTTTAAATCTTGTACAGCTGTGAATGACCTTTGACCTGGCGAGGGTAGTCTACCTTGTCATAAACAACTCTCATTCATATTTGATGGCAAACAGCTCAAGTGCATATAGAAGGTCATGATCCTGAGGAAACTGCTAGAATCACCTCATCTGCAAAATGAAACTAACAAGAAAATAGACTCTAAGGTTCTGAATCCAGACATTCTCCTGTCCAGGACTACGTTTTATTGTGCTACCCTATATGAACACCATAAAACAGGATCAGTGACACTTGGAACACGTTTTTTTTTTTCCTGAGTGCCGAGAATTTTGACGTACATCTTCATAGGGCACATTAATTCAGGTATCCTAGCACCATCCCCAATAAAACACTAAGAAGGACACATTCAAAAGCCTCCAAATCCAAAAAACACATGTTGGCCAAACGACCAAGCTCCCATGACCCTTTCTAAGATCTGATCCAGTTTAGCAACCAGGACGAAAGCCACACTGCTTCTCTTATATTCGAGGTTCAACAATCGGTCACAGCCTCCTTTCCAGCATAGTAGAACAAGCTTTTCCAAAGAAGCTGAGTGGTGTGACTCCTCAGAGGAGGAAAACAGTCCCAGAAGGCATGTCTGGTTTTCACTCCTGGAGCTGAAATTGGTTAATTGAAAGCTAAGCCACGACCAGGACTTAATGCTGTCAGACCTCTAGAATCAAGAAATTAATTAATTGGAACATTTTGGACAACGTGAAGTAGGCTCTCTAAGTGTAAGACATAAGAATCCACAAATAGAGAACACAGTAAACAGTTGTAAACCTTTCAAGGAGTAAATGGCCAAGCAAAATTACTTTTATGCTCTGACACATTTATGCACAAGGCTCTTAGAAAAATAAGGTGCATGCACATAAAATAACAAACTCGATTAAAAATGGAGCCAAAAAATTGGTAAAGGCTAAAAGATTTAGCTCTAAGCAATAATGGCCAGCATTTAACAAGTGACACAAATACAATGAGCGACTTCTATGTGTAAAATGACTTCATTTATCTCTACTTTGATTAACGTTGTTATGCATTTCTAACATGTTCTGTTACTAAAATATCTGCATACGTCTAATTCAGTCAAGCTCAGGGCTGCCTCCCCAAATTCAAATGGGTGGCTCTGCACAGGACAGAAAGTCTTTTCAGTGCTGCAAAACCAACATTTTGTTTTCTCTGTGGAGCGAGAAAGTCTCTTACGTTTCCACACAGTCAAAACGTTATTTAACAGCAGTTAAACTTCTGTCAACACACCGCAAAAAGTTCAACATGAGCAAAGATCTTTCCATTAATTATTGTTACAGTAACTTTTCATTTAAAATGAATTAGCATCCACTCAGTGATGCTGTTTGTTTGTTTAATTTAGCTCTACATTTTACTTGAATCTTTTGAAATGTATTTATGCTTCATTTCCTTTTGACAAGTGAATTAATTGCTAGTCATTTATGTTTCATAGAAATCAGGGAACTGCTGTGAAATTTGCACTTCCTGACTCAAATTAGCCTTTGACTTTTGAACATTATTCATCACTTTAAAATGTTTGGTGGGAGATTAATCAAAGTAGATTTTTAAAGAGAATCTTGGAGTTGTTTGATGATGAAAGAGAACAAACTGAACAATGAAGACGTTTGTCTTTCCCTGAAGGTATTTCTGTTTGTCTCCTTATTCTAATACAACAACAGACTATTTTTTTAAATGAGTCGATTCTCTGTTACACAACCAGGAATTTCCCCTGGCTTTGGTGCTATACAAAGAGAGAAATGGTTATAATTAAGAACAAACAATATCTCAAATTGGTTTAGAAATAACTCAACAGAATCCTCAAAAAAAATTAGCATTTGACTAAGAAAACTGAATTCAATCCCTCTTTGGGAGACGTTGGTCATGTTCTATAGGAAAGTACCGTAATAGCGTCATTACAGTAAGTCAGTAGCACCATTCTACTGCTTTAGTTTTAAAGAATCTGAGTGAATGGTTCAAATGTGCAAAAAAATCACTGAGGTGAACTTTTATTCATCACCAGTATCATAGCAACCACCTCAACACAAACTTCACAAAAAGCCAGACTTAGACAGACTTTATTGTCATTTTGTACACACAGAGTGTATACAAAAAGGCTCTCCAACTGAATATGTTCCATCTAGCTGTACTGCTTAAAATAGCATTAGCTGGTACCTAAACAGAAACGAAAGAGCGCAAATTTGGCCAAAGCTCTGTGGCCGTTTCTCAATATGTGTACTTGCGTGTTCTCATGTGCTGGTGTACTTGTGAAACGTCATCAGCCTCTTGCCAATTCAATAGAACGCCAAGACCGAGAACAGACAAAGTCCCCGGATGTTGTTCTCGCCTCTCCATATTTACCCAGCATGCATCAGAGCAGACTTGTCCGTTCTTGAGATTGACAGCTGTCCCAGCATGCACTGCGGCATCAGCAGCTTTCAATGGAGCGCTCCATTGAAAGTTAAAAGTTCTCTTTCCTGTTGCTGTTGTTCAATAGAAATACGTTTTAAGATCATTTGAGGCGAGAATATTATACTTTAAATCGTCACTATATGGTCCATTTACCGATTTAATGCGTAATTTAAAAAAAAATTCCGAAGTTGACAGCTATACAGCGACCAGCGGACCTCCGAGGCTAATGGCAGCCAGGGCTAACAGTAGCCCGTCTTCAGCGGCCCTCTCTCGGCATAGCAGTGTGTGAAGAACCCCTGGCTCTGATGGCGATTTTTTTTTTGTTTTATTTGGCAAAATTTTTAATTTGATTTGTGTTTATCTGACTGTGTTAATTATCATTTCCCCAATAAAGAAAAAAAAATAAAAAATTAATGAAATAAGATATTGGAGGAAAACTTCAGAAACTTCAGAAAACTTAAGCTCAAGGAAATGTGTGGATGTTGCCAAAATGACTGTTTTCTGTAGCCAGATCTATTAAGACCTCACTGGAATAGACCAGTAGATGCTCAGGCTTCAAAATCACACATGAGGGGATTGTAGGGTTGAGAGGTTCTGGTTAAATCCATCCCTGTATTTACAAATTCAATGGTTCTGCATTCTGTTTTTAATGAATAAAAATAAGTAAACATGCCTTAATCTAAAGGGCTTTGTATATTTTTGGAACTAGACAAAGGCAGGTTTAAATGGTGAATGCATGAGTGAATGTAAGAGTGTATATGTACATGTTACAAGGTTCAATTTGTTGTCAAAAAAGAAAAAATATATATGAGTAAAAAATAATATAAATAAACAAATTTCAATTTTCTTTTATCTTTTATATGTAGGGATTGCAACCCTGTTGTTGGATTTTTTTTTTACCCAAGAGGACATTAACCAAAGAGACTTTCAAAAAGAAAAATCCGGGTTAATTTACATATTATTCTACAGTTCAGGTTTCGGCACAAGGGGAGGTCCAACATGTGTGAATTCAGTAGTTCTCAGAGACCTCTTTGGAAAACTTAGAGCTAATCGCTGCTTTTAGACGTGGGAACCGATGAGTTCTGTGATGAATGGAGTCGGTTGCCTATAGAGGGGGGATGGCAACCACTGTTGGCTTATAGAGTAAAGAATAAGGGTTATGTTTGTGGATCAGATCAGATCGGAGGCCATTTGTTGATCTTCCAAGATGTCTAGATATGTGAAACCCACACATACATGACCCAAAGCAGCATCCGCTTTAACATTAAGACAATGCACCTTTAACATTCAAAGTTTGGTGCATCCATCTGGGGCTTCTTAATGTGATAAACGTAATGTAGAGGAGCAGTAATTTGACATGGGTATTTTGAGGTGTTTGTTTCCTTTAGAGCCAGACCATTTTGGGTGAATGGTGGTCTGAAAGGGGGATAAAATGCTCTTTTATCTTTTTGTGCTTTATTCATTCATAAAATGTGGTTTTAGTTTGATGTTCTGGAACAAGTTAAGTCAAAACCCAGAGAGCTGGGGATGAAGAGAGTATTCAACTAAAAAGGCACACAGAAGTACAATAATCACCGTGACTTTTAACTGCAGTATAGATATACGTGTGTGTGTATGTGGCTGTTAAATAAGACAATGTGTGGACCATGCTTGACAAAACATGGTGCCAATGTTCAAAAGAAGGCTTGAACCCAGATAAACCCCACTAGAAAGAGACCCATACTTTTCTACTGTGACTCAGCCTTCTTTAAATTAAAATCTAACCTCGCTTCCCTGTAAGGTTTCAGCCAATTCTGAAACCAATTCGGGTTTTTACCACAACTATTATGCACTTATTTGCAGGTATCTCACCCCTGGGTCTCTTAGCTCTCACCTTGGATCAGCTCCTTGGTCTGTTTTTTCTCATGTCTTTCTGGCACTTGAAACAGACAGCCAAATTACTGCGGCATTGGAAACCATTGTGAAAGCAGGAAATCTTACAGCTGCCAACCACTCCTAGAAAAGTGTTTCTTGATATCAGTTGGTCCCGGGGTAGATTAAATGGTTATTCTTTAGCAGAGAATGACACAGGTGACTGGAAGAACACTAACTGAGAGGTTAAAGGGGATGAAATGCTTTATTGAGTAGTTTTGAAGTGGCCAGTGAGAAAAATAATAGTGAAGCAAGAAAAACGTATAAAACAAAACTGCAGAGCCTTGGGTAATTTTTTTTTGGGGGGGTAATTTCTGAAATTAAAAGATCTATAGAAATGAAAAGAGACAGTGGGGTAAAATGCATTATTTTGGAGTTTGGTTTGATTAAAGTTCTTATGTTATCTGTTACTTTAAAAAAATGCTTCTAATAGTTTCTCACCATCTAAACTGCGCCAATAAACGCAAAAAAAAAACAAAACTGATTGTTCTCCGTTCCATTCGAATCCGCACCATTTGAATCATATATATATATATATATATATATATATATATATATACTCTATATATCATGCAATGTCTTTAGTGTGTTGTTAATTTTGTTCTTTCTGTACTTCTTTACAAAGCATATTTTTATAGCTTTTTTTCTCCTTTTAACCATCGAAATGAAATTGTCTCTGATCTGATGGCACCAAAAAAGAATCTGCATTTCAGTTATTAGCAATTAACACAACAGAGGACTTTTGACCAAACATGGAAGTGTGTGAATAATTAATCTAACGATATCTACGATGCAGGTAAAATGGCATATTTTTTAACCCTAGTACAAAGAATTGTTGTCTCCTTGCGGCTCTTAACTCTTAAACTCCCTTTTCTAGCTCACTTTCTTCACATGGCACTTCTTGTGTATGCCATTCTTAGACTTGTGGTACAATGCATTTGTATAAACATACAGTGGCTTTGCAAGAAATATATAGGGCGTTTGTGTTACAGTCCCAGTATTTCAGAAATCGTTTGGGATATGTCTCTATAAGCATTGCAAATCCAGAAGCAAAAAAAATCTTTGTCCATATCTTTTTACATAAACAGCCTTACAGAGCATATTTCTGAGCAATCCTGATGCCTTCAAGGAGCAGCTGGATTTATATAGGTGTTTAGATCCATGGCAGCTGACTTTATGCACTCCATAAAGGCATTTGGTTACACTGGATTTAATTAGCAGATACTAAGAGCACAGGTTTTGTTTTTATTTATGAAAACAAATCTAAGAGGTGTATAAAAGAACATTAAATCTTGTTGTTCAAATGTGGGGAAATGCACAAAAGACCCTTAAAACTTTAAAATACCATCTAATCCTGAAAGTAATGAAAACAGTGGCCTTTTACACCAAAACTCTGGTAAATGAAAAAAAGTGTTGTTTAAAGAGTAGACCATTATACACAAAGCCTCTCATAGACACCTTTTCCTTCTTAAAGGAAGAAATACCAACAATGAGCAACCACAGAGTTAGGACTTCTGCAGGTTCCTTTGATTTACATTATCTCTGCATGGTTTGCTGTAAATCATCCAACTTGCACCTATAGCCATGAAAATAAGGGATGTCAACCAATATCTCAATCTTCAGGGTAAATTTCAACAGGCTTGATTATGTTAGATTCAAAAATGGATAGAAAACTGTATTAAAAGAACTAAATACCTCCTTTAAAATTCTTTCACAGGATTAAAGTGTTGAATACAGAGATTGATGATGAGGTAATTATTGGTTGCTTTTCTTAAGTGTCTACAACTTTACTTTTCTAACCCTTTTTTTATAAGTTAGTTAGCATTTAAAGGTAACCTGGCAGTATCCGGATTGATAGTTGTAGAATTGAGTAGAGTTCTACATTACCACCTTGGATGCTAACATTCAGTCTGTTTGGGAAAAGGAGGGATGTTTAGTACAATAGTAAGAACTGATTGGTCGACGTGTTCGTAATATCCGCCTTCCATAATATGCTTTCAGCCAATCGTAGCAGCAAATCATCTATTGCTTCTTGTGTGTTTTCACAACTAGCGGAGCAAGCTGATAAATCAAACTTTTTCCAAATCCTGTCAGAAGAAAAGCACAGACATCTTTCCCATCTACAAATGCACAAACTGCTTCTCTTTTCTCCTTTTTTAAAATGAAAAATTGTAGTTATTTTAGCTAAAACCATGTAAATTGTGGTATCAGCAGGTGAGAACTCCATGTAGCCATGTTTGTGTTGCGCCGGCAAGGCCCTTCTGACTGTCATTGATCCTACATGTCCCTCCCCTTAGAGCACTGATGGCACGTCATTGGTCCGACCCGCTGGTGGTTCGGAGACAGACGTGTAAGCGGGAGTTTTTGATGTATTGACTGAAAACTCAGATCTTGCAACAATCCAGCTTGCAGCACAAGGTTGGTTTAAAGGAGCAACAAGAGAAATTTCACCACTAGGTGGGCTGTTGAGCACTGTTGGAGACCAAAACAAGATAGGTGAAAACTGATGCCTCTCTCAACCTCCACTGCAGCTGTAACCCCACCTTGACTCGCCCCAAATGCCCCTTCTCAGCCTTGTTGCATGTATTAGCCAACATGTCCAATGAAAAAAATAAGTTACTTATACCTTTATAATACTGTTAGGAAGAAAACTTATTTTTGAAAAGTCAACGTTTCATTGACCTAGACGTGTTCTCTTTCTGGGCAGGGAGGGGGTAAGCACTATGTGACAGCTATTCACATGAACACACATGCACATGCAGACAGCCTGGCATGTAAACAAAAGACTGGCGAACAACACTGAGTCTTGATGTGTGTCATACCATATTCCATTTAAAAAGATACCTTTAGTTCTTCAGATAACTCTTTTTTAGTTCTTTATATCTAAAACAATTAATTCTTGCTCCTTTAAAACAAAGCTGGGAAAAATAAATGATCCATCATTTCTAAGGCAACCAACAAACCCCATATGGATCTGGGCCGGCTCTAAAATTCATTGGTTTTGGTAATATGTTTGTAATTACAGAGATGGGGACAAATTTTCTTTATACAAGTTAAACATAAGTTTCTGTTAGATATTTTTTTGTCTCATAACATTTTGCAGATGTGGCTTGGGAATTAAGCCTTGAAGGGACTAATGTAAATATTGAACATTATTATAAAAAAAAAATCAGTTGATAAAATCATAAGATTCTTGATGAATTCCTGCTGGCCTGTATGGAAATCTGCAGACTACAGTGCAGCTTCTTCTATGATCACTAATAAAGTCATGATCTTTAAATAAGGGCATCTAAGATTGTTTTTTTTATTGATGAACGTCTGTTTATTTTCAAGGCATTGTGATCTACTATGTTAGAAACTTTTAAAATATCAGTACCCCTTCTGCAAAGTTTTTCATGGTTGTGATGTAAGTAACTTTAAAAACTCGTTTTCATTTGCAAGTGCGTTTTCCAAGCAGTTTTTTTGACGCCGTGGCAGGTGCAGACTTGCCCCACTGTGAACTCTCAAGGAGCAGGTCATGTGTCACTTTATCCGATTGTTGGCCTCCTTGTTTGGACCAACTGCTCAGGTTCCTGGAGCGAGAACATGGCTGGGATGGCTGTCGAGCCTTTGATTCAGTCGGTGAAGGACTGGGATCAGTCTGATGTCTCAACTTGCACTGAGTTTACATTCAGCCATTTGCAACTATAAGTGTAAAATGTTAACTTGAAATTATCATCTTACAAAGTACAGAACCCTATTAAACATAAAATGCAGCATTCAAATGATTTAATTCAGAAAGCTGCAATCTGACCAAACATGTCTCTGTGTTAAAAAGTAATCACTCCCTGTTTAGATCATAAATGAGGCACTTAAACCAACACGTGTATTTCAGTTTCCTAAGCCATACTGCCTAATACTGCCAGACCTCTAGAATCAAGACATTTATTAATTAGAACATTTTGGACCACATAAAGCAGGCTCTCTAAGGGTAAGAAACTACAGTGAGCCAATTAAGAATCCACAAATAGAGAAAACATTAAATAGTGGTAAACTTTCAAGGAGTGAATGGTCTAACAAAATGACTCCAAAAGCTCATTAACAAATCATCCAGGAGGTTAAAATAAGAAACCAGAGCAAAAAAATAAAAGCATCTTTACTAAAACAAGTATTAATGGCAAGAGTTAAGGTCAGTGCTTCTGATTTAACAGACAGGAACAGAACGGGCTAAAACTGCATCTGTATAACATTTAAAAGGCCAAAACCACATCACATGCAGCATGAAACTAAAACAGCATTTCAGACACAGTCAAACGCGACAGTGGGAGCAAGATGGTCTAGAGCAGGCTTTCTCAATGCTTCCTCATTTCAGGCACTCAAGGCCCTCTATCTAGCACCTTTCAGATCCGTCTCTGCTTCCACACCTGAGTCAAATTGCTGAATTACCTCCTCAGCGTGCAATAGTTCTCCAGTGTCCTACTAATGCATGATTATTTGACTCAAATGTGTTGAAGCAGAGACACAAATCTAAAAGATGCATTAAAATGGACCTCGAGGACAGATATGGAGGAATACTGACCAAGGGCCGTTGTGTGCAACTCAAGGTCCGGGGGCTGAATTTAGCCCATCACAGCAATTTATTCAGCCCTTAAGAGCCAAAAAAAAAAAAAAACATATCATGTTATAAAATAAGTGGATAATCTTTTTCAATGTGTGCAAAAGCAGTAAAAGCTTTAAAATAAATAGATGTAGGTTATAATACTAGAGCAGCATGCTCTTTGTAAATGAAATGATGAATCCAAAAGTCACTGATTTCTACACAGCCACAAACAGCCCTTTTAAAGACTTTCCAAAGTAGCCTGACATAAAAATGAGTCTGAAACCCCTGGTTTAGGAGCTGATTTGCTGCTTAAGAACCAGAATTGATACAACCATGAAGTCTACTTTTATCCAGTTTATACAGCATAAGAATGATCTGAAGGGCAAAATCATGCCAATCTCTTAAAAAAGCTTTTGGAGCGCCATATTTAAAGCCTCCACTGAACCTTTGGATGTTGTGAGTATAGCTTAAAAAAACCCTCTTATCATGCAGCATCAACACATTTCCGCAAAGGGCATTGAACAAAACTCCTGAGATGTGACATAAAATGACTGACCAATGCTTGATGCCAATGATAGCTCAAGCAATAATTAGGTATAGAGGAAAATGTATTTTTCCCACAGGAACAGGTTGCTTTTTGGTTCCATAATAACTGAGGTCATGTTTTCAAAAATTCTGGAAACTTAAGGGATTTTTGTGAAACTGTGATGATTCATGAAAGTCAGTTGACAGAGCAGCAATACAGTTTGAAGAAGGTAAAAATGCATTTCAAAGTGATTAACTGTTCAATTTCGTTGACCAATTACCTCCTATCAGCTGTGAAGGCACTGTAAGATGAGGCATAAATCATTTTCTCATATTATAAATTTTTGTAATAATTATTCAAGTTAATTTCATTCCTTCATACACATGTTTAAAATCTAATGTAATAGGATTTATTTTTAGACCTAATATGAAGCAGACTTTTGCTCTCCTGCTGGGCCAGGTTCCTGGCAAACTGCGTGAGATGCTGCTGGCCTTGAACTCAAGCTCCCTCACCAAGAGCGGAGAGAAAATAATCCCAAGTTCATAACATGACAGTTTGTTTGTTTAACAAAAGCTTGAATGCAGATATTTAGAAAAAAAAAGCATTTCAGATGAAAATCTAAAGGGACATTAGAAAACAATTTGAGGTGCTTTGAAATAAAAGCCTCAAGATTCGATTCAAGATTCAACCTTTTCCTGCCTGGTCAAATGGTCGTAGAAAGTAGTTGCGGGGATAAACGCCTCTCTGACCGACAGACAGGTTCTTGGACTTCATCAAAATTCAAGATCAATCGATGTTGTGGGAAATCTGATCTGTCAGTACAAGAAATTCATTTTGCGGTCACTTTTAATGTGATTTACAGCCAATGTCGTCCACTCCAAGCAGTAGCGCTCCTTAAAATGTTTTATGTTTTTATTCAGTTCCAGCCTCATAAATCGGTTGCAGGAGGTTTATAGTAAAACTAACTATGCAGGTTTTCCAACAAAGGAAACTTTGTGTTCATGCACCTTTTTTCCAGCTGAGCCAATAAGACCTTAAACTAAATCAAATATGGTGAATCCAAATAAACTTCCTAAAGGGTTAGGATTTCTGAATTTCTGAAAGCATGCTCTGTAGAAAATCCAGGTGCAGTAAGAGATCCAATGTGTCCCGTTTAATTTCCTTATTGGGATTAATGCAAGAACAAAACTATTGGCAAGATATGCTATACTATGGCCTGAATGCAGAGGTATGCAAAGGTTAAACCAAGATTACTAGTATCTAAATTTAAGGAGGGATTCATTATTTATTCTCCCAAAGCACTGTAGATATTCATCAATTTAAGAAACATGAATTAGGGTGTTAGGAGTGTTACAATGTAGTTAATAATACAAGACAAGACAAATAATAGGCAAGGTCTCTAGATAAAATTATGCATTGCACTCTTATTTAGTGGTGTAAAAGTTTTGCAGATTAAAAACTATGTTTTACACAATCTGTAATCATTGCAGAATATAAATTAAAAAAAGCTGTCATATGTGGACTCACTGTATATACTGTCTATATCTCATGCACCTTTTTCTTCCTTTGGCCCAATCTTCTTTTTTGACTATTCGAGCTGATGTAACAAGTACATTTCTCCACTGTGAGATTAATAAAATCAATCAATCAATCAATCAATCAATCAATCAATCAATCAATCAATCAATCAATCAATCAATCAATCAATCAATCAATCAACTGCCATGTTTGACTGGTCCATATAATGTGTTTTTACTGTCTAATTCTGTTGTAAGTTAGTCTAAATGCAACAAAAATCATTAAAACAATCAGTAATTCTAAAAAAATTTTTTTTATTTTTTTTTATTTTTTTTTAACGGCACGGCTCGTTTTTATGGACAGTATGCTGACAGGAAAGGGAAATACAGTGACATGTATAATGTCATCAATAATTTTCTACAGAAGCCTTTCCAGATGAATACTGTGTATAATTCAAGTTGAACTACTTGTATTAATCTGCCCTTTGGCAGGTTACTGTTTGCATACTGAGTACCAAAAATAATGCCAGCAAGCAGATCTTTACCAACCAGGAGTTGGTGAGTAGTTTTTATCAGCTGACTCAAAACAATAGGGTAACTGCGGTACTACTTCCTTTCTTACTTCCTATTCGTGAAGGACTCTCACACACAGTATGTACCAGAATGCTAAAGGTGAAACCACTTACGGTACCTTCATATTGGGGGTTCATAATAAAAGTAATAAAACTCACTTCACAGGATAAGCTTTACTTTTGGATCAGCTGTGGCTCAGTGGGAAGAATAATCTCCTGACCTGAAGATGTCTTAAGATCCCCCACTGGGGAGAGGGATGTGACCTCACTCATCTTGGTGTGAGACATTAAGGTTTTCAGCCTTATACTTTACTTTTACCCTGTTTTTTTCCACCTTTTATTTTATGAGATGCAATGAAAAAAGTGCACAAGAAAAATACCCATTACAAATGCATCTTTCCATTTAACTGCAAAGCTTTTTTTCTTCAGATAAGAACTGCTTTGTCTTACATACCCCAGCTCCACTTTTGTAGAAATGATTGCAAAATAAAAAAAGGTCAAACTGCACAAACCCTTTTGCAACAATGCTTTCATCTTTTTTTTCTAGATTCATAAGCAACTTTCTGTGTATAAAAGCTCCTTTGTCAATAAGGAGTGAACAAACAAGGGGAAGAGGGGTAGAGAACACTTAAATAGATTTAAACAGAAAAAATTGGTTAAAATTTATTTAAATTTAAAAAAAAGTATGTTTACATTACGCTAAAGTAATGTAAACATACTTGATTGGGCTTAAATCAGTGCTCTTTAGGTCATGATTGCAGAAGTGGGGGAGATAATAAACGTATGTGAGGTAAAATAGGGCAGCGTTATGACCTGGGGTAAAATCCTTTCTTTTCCTTTCATTTTCCTCGGCTCTCATCCATCCAAGTCTGGCTGTTTTTAAATCCTGCATCACTCCTGATGGATATTAATGACGCAGAGCAACATGATACGACTTTGTCCTTTTTATCCCTGGTCCACAGCTTGTTTCCTCACTGATCAGTGTCTCCTGTCCTCCATCTTAATCGTATTGGCTGTGCATCACCCCGAAACCAGATGGGGAGCACGTAGATGAGCCTTATTCCAGATTATACCAGAAGACACACATGTATGAGCACCATCTCGTATTTGTGTCACCAGTTTCTCTGTGTGTATACGTTGGTTTAGGCGTGAAATAAAATCAGCATGTGACCTCCAGCCTCCAGGTTGGTGGGGCCCATAAATCTGCTGGTGTAGCTCAACAAAGACCACCTTTGACCCTCGCAAAAGCCTGCCTGCATTTCTGTGCAGGAAGGCATGACCACCAAACAAGCAATCAGCCAATAAAAAGCTAACCAGGCATGGATTAATTGTAAAATTAAACAAGTTACATCATACAGATGGGTGCAGTCTTTCACTATATCTCTCCACACCCCTCTCTGCCTGCCTGACAGATTAGGTGGGGGTTTCAGTCTGCAGAGGATCTCTGTGTCCGTGTCACGTCTTCGTGCCTGATTCTCTACAGTACGTCTGTCTCTCACTCTATTTTGCTCTCAGACAGATCTTGGTCTCAGGCGCCTTCTCTTCTCCCACCTTCTGTCTCATATTTAAAACAGCCAACAGTTGTCCCCTGGTGCTATCTGTACTTGTAAACACCACTTACTAGAGTTTCAGCTTCCCTCATCATCACCCCATCCACATACAAACACTTTAAAATCCTCAAAATATCCAGTATCCTCCTTCAGTGAATGAATATCATAAAGAGGATATTCTGGGTTTGTTACGCAATGGCACTTTTCTCCCAATCAGTGTGGATGTAAAGGGTGTATAGCATAAAACTGCAGCTCTTAACATAGTGAAATGAAAACAATCACAGTGAAAAAGTGGACATCTGAGTTAGGAAGAAGATTAATAACGTTTGTGAATCTCAGCCTCTCACAGAGCATTTTCGGGGTGAGTAAATAAAAAATAAACATATATGATCTAAAATTGCCTTGAAATTTAGTAAATGATTTTAAAATGAATTAAATATCCTCAATATATTCATTAGAAAAAATGTAATACCTACTCTAGAAACACCTCTGACCTCTTAGACAGGTTTTATTTTTATGCTGAGCTAATTAGCCACACAATCTTAATGGTAATACGGCAATAGCACATTAACATGTTGAATGAACCTCACATTACATCCTGCTTTCTGCTAGCGCTGAATTAAATCTAAAATTGCAGTTTTGTTTGTGTGCAGTATCCCATTGGCAGAGGCTACCTGAATTAAACATTTGGTCGTTTTTCTTATGCCATACGTTCCTGCTGATTCTAGTAGTTTACATCAAAATCCTTGATGTCAAAACCTGGTTATGTGACTAAAATAATAAATCCCATAACAAAAGTGGGGAAATTTGAATAATTGTAAAAATAAAGATGAACTACAAATTATGTTGTTACCAAAGTGCTAATCCATAAACAATTGTGAAAGAAAGAGCCATAATTTCAGTCAGTATTTTTTCTTAAACATCTGTTATTTTACAATATGATATGTTGTTATGACTTATTTTGTAGAGTGAAACCTTAGAAAGGGGTTGACCAGGTCCTAATACTAAAACACAAAAAGTTAACAACAACAGATATGAGAACAATTGATCCTGAATAAGAATTTAGTTTACTGCCAAGTAGGTTTGCACTCACTTTGTTGGTGGTGCAGACAAATTACATGACCCTTGTAAGATTAACCAACGGGTTACAGAAACTTTATACAGAAACAACGTGTTTTTAGTTTAAGATAATATTGAATCTATGCTACTGGATTGGCATCCCTAATCCTTATTTCCATTGTTCTGCTATATTTTTAAGTGCAAAGATTATATTTCTTCTATTTTTCCATTTCCTACAAACCATACAGTCATATGCTGCTTTAATATAGATGTTCAGAATGATAGACTGATAATTGGTGCTTCTCGAATGTTTTTTAGGTGGAGGTGGGTAGTAACTAGTTACATTTACCTACTTACATTTTTCGGAATAACCTGTTGAACAAAATTACTTGAGGGATTCATTTCTGGACATCAAGGACTACTTGTTTCTCAGCCTGATGCGCCATCTACATATAAAGTGAAATGTAAATAATGTCAGTGGAGGTAGTTTGTACTCTTTAAAGATATATTCGTCGATTGATAAGTTGTATTAAAAGATTTAAGTAAAGAAAAAAATCTATAATAAGAATATTTCTTTCAATTTCTTTATTTTATCCTTTGAAATCCTAGAATTTGAAAAAAAATGTCTGATTGAAAAATTTATTTGAATGTATTATTAGCTCTCATTAAATAGATATGCAGTACTTGAGATACCTTAAAACTTTAAGTCATAGTTCAACCAGTGGCTCCTCTACCCCCCTTTGCTGTTAAAACTGGCTTAGATGAGGCAGAGGACAGACAGATCAATTGCCATATTCATGTTCAGGCATAATAAACCACAAAATCTGTTGTTAATCCAGTAGATTAAGAAAATAATAATGTTTCTTTGGATGTCTGGACTATCACAGGAAATAAGAAAATAGAAGAAAACTGTCATGATACTGTCCTTTCTGCATTTTTTTTGTTTGACTTTGATTTATGTCACTCTAGGTTTTCTAGGTCATCGGTTTCATTTCCATATTGTCTTATTCTTGTTGTTTTCTGGTTGTATTTGAGTTCTTATGCATTTCCTGTTTACTCTCGGTTTCCCCCAGTGCCGGTCTCCTTCACCTAGCTCCCTTCTAGATCCTTCTGTCCACACCTGCTCCCAATCAGCGGATTTCTCCATTCTTTTTTCTGTTTTGGTATTTATTCTTTCCTCCACAGTTACTGTTGGTTGAAATCTCTTCCTTTCCTCATTCACCCATGTGTTTCCCTTTGCTCTTGTTCCTGTGTTCATTAAATATTTATTTCTGGATTTATGATTCTGTTGCCTCCACTTGTTATTAAATCTACAAGAAACCACCTCAGCTTCCATCTCTGCATTTGGGTCCTCTACAAACCTCCACACAACCTGTAAAAACAGCAAAAATGGAGAAACTGCTTCATCTGGCAGCTTTTAAATGTCACAATAAACTAAAGGTGTAAAAAAAAGTGAAGGAAGGTTTAACTGGAAGTTAAAAGTAGAAATGTGCGAACAAAGATTTAGATGAGGTTAGATTATGTTATGTGTTAACCTATGGAGGTTTTTAACAATTTTAATTTTATGTTGTACTTTTTGATGTCATAAAAAGGAAAGTAGTAAGAATATGACTGCTTTCATTACATGAAGTGTAAATTGAGTCTATATTCAGGTAACGAATATAGACTAATGAATATAGCTAATGCTTGTTTTTCAGGAATGTCCCAAGGAGCATCTGTTAATAGGGGGGTAACTAATTGGGTGGATATTTAAAGTTCTAATTTATATTACCGGTATACTAAGAATAAAGTCCCAGTTTGATAAAAAAAGATAAAGATAAAAGATAAAGATAAAAAAAAAAAAGGTTATTTATCAAAACTTCTTGTTCCACATTACAAATAAACCCTTCAGATATTATAAAAAATAAAAAAATAAACTGTTCTGCTTCCTTAATGTTAGACTATCTGCACTCTATTTCAGTCTTAGTGAAAAATGAGCTTTGACTGTTTCTTTTTAGCTAATTTTGTACGGACTTGGACTGGCTCTGGACAAGTGACGGATGTCTTTATTCTGAAAAAGACCACAGCTTGTGTCGTAAGATAAAGCTTCTCATATTCCTTTAAGATTTACAAACCTCTGTACATCTGCACAGAGAAAACAAGCATATATATATATAAAAAATACCAAAATGCTCCCCTTGAGTTCTGTTCACAAAGACTAAACAAATCCACTGGACCACTGGGCTCCATGCAGACTGCCTGTTTTTCTTGGTGCCACATGTCATCACAACAAAGACACCCATAGGAAATTGAGGATTATGTGTTATGATGGGACTGACTACCACAAACAAAGGCAGCTTCCTCTCTTTTTGGCTACTTTCTAACAGCATAGAGTGAGATGACAGATATAAAAATATTTCGGAGGGATTTTATAGGGCTTTCACATTGTTTTGACTTGGGGCAGTATTTATAAAAAGGGCTGGAGGGGTTGACTTTACCATAACCAGGGAAGCGGTTGGTCTACATTTGCTGTCACACTGTCAACAAAGAGCACTATTCCCACACTAATTCAGAAGCAGTGCTTTAAAAGACCCTCTACTTTCATAGCTAGCCGTGCAGTTGCCTTGCCATGCAGCCAGACATCACTATAGAAATAAACACTCGGAACACGCTCGGAATAATTCACCATCACATAAATATTCCTAGGAGGTAAACAAAATTGCTTCCAGGTGCTGTTGCAGATTCCACCGCCGCTCAAATGTGCTGCTGCTAACTGTCTCCGACCTCAAGCTTCATGTGGCGTTTCGATCGTTGCGAAGAGCTTCCATCAGTCTCCCCGGAAGGAGTTGAAAGTGACAAGCGGAGCGTGGGTTTCTTATTTAAACTGTTTTCTGGACTTCCTCCCAACACAGCAACTGTGTATTTTCTTCACTCAACAGCTACAGTGGGCCCCCCTGAACAGAAAAACAGAGCTTTTGAAGACTCAAGAGGCCCTTGCCGAAGGGAGAAAACAAGTTGAAGTCATATTTTAAATGAAAACCTGATGACAAAAGGGCATTGACGGACCATGCCATGGATTGTGCAGCGAAATTGGTAGAAAATATTAAGTCTTTATTTATGATAAAGTCTTCCCTAAAATTTAGATTGGAAATGAACACATCCTAATAAATATCTAAAGACATTGAAGAATTAAAGAAGCTCCGGGATGAAAATCTGTTTTTATTTCTCCTTAAGAACTATAAGACAAAACAGCATTAAGGTGTTTTTTAACCTCCTGCCAGGAGTACTTGATTTTTATTGGTGCAGATTCCGCAACAAAACTAAGCAGACCAGAAATTGAAGCTAAATCTCTGAAAATATCCACAAAATATTTATTTAAAGGAAACATTTGATATATAATCAAAAAAAAAAAAAAAAAAACACAGAAACTTACCTGCTTTTTTTATTCTAATTACACTGTCACAAGTACAGAGCAACAAAATTAACAGGGAGCAATCAAGGGTTAAGGCTCTTGCTCAAAGATCCAGATTGGTAGTCTGTGGGGGAAGAGTTTTGAACTCACAACTTCAAGATTCCAAGCTCTATGCCCTAACCAATAGGCCGCAACTCCCCATTAAGTTGTCATAATATTTCAATGAGCTTGTCTTGGACAGAGGAAACCAAAGTAGACCCTTTTAGGTCTTATTGGACCAATTAACCAGTAAGGCAGATTTCATACACTCTGGTCTGCTCCCTAACCAGGTCTGCATGATAAATCATTTTCTTCTGAACCAAGAGAATCTGCCTGCTAACTAAACTGAAAAACTGACACATTTTTGTGACTGCGTTGCCTGTAAGCACCAAGTAAACGGCCCTTACAAGCACAAAGACCTTGAATCCAACCACAAGCAGACAAGGGGAAACAACAGGACAATTGTTCAATTGTTAAAATATTGTGTGACGAGATTTATACGTTTGGGTTTTTTTCCCTCAGGGAACATAAAGACACAAAAGATGCTTCAGTTTCTGGTGAGAAATTACTTAAATGTTTGTTGTTTTTCCCCTTTGAACAGACAATTGTCTAACCAAATACAGCAATGACACCATCATCTGTCTGAACTTAATTTTGCCGGTTTTGAACGACCCAATAAATGCTTGAAACCGATTATGAAACTAATGACATTTTTTTCTGATAGAGTCAAATAATATTAACTGGAAAGAAATTAATTTGTGAAATCTTATTCACAAAAAGTTCACATAATCCTTAAGTTTGAAAATCAAGCAACCAAAGAAACAAGACAGATAGAAAATGAGACATAACAGTATAAATAAAATACTTTGTATTGATACAGCAGAATGCAGAATTTCAGTCTTGATTCTATTTTATATACACCATTCAGACCGTAAGCATCAGAAGTGACACTTTTACATACATAAAAACATGACTGTGCTTCTGCTACATAAGCTACTGATCTATATTTGAGTTTAGATCGAAGTAAAAAGTATCTTCTGTACAATTAGATATGAAAATGTTCACCTGTTGGTTATCAAAGAAAAACTGACAATATATGAATGTGGTTCAGATGCTGGAATAGAAGAGGGAGGGGAAGTGTTTAAATAAAAAAGAAACCCTACAGAGTGGGAAATTAATACAATTTAATCTGTTCTAATGAAAATAAAACATGACTCACAGTTCATGCTGAGAATTGTGTCACAGACTCCATTTACACTAGCTTTTTGAAACCATGCTGAGCAATGGTCAGAGCTCGGTAACCAAGATAACTGTTGATAGTAAATGGAATGCAACTGAACTGGACTATGCTAGACACAACGGATCCTCGCTAAACTAGTGCTAGTTCCAAACTAGGGCTCGGCGCCGATTAGTTGTGGCTCGGTTCTCTGATAACAGAGAGCGCCTGAGCAGACCACGTCATCTCCTATTTACAGCGTGTCCGCCTTTGTAATTCACAGATCTCGTCACCTGTTCATGACACAAACTTCTTCTCAGCCTATTAACAATAAATGGCATCAAAAGAGCATGATGCAACTTGGGATGATGCCAAGACCAAGAAGGATGCCTTCTTCGCCTGACATTCTGCAAACGACAAAATATTAATAATATAAACAAACATAAGTTTTCTGAAAGTTATGCTTGCCACCATTTTTGTTTGTGTAATTCTGCCTTGAGAGCTGTAGTATCGTAGACCCCCTACAGGAGACCAGGAACCGTGTTAGCGTGATGTGTAAATGGTCGTAAGAACCAAGCTCTGATCCAAGCTTGGTCCGAATTCAGCATGGATCGGTTTCAGAAGGCTAGTGGCAATGGGGCTTTAGAGATACAATTTCTAGACCTTTTTGTGAGCCTTATTTCTGCCTGAAAGCTGGTTAAGAAATAGGAAATAAAAGATGAAACCAAGAGATTTGTCGAGCACAGTAAAATTTAAATCTCTGCAAATTTAAGGCAATTGTTCCGTTACCTTCGGCACAACAAGGACCAAACATTAAACAGTGAAATTGTCTCAATTTAGCCAATAGTGAGTATTGCCTAAAATCCATTTTAAAGATTGTTGGAACCTGAGACATCATCCAGCAAGAACAGTTTATGTTTAAGACTTTTTGGAATTTTTTTTTTGAAAAGCCTAAAACCTGACACATGAAGTTTTCATTTCTTGCCACACTGTTGAAGGCCAGCCTTGAAGTTGCCACGCGACACTCACGCCCATGCTGAACAATGATGCTTTTAAGAGATCAAGTCTCAGATTACATGCTTTTTTTTCTCCACCTCTCTCCTAATTTTTGGTCATTTTTCTAGTTCCCTGTGGTCGGAAATGTCTTGTTTCTTTAATGGCTTCCAGTAAGGTTCTCAGAGTCCCCAGTGTAGATCAAACCATCCCTCAAGGGAGCCTCTCTGCATGTCCAATTAGGTCTTGAATTCAGGAGACTTTAATAAACATGGCGACTGATAATCCTAAAACACAGATTGGCTCTAAAAGAAACATTAACTGGAAAGCAGTTACAAAGTTTAATATTAATATAAGAAGCTTTATTCCAAGCCATTAAATGTGAGCTGAACAGTCATCTGTTTTTAAGTCCTCTCAGCATGTTTCTTCTCTGCATTCATGAAGTTGCTTAAGTGGAAAACAGAGCCAACATTTTCCAAGACTGTATCTGGGCGTTCATATACATCCAGGGAAGTCTACAGCCTGCATGTACATTTCCTGTTTTTCAGGTTTGAGACTTTGCCAGCACGCTCTGACACTCATTAACCAGATGTCCTGCTGAGGGGGCTTTGTGCTGGGCTTCACCTCCATGCGCTCCAGCGTAATCACCAAAAATCACCACCTGAGGGTATTCAAAATGGTCTGCTGCACCACTGCAGAGTCAAACAACCATAGTTTAGCATTAGTCTCTGTCCCCTGGGACTAGGGTCACAATGGTATTAACTGTTGGCATTACAATAAATGGGTATTTAATGACACTGAATGCAGAGAGACATTAGATAATGTAAGGATTATTAGGTTGGGTTATTAGCAACCATCCGTGGCACTTTGGTTCAGTGGGACTTGTCCAGCTGTTAGGAAACACACACGCCATGTTTAGGGTACATTACATGAAGCTTGACTGGCTGACTGTGCAGAGAAAAGGGCGTCAATTTGAGGAGTCCATGTTGGGAAAAAGGAAAACTACATTATTTTCTCCATTCATCATTGGATATTTACAAAAATATCCTTGAAGGTTCAGAGTTTAAAAGTAAGGAAGCAATTCTAGTTTTGCCTAAGGTGATTCTATTCATCATCTGGGTGACACACTTGTTAACAAATCAACTTCCTTAAGCAGCAGGGATCGTCACAAAGAGTTTAGTCTGGAAAGTAATCTTAAATTCCCTTAACGATTTTTTTAAAGGAAATGTATACCATTGCACCTGTTTCTTGGTGACTGTGGACTCCTCATCTCTTGTTGATGGATTTCCTGATTACAGCTCTGCAGGCTTCACAGTCATGCAGATGCACTCATGGAGAGTGTCACTGAGTGCAGCTGCACAGTCCACCATGCGCTATGTGTAACTTTCAGTAAGGTTTTTATCTTATCCTTCACATAAAGTAAACACCTCATGATATAAGCTAAAGAAAATATGTATACAATGTACTTCTCTGTATTCTAAAACATGATGATAGATTTGCTGGTACCACTTTACAATAACAACATAAAGATGTTGCTTTTGATTGTTTTGGCTGTTTGAACAGAACCATATATTAAAGAAAATACATAACCCTGGGATTCTGGGAGCCTGATTTTTTCTTGGTTCAATTTTTCCAGAGTTGCAATTCCAGATACAGTCTAAAAGCACCAAAATCAGGAGTGGTGACAAGCTTCACAGTGAGCCAGTGGTAAGGCGTGCAAGTGTCTGCTCTGGTAATACAGTAGAAAGACTGAAGAGCCCTTAAGAGGCACCTCCAGCAACTCCACCTACCATCTCCCACAAAATGCCTTTTGGAAAAACGGTCTTCAGCCTACTGAAGAACAGCATAACACATAGGTTGCATTAAAAAAAATCCCATAATTCCCTTAGCAACTATGAATGGTGCGATCTCCAAATCATTCATTTTCACATTTTTTGATTTTTCTTCTATGGCATAGCAAACTACAACAAGGTGGCCCTTTGAAAATTGCTTATAATTTACCCACTATATAGGTTGCTGCTTTCCTGCTCTCCATGCAGACATGATTCTCTCTGCAAAGATATTTCCTGGTAGTGCTGATAATGGACGTATCAAGACATTAGCCTGTTTTGAATCTAGTTGCATGTTGACTCAATAGGCCATGTTTCTAAATGTTGGAGGTAAATGAGCCATATGAAGACTAAAGAAATCTTTAGTTTTTCACATCAAAGGCATGCAATCTTATGTTCCGCACTCAATGATTTTGCTTTCATTAAAACAGTTGAGGTAACAAATTATTTCTTGCTTTTTTTCTACAAACTTACAGAAGTGGGTCATCAACTCTTAATTATCCATATGAACACAGGCTCAGTAAATGCAGTGTTTCTTATTTCTTTATAGATCTCCTGGACTCTGCCCTGCTGTGAACCAGTCAAAACCTGCTTTCCTGCTCCTTTCATCCTCTTAGTCCAGATCCTTGCAGCTCATTTCAAAGTGCCAGCACCAAATTCACTTTTAAGAGATTCCAGCATCTCTCAGTTCTTCACGGTACGACTCACTGACAATAACACAAGTACCTGTTAGACTTTGGGTTGAGCATGTGTAAACATTCATATGCAACACACCCTGATGACTCTTTTTTTCATGTTCTGTACCTTGTCAGACACATAAAAAAGCCAGAAACGTGCCACACACGTTTCATAGAGCACTTTAACATGGCTGTAATCCCACTGAGGTGTGTCGGTCGTTCGGTTAACTGGATCAGTGGGAACAGGAAAGAAGGAGATGTGCGTGTCAAAATAAGTGGAGAGGCTCAGAAGGTTAACAGAATCAAACATTTCCTTCTCCGAGGTATACAGACTATCAAGTTGTTTTTCCAATTTCTTTGAAGTTTGTTTGACCAAAGCTGCAGACTGGGCCACTGTGCAACCGCCCTTGAAGAGAGTTCAGGAACCATGTGTGATTTATATTTATTTTTTATATACTTCGATCATCCATCTGACAATAAAACACAGGGAAGAGAGAGGAAGTTGTACGTTTCTTTATACAATAGTGGTGTTCTTAAGTTACACTTGTCATAAATAGAGGGCAGAATGGGGCTGCTGCTAATCTGATAATGAGTGGGTTTGCCTTTTGGAGACATCTGTGAAGGCCTTTGATTTCCACGCTGGTGAAAACAACAGTTTGTCTCACATGGAACATAGTCTTTTTCCACCCTGTTCAAAAGGCTACCTATGTAATCACTCACTTATCTATGTCTGTACATAAAAGAAAGGAAATCAGCTTAGACACTGAAAATAAGTCAAACATAAACCAATGTATGCACTAAAGTAGAATAAAAATGGATAATAAATGTATATGTAGCATAAAACTGGTGTTTTTATGGGTTCCAAGAATTTAAAGGAAGTAAAAATGTAGAAAAGACATTTTAGCCCTGAGCTGTTATCTAAAGAGTGGGCAAAAATATTCTCTAGGAGTGTGAAAACAGTTACACTTGACTAATTATTGTGTTAATGCAAAATGTAAAAGGATGAATACAGTTATGATAGATTCATTTTGTTTTAAATTTTATTCTTCAGGAAGAAAATGTTGCATATTTTGTTTTATTCATCCAGCCTGACTGAGCTTGAGCTGCTGCAATGAATCCAAAAGTGAATGATGGGTGCATCCTAAAGGCAAAACGATTCTTCCTCTTCCTCCCAGCAGCTGTTAGACTTCAATACCGTCAGTCCTCCAAACAAACACATTAAATATTTACATCCATGCAGATATTTGCACAATTTTTCATCTTTTTCTGTAGCATGGCCAGAGATGCATCCGACTGTGTTGCTGCAGTTAACCTAATTTTTTTTAACTTTACTGTACAGTCAATTCTATATGTGATTCCTGTTTTTGATTAATATATTGATTTCTTTATACAGATACATTTTGTGATGTTTCAACATCTTATCCTCTGTTTGCCTTTTTGCTTTGCTACTCTCCCCACCGTGGAACCATAAAGGGTATTTATACTATTTCTACTGTTAAACAGACTTGTGGTTCTAAAGTTGTAAATAGCATTGGACATCTAAATACAAATAAAACAAAAATTTTTTGATTTGTAATAAAAAAATAATTATTTCTATTACAATACTGCATTACTTTGTACTGTTCTATGATGTTAAATCGTGGTAAACTCCAACAAAGTAAGCGGCTGTAACATAAAAAATAAATATATTTGAATGAGTTTAAGCTGTGCTATTTACTGCTAAGATAAAGTCAGAAGCAGAAAGAAAATCAAGGGGAGTTCTCATGCAGCCCTGTGTGGAAGGGAGAATGAATGAAGTTGAGTAGTGAAAGATAATGGCCTTGCAAAATGCTTTCTGTTATGTAGCACAGAAGCCCTTGGAGATAAAGTTTCTGTAGTTTTTATATCCCTCCTCTAAAGAGATTATCTTCTTCTCTCACTCTTCTCTCTTGAGGGAGACCAGCTGGGAGGTGGAGTGTTGACAGATGAAGATATACTCAAGACCAAAATTCACAGACAGAAGCAATGAGTTCAAAAGATGAGCAGGACATAAATAACTTAAAGCCCACTACTGTTAGCCCATAACGGGTCAAGGGCAGCTGAGGAGGGTCACAGGTAATCATGCACCTTTCCAAAAAAAAACCCAACATATTTACAACTATCAGGGGGATGAGGAGTTAAAAAAAGTCATCTTGTGTCAAGGTGTGCATGCTGGAAAGCCTGGGCTCGTGCTAATTTGAAGTCTGAGATTTATTTGTTTGTGTTCTTTGAGCAGAGCGGAGGAGGAGGAGAGGGAGGGAGAGCGAGTGTTTACAAAAGTTTATGGATCGGTTTAAATCTGCACCTGATGTTACAAACACACACACGTACAAGACTGTGAACCCATCTGGAAAGAAGCTCTTAAACCGAAAAATAGAGAAGAAAGTGTTTATACTGAAAAACACACTTGATCAAGTGATGTCACTTTGTTAGGTCCTATGATGTTTGAACTCATTACTGACTGTACACAACAGGCAGACATTATCTACAGTAGGAGTAACAAGCTGCAATGCCATCTTAACAACAATATCACCAAGGCCTCTCATAGCAATAAATAATTATGTCCACCCTCTGTGAATAAGAGAAAGTAACCTGTAGCACTTCTTTTCATACACCTGTTTAAACGACATGGCAGCACGCTAGTATGAGTGTACTAACAGGACGAGGTGTAAACTTAAGACTTTCTTTGTAAATTTCACTGATTCTCTCCAAAATAAAAGACTCAACCTAACTAGAGTATCGTTTAGATTTCTAATAGGCAAAGAGCAGCAATCAAAATTTGTCTTTTTTACCTTTCAGAATAAAAATAACAGATTATATTCTGAATGAGGTAAAAGGTCTTATATAGCAAAGAAAATGGTTATTTGGATTTTCAAAATGAAAGCAAATGGTGTTATCCAAAATAAAAGCTCAAAATTTTTAGGTACTGTAAGGACACTGTAAAAGTAGGCTTCACCTTGCTCCACCTGGAAAATAACATTCACAGCTGACTATTAAAATGCAAATCTGTTCTTTAATGAATTATACTGAATACAAAATGTGTCTTAACAAAACAGTATTAAACTTTTAGTAACTGTTTCACAATTGCTTCACTATTATGAGTTTGTGACGATATGACTAAACAAGCAACATTAAATGGTGTTATAGAGGTTGGACCCTTTGTCATTGTCGTCATCATCATCAGCCTCACCATCCTTAACTGCATTTGCGGAGCCCTTTCAAACAACTTACACCTGATAACTAATTGCTGAACATAGCAAAAGTAAGACACTACTAAGAATTTGTTTTAAGCTAAATGAACAAGGTCACAATAATTAAGTCCTGCGACTGTTAAAAGCCAGTGAAGTTGAGCCGACTTTCCAAAAATTTGACAGTGAAGGAGCCTCCCTATTGTGCAGCTGGAGGCTATTCTATAAAATAGGCACAGCAATAGAAAAATCTGTACCTCAATATCTTAAGGAGCTGCTTTTCTGCCGACCTGTTAGGGACCGAGGAGGCAAGTAGAGGTGAAAAAGCTCAGAGAGGTAAGATGGGGCAAGGTCATCTTACCTAACAATCATGAGACTGCAGCATGTGACAATGTCACGGAGTGAAGTTAGTTTTTAAGACTCATGCTTATTTTTTATGTAGCAGCAAAGATGTCACTAAGGACTACAGCCAGTCATTGAGTGAAGCCTTGGACTCACTTCTGATTCTGAGGAGCAGGAACATGCCCATGATAGTTTGGTATTAGATTCAATGATTCACAAAAAAAAAAGTTATATCTTAACAAATTAATAAAAACATTGTATGATTTTATTGATCTATGTATCATTTTTTTTTATATAACAAGTGAATTTGTGGTCACCATCAAAGTGAATAGCAACAAACACTGTGTAAAATAAATCTAAATTAAATACTGACTTTTAATTATTGAAATATATAACATTTTGATTATTTTGTAATTTATTAAATTAGTAAACAAACTTTGCTAATTTGGAGTTGACATTAAGCGACTCTCTCACTTTCAAATCTAAAACTGATTCCAGATGACTTTAAGACGCCGACTGCAGACAAAATGAAAATTTATTGCATGGTTGACTGAATCATGCAATGCCATCGGCCAAAATATTTTGTGGTTTTATAGTTGAGAGTCAACTATAAACTTCCACTTTAACACCACCACAAAAAAAAGCCTTTAAGGTGTACTTGAAAATATCCACACTAAGTCTCCCTGCAAATTGGAATCATGATCTGTGATTAAAACCTTCAGAACAGCTAATAAATGGAGCCTGAGGTTAAACTGTCAACAGCTTCAGCTGCCACATTCTTGCAAAAAGGTTGTTCAAATTTTAAAGAGGGATAATAAGGGCTCCTAAAGTAGATGTGGCTAGTGGAGCGTTAAAGTTTAGAGCCATTTAAGGGGGTTAGTGAGGGCACATCTGCATCCTCCCCTCCCGCCACCATGCAACAGACACAGATGCATGCAGATTTTTCACTGCGGCTCTATCATTTCTGTAGCAGGATAGCTCTGTTCACTGTGTGAATTAATTCAGGACTGGATGGAGGTAAAATGGGGCCAGAGTGTTCACTCTTGTTATCTTGTTTGTTTTTTGTTAGCAGGAGAGGAGGAAGCTCCCCTGCCGTCACTCTGTGTCACTACTCCCCTCCCACCCCTCGGCACGATGCCCAAAAAGTCTCCAACAGCCTTGGAGATGCACGTGTGTATACAGTATGACTAGTGTAGCTGTGTAAGCATACTGATAACAGAAAGGTGAAGAGGTTCGACCTACAGAAAGCAAACGAACCAGCTTCCTCTTTGTGTTCAAGTTAGACATAGAGGGAATGTTGAAGGCAGGGAGGCAGATTTGAGACACAAATGGAGACAAAGCATCAGACCTTCACTCCCTTGGCATCTTTCCTTCGCCAAAGTTAAAACCTAAGCTAATGTTGGAATCTGGTGAAACACGCCGCAGCACAGCCGCAAACAGCTTCTAATAGTGCTTCCCATTATTTGCACCGCTGGAATGTGCAGCTAATGCACAGAGACCAAAGTCAGCCCTAGTTAACATACCTGTGGTTGCCGCATGGTTAAAAACCGAGGGGAGAATCTGTACACATTTTTATGTTGCAATTAGCACGAACGAAAGGTACAAAGGATGATAGGGACGATGAGATTATGTGGTAAGAGTTTTTGAGGGTAACACACATCGATCTAAAACTCAAACAAAATATGCAGTTTAAAAGTTTTGTTTCAGTACTTTAATAATTTGTCAATTCCCGAGTAAAAGTAAAAGTGCAAAAAAAAGTCCCATGAATATTAAAAAAAATATGTAAATAAACGTATTAAGATATTGTCGATGTCACTTTCCAGTCCTTTGTAAGTAACTCTACCATGATTTGATTTGAAAAAAAATATATATATTTTAGTTATTTTAAATCTAAGTCATTTTAGAAAAAACACATATTATTTTGCACTAGAGTTATAAATCATCTAAAAAAGTTGGGTTATAAAGCTAAAAGGGGACCTGATTGGACAGTGCCTGCAGCTATTTTTTTGTTTTTTTATTAGGACACATGTTTTAGTACTATGGTTCTGGCTGGTGGCCTTCAATAGACAGCAACAAGGGTCTCAATATGAAAGAAGGCTCTTTTTTCACATTGCACCTAATCAACATTGAGTTTGCCCCACACCAGCTTATCAATGTTGAATAATGCAGTTAAGTTCTCCAGAGTCCTGCTAATGATCTAATTATGTGATTCAGATGTTTGATGAAGGGAAACAGGTAAAAGTTATGGGATACTTTCCCTCAAGGATTAGGGTTTGACACTTTTATCTTATGAAAACAAACAAAACCCAGAGAGTGCTGAAGTATAGATTTCTTAAGTAAAAACTACCAAATAAGAGACAGGTTAAGTGGTAAATCCAGTTACTGACACTGGCCAATTTGGCCTTGGCTGGGCCTTAGTGATGACCAACTGGTTAAAAACAAGGTGATTCATCAGGTGGACAAGGGGTACAGAATCTGACATATCTCTGAATAGCAGCCTTGGGTTTCCTGGAGGATAAAATACCCTGAAAATGTGGCTAACAAGCTACACATCAAAACCCGAAGCAGATTTTCAAATTAAATCAGAGCATTCCAATTTCTCTAAGGCAAAATCTGTAAATGTGGCATTTGCTTTATTAAATAGAAAGCATGTGCATGACAAAGCTGAGCAGGTATTAGTGATGCAGTATCTCAGCTGGGTAGTGGCACAGCAGCCAGCTTAACTCAGGATTATTTGATTGCTACTGTAATTATGATTATGATCATTCCAGTTGTATGATAAAACTTCCAGAGGCTCTGTGTACGAGGGCTAAGTTCTCGATTCTATTATAACATCTATCTACCTTTTTAGGAAATTCCTAAGTCATTTTAAACATTAAGTCTGCTTCACATGTTTGTGTTGTGACGGTGTTCCTGATAGAAACATGGGGGTCATATTTACAACTTAATAATTGTTAAACATTAAAATGATCAGCAGTTATTGAGCTAAAATCTGCTGCTAAGCAGCGCCGTTTGGACTTTATGCAAACTTTGGTGGGTTTATACTGATTGGGAATGGGGTGAATGAAGGTGCACATATGATCCTTGGATTATTCCACACAAACTGGTTTTTTTTAATGTAAAGTGTGAGATTAGACGTTTTTATACATCTGACTTTTTCTGTGTTCTGCAACGCAATGAAATCTATTGTTAAAGTTTAGCAAACAAAAACCTGTGCACACTTTTATGAATGAAGCCTCAGCTGATTACATCCTGTCCATGTTCTGGAGCTGGAAAGGTAAATGGTTGGAGAAAATCTTTGCACAGACTTTTTAACCTTCTGAACTTGGATGGTCCCTCAGTACAGTAATTATCTGGCCTTTTGTTGTAAAACTATTACTAAAACTGCTGAGGTGTGTCATGTAGCACAAGTTTTGTTTTTCTTTCTAATTACTGAGTATAAGCCACTAGCGCCACAATTTATTTGGACTAAAGATCAGCAAAACCCTGTTTTAAAATGGCTACCATGTTAAAACAAATGCCTGTAGTACCAAACAGGCATTGCTCAAGCCACTTATATAAATAATTATATGACAAATCTTATATGAATTTGAATTTAATATGAATTAACTGTTATCTATACTGGCAAGTCAAATCGCAAGTAAAATCATCAATACCGGTCTGATTTCTAAAATTGAAAAACAATTGAGTTGTTCATGTTATCATCTCATCTGATAATATGTCTGTTAATCTTTTTACAAATATTGCTTTTAAACTGTTTATCAGTGAGTATATCACAGAGGCTGATGACGACTAAGTGGTACCGTTTGTAAGTACAGTGGTTTAGATGACAATTGCGTTAAAATAGTTTGCATTGCTAAAAAGGTTGTGTAATCTCTTATTTGCAGATAAGAAATATTAGAAAGGTAAATTACAGAGTTAAAGAAATCAAAATTATCAAAGCTCTACAAAGTGGTTTGTAGAGCTGCTTATCTGAAGTTAAACAGCCTGAACCAATGAACCTAATCAGCTAGTTACCTCATTGTGCAACCAGCTGACCAGGCAGCTGTCCTTGAAGTGTTCTCATAACTATTTCACTCAGGGCGCTCCAACTATTTGTCATTGCAGCTGCAGTATAAATAACTGTCCCACATGTGACTGCAGAACGATATCATCAGCCTCATTTTGGCTTCGGGCTACAATACTTAATGCAATTAAGATAAATACGTATTTCCTTGTAGTTCCAGAGCTTTTCAAACTCTTCTACTATTCTAATATCCATACATCCATGGCTTTCCCCCTTATTTGCTCCAGGGTTTGACATGCAGGATGGCTTCATTAACATCCCGCTGAAGCAGACCACTCCAAGTCAGCCATGTTGGGCCTTGTTAAGCACAAAGGAGGAGGAGTATAGAGTTGCAGTCTATTTGTCACAGGCCAAAGCTTTGTTTCAGGTTAATTATGACCTGAAGGACAGTCTAAGTCTAAACAATGGAGGCAGCTTTACCCCCTCCAGCAGTAGCACAGTCTGAAAATGGTTAAATAGAGTCCGAAGCTGAAGATCATATGGACCACCGACACTCAACTGAGATAATATTATTGTAGCCAACCCCAGACGCAGGAATGTGAACATTCAAAGCTGACAAGAGCGCAAAAAGTTAGACTAAACTAAAGATGGGGAGGGGCAATAATGCCTAATATTAATATTAAGCTTATATGAATAAAGAAAAGGCTGTTATTCAGCTACAGAATGCTGAAGGCACTGAAGCAGGAGGCGACACAGAGTTAAAGATGACATGACATCACTGGACTCCTCTGATGGTCCACAGATGAAAGACATGCAGTTAAGTAGGTTGGAGATGAAATGGTTGCTTAAACTCTTAAAAGATGGCGCAGCATCACTGTGAATATAAGAACAGGGAAATGAGGCTAAGCCAAATACTAAAGAAAACGGGAACATGCAGAGGAGGGCTGATCCTTGGATACCTATTGCTCTTTCTAAAAGTGCTCCTCCAGCACATTTTTGGGAAATCACATCTGCAGTAATCGGGCCAAGTGGTAAGATGAGAAAACAGTCTGCTCCTTTATGGGATACCGGCAAAATAAAAGCACAAGCCTTAATATATTTTCCAGAGAAAATAAAGACATTTGATTGTCTCTTCACAGGTTGACTTTTACTACTTAAGTCATCCTTCAAGTTTTAAAGTTTATCTTTTTTATTCCTCCTGCTACTGAAGAGAGCAATGCATGTTCCCTTAATGCATTACTTTCCAAAGTTAGGCTTGATCAACCAGCATCGGATCAACTACAGACATGTAACTAAATGATAAACATTTCTGTTAAAGTCCAAAAACAACATAAAGCATCACTAAAAAAACAAAAACAACAAATAACTAAAATGGTCCAAGCAGCTGTGTATAATATTAGAATTGGTGTTAATTGATTTTATAGAAATATTTGTTAACCAAATCAGGGGTTTAGGTCATCCGTCGATTCTGGTACCAATTTGTAGGTCAGAAGATGAAAAGTTAGGGAACCGGATTTAATGCAAAGTTATAGTTTATTTCTGCATCACGTGTAGCCTGATCTTTATACAGTTCCACCTCATAACATTGAGCAGAATGCATGTTCAACAGGCAGTATGAGACAGGCCATAAAGGAGAGAGGAGTTGTTATATTAATAAAAAAATTTAAAAAATAACTGTACTGAACATTATTATAATATTTATTACTATATTTAGTGATATAGTGTACCGGTGAAGTGCACTTTATTTAGTATAGTGCACTTCACACAGATAGCGTATCTTAAAGAACTACTAAAAAAAGTATCAAATAAGATAATTCAAATAAATACATTTTAAGTTAAAAATGAAAAATAGAAAAAAAAAAAAAAAACATTCAAAAGTTGGCTTACTCTGTTGTTTGATACCCTGAGGGCCGGTTTGGTCATTAAAATATAATCTACATATTAATGAAGGTTTGCATCCAAAAAAAAGGTTAGCATATGCTATTTGCTGATTTGCAAAGGCAAATCACTTTGAAGATCTGCTCTCTGCAAGAATCCTTTGCAAGAATTTTTAGATGCAAAACCTTCTAAAGATAAGGCACTTGGTGTTTAGCAAGTTAAAAACAAACGCTGATCTTTTATGTCTAGAGCATCCTTGCTGTCCAAAGGTACAGTGTCTCCTAAATGAGTGTAATTCATTAAGACATACTGTATGAATAGTTTTTAAATAGTCTTTGAAGGAGATAATGGTGCTTTCCAATTCCTTTCACCTGGTAAACCATTTTCTTTGCTCTGTTCAATCCAAATGTTAAAGTCCACAAAAAGTCATTAGTAACATCCGCCAGTGGAATGTCTGTCTTTCTTAAAAGGCTAAAGATGAAAGGCAGCGTATGGATCATATTACACAAATGAATGTAGCTGGTAATCATTAAAATAGGTAAAGACATTGCAAAGCATCACAATCTGTCAAAAACATTAGAAAGAAACAAATCACATCTATTGGCAAATTGCCTCAAATGACCATAATGGCTTGAGAATACATGCCCCTCATGATGCCTTTTACTGACTTTTAATTTGAATCGTTGAACCTCGGAGGAAATTGCCTCTTTGGGGTTGCATGAGGGCAGAAAGGCTACAGGCAAAGTTACTGTCAGCATGGCGATGGCCACATGTTGCACAGAGAGAATCCTCAGATGATGTGAAAGTTTAAAAGCAATGGACAGCTTGGACAAATGGAAGCATTATCATATGTGTTTACAGCAGACAGTGAATGATCAAAGCATGAACAATCTGAAGGTAGTTCACGGTTTGGTATGGAAAGAGAGCAAAGGTAACAGTCAATCAAAGTAAGCAGATCACTGAGTGTTAGGAAGCTAACTGATGCGTCTTCAAATTTCTTTAATTTAATCTTTTCATTGTTTTTTCTCTGTAAGATCCTAAGATTTTTTTTCTTAAATGAACAATATTCAGCTAAGCAATTTTGGTTGCTGGCTGCTGGCTCTATCCTCGGGCCAGGAGGCAAACATGAAAAAAATGTGTAACCAAGCCAGACAATTTCCAGCAGTCTGGACAGGAAGTACCAACAACTCTCACATCCTGTTAGCCCTGATTCTAATTTAATACAATGTTATCAGAGCAAGTCATCGCTATGCGCCCTCATCTCCAGCTCTTCTGTGGTTAAAACAGCCTATTAAAACTTTGCAGTCTTTTGTTGATGGTTCCACCTTTTTCTTTTTATTAGACTTGTATATTTTGGTTTGTTTGTTTGTTGTACTTTTAAATTTACCCATTGTCGGACAATAAAAGGTTTTCTATTCTATTTCTATTCTTAAATAC
>NW_015150484.1:524908-570301 GCF_000732505.1 Cyprinodon variegatus | reverse complement strand
TGCCTGTGCTCTATAAATGTGTAATTTCTTGCTGGGTTAATAGTGTAAAATTGATCAGTTTACCAAAATAAACTTCCACACTTATTAAAAAATGGCTTTAAATCACCACTAAATCGGCTTCAAAAACAAAATCTATCTGGGCGAGACCCAAAAACATCTGAAAAGTCTTTACTTATCACTATTTTATGGAGTGTAGATAGCAGAGATAAAAAAAAAAGCTATGCCATAAGGCTTTAAATAAGAGTATTGTTGATTCTATAAACTTGATGGCTGCAGTATATATGCTCTTTGTAGCATTCAGTAGAAAATCATTCTTAACGAGTCTGTCTCATCTTTGGCAAGAGTTGCATTTTCCATTTTGGCAGAGAGATGCAAACTAACTCCAAGGACAGATAGAAAGCTTATAAAGTGTAGATCATGGTAAATCTAAACCTTCAAAAGTTGTCTGTTGTAAAAAGTCAGAGCATTATTGTTAATGTAAGCTAGGTCTGAGTGCAGCAAGGAGCAAAACAGATGCCTCCAGGAGACTATGAAAAGGGAATTCAACCCTCTGTTTTAACAATCATCCTAAACACTAACTGTTGTTTTCTTCTCCTTCCCCCTTTCTTACTCCAAAAGCATACAAAATATCTGCAGTGTCGCCCATGTACCTCGTCCTGGTCAGCACACTACCTTAGAACCAGATGAAGAGCATCGGGGATGTTGTGGCTGTTTGTTGCCTAAAGGGAGAAACGTTCCTTTGATGAGGAGGAGTATCAGTTGAACGTCTCTCCAGGGAATCGGACCCTGCAGGCCTAAAGCTGGGAAAACTCAAAAAGCCATTCCAGACATCTTGGTGGAGTTAGATTATCTTTGCTGCAGGCCGGCTGCCAAAGTGACCAGCACAATGTTATCATTGGTGCTGCTTTTTGTGAGTGCCAGCTCTGACCATAGAGAGAAGTTCTTTAATGTTTGATAAGAGCAAAACAGGCGTCAAGAATCAAACGAGTCACTTTGAGTATATCGTCTAAAAAAAACTCCTTAAAATAATTACAAATGACATCTTTATACACAGTTATGCAATTACACATATTTTTTTAAAACTGATTTTATATAATTAAAGCATTAACAGTATTTGAAAGTATTTTTACTTTGAAGAAGTAATAAGACAAACAGATAGGACTAGATAAAGTGGTTTCCTTCTCTGCTAAAACGATTTCAACTATTTCCTGTCTGGACAGTGGTTTTCATGTTTTGGTTGTTTTTGGACTCTGAAACTGTGAAATGCATTTTTTTTTCTATCCAACAAACAAACATGAAGCAAAACCCCTGAGAGATAACAACAATGACATAAATAAAAGAAAAGAGACACAAGTATGAGCAGGGATGACCCAGATACAGCGGTTCCTAACCTTTAAAATGTGTTTTTCAGTCTGCACTTTATCACTTCTGTTATTCAAACTAACATTACACATCGATCAGAAATGGAGATGCAAAAAGAGGGAGGAAAGATAAAAATGTGAGAAAAGAAGCAGAAATGCTGCAGTGTATTAGAAACAAAAATGCCTTTTAAGTGAAGAAAATACAGATGAACTCAGAAAATATGTAAAATGTATAAAATGAAACAGCCATACGTTTGATCTATACCTGAAATTTGTTACATTTATTCAAAGAAAAGATGTTTGGAAAATATCAGAATAATAGATTCTTCCATAAACTGCTATTTAAAGTCAGATATTCAAAAACACCAAAGGCTCAGGTATGCCGGAAACACTTAAATTTCCTCTAGAAATTCGACCTGCGGGCACAGATTTTATACTCTGTGTAACTTTTCCTCTTGTACCTAATATTCTGGCCGATCCTAGGTGGGCGTGTAATGCACAGACTGGAAGTTCAGCTGTACAGCTAAAGGAAACATTGTCTAACAAAATCCCTGAAAGGATTAGGTTTGATAAATGGAAGAAAATGTCTGTAACCATGGTGATTAGGAGCTACAGTACACCTAGATTAGATCATTGTTAATTACAGAAACTATCAGACAGTATCCAATATGGTAACACATTGTTCTTCTAACATCATAGGAGAATATGGACACCTCTTCTAAGGACTGTAAGATTGGATCTAATGTGTCGATGATTGATAGCAGTTTTTCTTTCTGCAACCATGTAATCTGCCAAGAGCCTCTGTGTTGATTTTTGTAACATTTTCTCTGCTTGGGTTAGAACAGAAAGGGTTAAAGTTTAGTACCATCTGAGAGTGGTCCCTTTAAGAGGATGTTTTTACTCTAGATCATTTCTGAGACAAAGAACAGGGAGGACCATAGATGCTAAATCTGGTCTTTAAATAAGTAGACGACTGTTTGCATTAGCACTAAGGGATCACATGAATTTTTAGACCATGTTTTCTCGGGTTTGATAAAGCAGCCAGTAACATCTCAGGGCATCATTTAGGAAAGTAAAACTTGAAAACAAGATCTCCTTAAAAATAGACTATATTAGCTACATACTGACTTTAGAACAAATATGATTAAGAAGTCAATGTGTGGGCATGGCCATAGGGTTAGGGTGGGAAGCTTGTACAAATAACCGGACACAAATCATAAATTTTAAAAAGTAACTCCACCAAAGTAAAAAAAAAAGAGAATAGATGATGATAGATGACTTTACAGCTCTTAAAGCTTTTCCATATCCAAGCAACAAAAACTGAATTTACACAAAATAAAAACTGAATAGGTCATAACCAATAAAAGATTAGAATTAATATAAAGGTACGGATCAGATTAATACGGAAAAATAAAACAATAGGAGATTTTTTCAAAACCAATATAGTCCGGTTTTGATCTTGGCATGTCTAATGGTCACATTTCTCCTGTGTTGGTTGGTTTACCCTGCTGTGGTATCTGCTGGCATTTATATTCTATGTAAACAACCCAACATACAACAGATGAAAGAATCGGATCAGGATTTACAGCAGAAAAGATGGATATCAGTCAGAAAGTATGCTGGCTGTGTAGCAGGAGTGCATTTTCACACAGAAAATAGGAGTACAACACATCTGTGGTTTTCAAGGTTTTAATAATGCTTTCTGTCACATCCTGCGCCAACAGATTGGCTTGTATCATCCATGACACCATCAACCCTATCGTCAGAGAGCCAGCGTCAATAAGAAACACTTGTAGCGCTCTCAGCGTCGGTGAATGTTTCTGTCATCATCCCCACAACCGGCTCTTCTTTCCCCCCTGAGGTGACGACGTAATTCAGTTAGTGGGAATGTAGCCAAAAGAGAAGTGCTCTAATGAAAAGGTGGGGAGGGATGGGCTGATGGAGAACTTTCTAGCGGTTCAGGGGTGTGGGAATGGGACGGGAATGTCCGGTCAGACTCAGCAGAAGTCAGCACAGATTCACACAGCAAAAAAGCCACCTCTCTAACGCAAACACCGCTTCCTGTTAGCAGCTAAAGGAGATACAGCCAGTGGCAGAGGTTAACACAGCAAGGGTTATGAGGTTGGAAGGTCAAATGACCTCACCTGCCCTTCTCTTTAGTTTAAGCTGGTGGAACAAACTTATTGCTACGCTTCACCAGAGACACATATAGAACTGCGTAGCTTAGCTAAGAGAAATTCCCAGTCACAGTGCAGATGTTTGTTGAAGCAGGAGACACTGCCCTTTTACAACTGGCTGTAGGTATAAAAGCTTGGGAAAGTGTAACCAGAGATAAGCTTGGTGTGTGTGTGTTTGTGCTCACTCTCGGTACAAAATGTCTTAACAAGCCATTACATTTATGTGGCTCAGTTTGAGGACTGTACACAGGTGGTTAGACCTTTCAGAGACCTGGAACATTTCTTCTATACCTGTGGTTATCAATCAAACAGGCACAGTGACTATGATTTCTTTTTGTTTATTTGTTCCTCAATAAAAGAGAAAATGTCACGAATCGGAAAATTTCACGACTACAAGTTAACTCACTCAGATGTAATTTCAACAGACCTTAAAACTAAATCCATCCTTAATTTGCCTAAAGAAATATAGAAACCCATCATTAGGTAAAATCTTATCCAATGTGGTAATTTAAATAAATCTGTTCTTGCAAATTGAATCATTTCCCCAAAACGGCTAAGAAGCAGTTTCATATTGTTTTTTATTAACAAAGATTTACTTAAAAAAGCTAACAACAATGTAAAGAACCTAAAATTACTCTGAATTTTTCACATTTAGCAGAGTTTGGTAAACTATAACACTAACATTAGCTGTTTTCACTCTGTTTAAATATCACTATCTGAAACGGATCCACCCAACTGTAAAATGTCAGGTTTAAATCAATGCAAGTTGAGTAAATGAGGGCGACAGTGGCGTTGGATGTAGGAGTTTGTCCTGAAATCGAAGGATTGAGGGTTCAAGCCCCTGCTCCGACTTTCAGTGTTGTTGTGTCCTTGGGCAAGACACTTCACCTGCATTGTCTTGCCAAAGATGACATCTACTGATGGTGGTCAGAGGGCCCAGTGGCGCCAGTGTATGGCAGCCCCACTTCTGTCAGTGAGCCACAGAGCAGCTGTGGCTACAATGTAGCTTGCCACCATCAGTGTGTGAGTGTGGGCGTAAATGGGTGAATGTAGTGTAAAGCGCTTTGGTCAAGTCTCCTGACTTGAAAAAGGCGCTATATAAGTACATGCCATTTACCATTTTAAATAACACATTACTCACTACTTTTAGATGGCCGGTATAATTCATTAAAGGTATTGCGGAGGGTTTTTGCAAAATTTTGAAAAGACCCGCCCTCTCCACTCAAAAAAAATAAATAAATGCACAACCCCGTACCCACTCCAGAGAGAAAATGTTTATTAAACACGTGCAAGAGCGTGCACAAGCGCACTTCTCCTCGTGCACGCTCAGTTTAAAAGTTGCTGTTTGCATCGCTCATACAAGCTTACTTTCCAAAAGAAGATTTGCAATTTTCCACTATGCCAGACTCACCACCAGTAAGTGAAAATTACTAGAATGATTGACAATTAGAAGGACCACTTATTTTGATGATCCACCTGGAAAAATAACATCTTCCACTGTACCTTTAAACCTAACCACAGGACTTAGCTATTCTACACTTAGATTGACTCCAAGCAAACTCCACATTTCAGAGAAAAAGACTCATTTTGATTTTAAGGCAACTTTCTGGATAATAACACATGTATAATCATTAGTGCTGATGTCAGAGAAGGTATATGATAATTATAATTATTAATCTTTATATTAATATGAATAATCAATATAATACAGTATAACTGGGATAATTATATTATAATGTGAAAAGGGCTGTGCATGCAAGAAATGTTTTAATCATTTCAGCTGGAACTTAGGAGTTGGGCAAACTTTCCAGAGAAATTATGCCACTGGAAGGTAAAAACAAGAAGGATGTCACTTGAATTGTTTCCCAGCAAATGAAGCTAAAAAATTCTACCTGGGAGACTCAGCTTCACCTGGAACACCTGCTGACGTGCTTCGCTCAAGCTTCAGCCAATAGACGACGGACTGCAATTGCCAATCGTTTCTCAAGACAACAGATGCAGCAGCAGCCAAACTTTTACCCACCTCCACCCAAACCTAAACCATTAGAACCTCTCATCGTCCTGCTAACTCCATCACCAGTGTCTATTCATCCAAACTCATTTGGACTTACAGCATCATATCTTCTCCCAGGGCTCAAGCACCAAATAACTTAATTATTTAATGTCATAAAAGTCTTTCTAATCGCTTCTTTTATCAGTGTAAGTCTCTCCAGGTTGAAATAGGTTGACACTGGCTGTTAGATGGATAGGGTGTCCTAACTTACGTAGAAAATTTATTTCTGTTCACATATTTTGTTTAGTAAGTGAAACAAAGCTAATTCTTTATCTCAAATGAAATTAACTCTTAAGTTTCCAGGGATAAAAAAAAAGTTCAGTTGGATGTGATCCAGTGAAGATTTAAGCAGAACTGATATTCAAATAGGGCTTTTACCCTCATAACATGGTAAGTAGAGTTTGTCACCATATACATGTACTCCAAGAGAAACAGAAGTGTCAGACCTAATGGTTCACAAGACGTGATTTCTGTAGGAAAACACACATCTGCCTAGCTATCTATCTCACTAGTCAAAAGCCTACAGATGTCAGCTCAGGACGCCAGTAATAAACAGAAAAATAAACATCTTAGCCAGCTGTCAAGCAGACAATCAGACTGCAGCCAGCAGCCGATCTCTTTCATCACAACTGCTAAGGACATGCTCTCACGGGAGAAATGGAGTAGGGAAAGAAAAACAAAAGGATATGACTGAAGGGAAGGGAAGAGGTATTCCTGATTTCAGGGAAAGCAGATGAAAGCTTGAGGTTAATATGTACTGATAGATTAATTTACTGAGGTGTAAAAATACCTCCCATGCGTTCAGCCGGGGTGCTGGACATGTCAACAGCTTTTAATCTCCACATCTGTGTAGTTAAAACAGACAAACTAATGAAAATCTTGCTTCTGACTCCTCATTTTTAGCTCAGTTTGTGGCCCACAGACGCTCTATTATTGACACTAATGGTTTCTCATTTTGGGAATTCTGCTTGATCCTTCTGAATGGAGCCCACTGACTCCATGACAGGCCATGTAGCGACCATAAAGCCCACACTATATTACTGTGTTAAAGCCTGCGCTAACACACTAAAAGCTGCTGTGGACAATCACCACAGGGATCAGTTTTCCTATGCGGTCATTCATCAAGAGCTTACTGTAGCGTTCAAACTGGACTCTTTTAAAAACAGTGCCTTGCTTTTAAAGGAGTCCAAACTTTCACTTTTTTACACTTTTATTTTAAATTACAGATCAGCACCAAGTAGTGGGTGACTGTGAAGTGAGAGGTAAATGATGCAGTTTCTAAACTTTTTTTTGTTTAGCCTATTTCAAGCAGACGCAGCAAAGTAAAACCTCGTGCAGCCAATTGGCAAAAAAATATTAGTTCAAATCCAGCTGTTCTTTGAAGGCCTCAGAGGTTTGTTAGGGACACATTAGTCAACATAAGGCATCATGAACGTTATGGATCACACCAGAGAGGTCAGGGATAAAAACTGGGAAGGAGTTTACAGTTGTCATATGCTATAAAGCATATTTGGATAAATAAGGCTGTCTACCCAAAGCCTAGTTATGAATAGGTGTGTGGGAAAACATCAATTTGGCGATAGATAGTGATTTTCGTATATAACATCAATCTTTGAGTTTCAAATATCGATTTTAAAAAAACTAAACATTTTAACCTAACACAATATGAGAAAATGGGCTACATCTGTACCGCCACTCTGGCAGGTGGCGCTGTGGAGCCCTTTTGCTGTGCAGGATAGAGCCATATCTGTAGTTGAGGCAGTCATGACTCAAACCCTACATGGATGCCAAAATAACTAAACAATCACTATCTTCTGATGAACATTTACAGCCCTTGCTTTTTTTCCTCTATACATTTAATTTGATAGCTGGGAAAATATTGCAATATCGTGATAATATTGTATTATAACCCAAGAATTGTGACACTTTTCTTATTGTGACACCTATGCAAATACCCACCCCTAGTTATGAACTCTACAAATCTGGTGTTTCTTGCAAAAGTAAGAAGTTGGTAAAACAAAAACATTTACTGTTGCACAATTAATTTAGTTTGCTATAAGGTGTGTTAGAGATACAACAAACATGCAGAAGAAGGTGATGGGAATAGATGAGACCAAATTCACCAGATAAATCATATTCAACTCCTTGGCTTATGTGAAAAAATAGACGTGTGGAGTGGAGGAAACTAAGAAAGATCATCATGATGGCTTTAAAACTATAAAAAATGCGAGGGTGTAAGCATTTCTTTCAGCAGGACAGCAACACTAAATCAGCCGGAATTAGGAAGGTTTTCACATTCTTAGGTACATTGTAATATCCATTACAATAACTCCCAATTAAATACAATATTTGTATTTGTGTTTAAGCTGAAGCTTCAGGTTGTTTTACTTGTGCGATCAGCGATACAGGTGCTTGTGCAAAAAAAGCCCAACAAACTAAACCAGCTCTTGGCATCAGGAAATACCTACAATATTTTGAGCAGCTTAACAGCTAGTTTTAATTTGTTTTCCACAATATAAAAAGCTCCCCCTTTTGCCCACAAAGCTTTTAGTGTGGCTCCCAGAGACCCAGATGACAAAGATGAATAACTAAGAGTTGAATTCTGTGTAGGGATGCCAGAAAATGACAACAGAGGGGAAAAACTGAGTTGGAACAAAAGATCCGGAGAATGAATTGTTAGTTAGTGCTGAAATGACATTCTATGAAAATGGATCAACTGGAGTGTAAACTGAAAACCACAAATTTTCCTAGGCTTCTCCTATAGCCAATGCGGTGTTTTAAAGGTCAAGACGGCTCCTGCTGTGTAACAGAGGCTCTTCAGCAACAGAACACAAATATATCAGCCTCATCTAAACAAGCTAATCATTATTTAAAGTGGATCTTCCTCCTGGAAGCAAAGCCAAGTCCTGTATAAAGCAATGAAGGATAGGGCACAGTTACAGATGCTTTTCATCATGGAGCTGTTATTATTTTGTGGTATCTATATCATGGGATTTAATTGAAATCTGGAACAAGATGGAGAGCAGTTAACACTTTGGGACACATTCAGATTTTTATGTCTGCATATGTTAGAAATAGACAAGATCGTGCTCACTTTTCTGATTTTACACAAGTTAAAAAGCCAAATGAAATTAAACATTTCATCAGGACTTAAGCTAATCTGCTGTCTTTCATCATGAAGAAAAATACAAAGTAGAACTATTAGTCTAGTTTCTCTTTAAAGTGAAAAGCCTGTGGTGCTGATGACAACACAAAGCAAGTCCAAAGAAACCAATCAAAAGCAGCCTTTCCCCTAAAAACCAACCTCTGTGAAGATTTAAGTGATGTGACTCATTCAGGTAACATCCCCATGTACAGTGAAAGCAACTGGCTGATAATTATGGGCTTCATTTTAGTGCAACATGTGGTTGAAACCAGCACCAATAGATGTGCTGCAGTTTATTTCAACCACATCTTTATGCCTTTCTTCAGAGATCAAATTAGGAGAGAGACTAAAACCTCCCATCCATGCCCTCTGAAGCCTCTGATTGTGGCGTTGGTTAACCGTCCTCAGATTAGAAGTCCCGCTCTTTCTACAGAGAGGAGGGAGACCTGGGATGGAAATGTGACACGTGCTCCAACTTCACCCTCTGCTGTCAATACAAATCTATGTGTGACACCTGGTTTCAAAGGCACAGGAAAATCCAATTGAATTAAGATCTACTTTGGATAGATAACTGTGCATATGTAGGATGTGAGCCTCCAGTTGGCCTTTTTTTTTTTGGTAGATTCAGATCCAAGCTGAATTTCAATAAAAGTCCCTTTATCTGTGTACTGTCTGCATCACCTGCTTCATTGCTTCAGAAACACATCCGTCAGGATGAACAACTTCCCTTAAAGGGAATGATTTACTGTCTCCAGTGAACGTTTTTTGGCATAATTAATAGCCAGTTTGATCCAATTTATAGTGGTTGTTTTATTTTGTGCATATTTGTTTGAAAGCTAATTACTTAGTGTTGACTGATGTGAGGAAAACGCTGAGCTTGTGTCCTCATTATGAGGAGAAACATCTGGAAGAAAGAAATCATTACCTCATCTCAGTTCCTGTTGCACAGCATCATTAAAAAACAGTCCTTCAGTATAAAGTTCCATTACAAAGTAGTTGATACCTTCCTGTAAAAGGTATTTTTTTCCCTTAAATATGTGACACAGACTGTCTTAGAAAACAGACCTACTTACTGCACCTTGAACAGTATCACATTACGGCAGGTTTTAGTGTATTTCATAGGATTTTATGTGACTAACATGGGGAAAGGCATATATAATAGTGAAATGGAAGAAAAAAGACAGTTTTGAAAATCTTTCTTAGTGGAATATTTAAGATGTGAAATGCAGCAATATTTAGACCCCTGAGTAAAGTATTGAATGTGTGTTTTTTTTATTTATAATTTTCTAGAATCTTCACAATTTTTAGGGGCAAAAGATATTTGCAACAACAGTGTCTTCAGTCAATGGCTTCTCAAGATGCAGTGCTTTATTGACTACAGCTGTTAACATACAAAACCTGTTGTAAAAAAAAAAAAGCTACAGGTTATGACAACTTTAATTTCACTTTGGGATCATTAAATTATGTTTGAATTAAGATTCAAGTTAGTATTCAAGTTGCGCCATCTTCGAAGTATGATGCTTCCAATCAACGTGTCAATGTGGTGTTTAGTTTTTAGAACAGAAAAGGATAGAATAGAAAAATATCTTTTTTTTTTTATCCCTCAGAGGGAAAACTCAGAAGCAGTTCAATTCATGCAGATTCACAAAAGGGTAAAAATATAAAAAACAGAAAATAATATTACAAGACTTATAAACTACATGCAGGGAAAATACAACAAAAAAAATACCTTACATTTTTTCTATACAGTATATGTACAGTACTGTAATGTTACTAATAGCTAACCCATATCAAAAGAAATGGACAAGTGAGTTGGAGCCGATAGAAAATATCGGTTTGAACATAAACTGCAGGCGTGTGTCTCTTTTGTAGATTTTGGTATAAAATAAGCAATTTTTCTAGGCATTTTCATGAAACTAACAAACATTTGAATAAGCTGATGTAATTATGCTACAATAAAAGACATAAAGCACACAACCATTAAGAATCATACTTCATAACCAATGCCACCACCTGGAGAAATGACGCTCCCCATACTTTTAAAAAGCTCATTATACTGTTAATGAGGGTAAAATTCAAGTTTTTGTGGCAAATGAACTATTTTCATATGGTTGCAGTGTCTCTTATTTAGATTTTGGCAAATGAAAACAGGAATTAAAGTTTTGTTTTTGTTCTTTCTTGCCACTGCATAAGGGCTAGAGCTGTGCAGCGCAGGACAAACTGTCCTATAGACTTATTCGTGTTCTGGGGATCTGTTCAAAAGGGTTTTTTGACTGTTTCTCTAATTAATGCTCTCCTTGCCCTTAGCCTGCCAGTTTATGCAGAAAACTATTTATTTTAGGTTTGCAGGTGTATCATACTTATGCTCTCATCTTTGAAAGATATTTAACACTTTATATTTTGTTTTATAACCTAACCTTGCTTCAATGTCTTATTTTATCCCCAGTCGGCCTCTGGTGTCCCTTAGAAATCATCATATATAAGTTGTATTTATACAGAAATTCCATCGAGCACCCAGGAAAATGTATTAATTAGGTGAGGTGTGGCTGCAATTTGTCCTACATGAGTTCATGAAAGCGTACGAAAATACATGTTTAGATATCTACTTCAAATAATATGAAAATATGCATAATTATACCTTATCTTCACAATAATTCATGGCTTTACTGTTTTATCATTCTAAAATGCATAGAAGTTTGTCATTTGTAAATAACGTGGGGTTTTAAGTATGAATATCGTTTAGAAGACACTGTTTTACTACAACTGGAGGTCTGATTCCTCATAGATACTATTATTCCATGAAGTAGATTACAGTTTTTCATTTTCAAAGCCTACTGTAAATGAAGCAAAGTGAAGGAAGCAGTTTGTGGTATCAGCACTTCAAACCAACATCAAACGACTTATTTCTGTGAAAGCTTTGGGTTACACACTGACCAAGCCATCTCTGCTGTGGTCTTCATTTACTCTCTGGTGCTATTTTCCTCTTCCACATTTTACCTCGTGTCTTTAATAAACAGCCTCCTCCCCAATCCTGCTTTGCCTGTCCCAATCCGACTCTCCATATTTCTTTGGGATCCTCTTTTTTTTCCCACCACTTCATTTTATCTGGACTGGGCTAGGCAGATGCAGGTCAGCAGCTGCTGTGCACATTTACTGTACATCAGTTTATCCTCGTGCCACCAGCTTGCAACCTGATACATCGGTGAGGAAGGTTGTCTCTGCCTCAGATAGCTGAGCCTGGCATGTCAGGCTTATTTCCCAACAGAGCATCTCACAAAAATGAAGTTTCCGTTTTGGTCATACAGCAAAATTATGCACATTGAAGGCATGAGGGTGTGTTTAAGAAAAGGTTACAGTACAAATGACTGGAAACAAATGACTGTGTAAGTAGAGGGAGCTGCCTATAACAAGCAGTAATGGGCCATGGTCCCATCTGGATTCAGGTGATACATCACCATCTGAGCACCTCTACAACTAACCCTCAGCTTTCTTCGTAGTTCCTGGAAGTGATATGTCATCAAGTATACCTGCAGTGTTAGTCAAACAAGGACCAAGATCCATAAGCTGGGATGAAAGAGCAATTGCTTGTGTGTTTGAGTCTGGGGACATGCATGCATGAAGAGCAGCACCACAGCTGGCTTCAATTTACAGGCAATGTAATCAATTCAAACCAGAGGAGTATTGACACACGCACACGCACACACACGGGTTACTTGTAAAGCCCAACATATTGCGAAACATAAATGAATGCTGCACTCTTTGAGGATGTTATGCAGCTTTTGGGGGATTCACAGATTTAAATGACTTTTTTTTTTTCGCAACATGCACATACAATGTACTGTTCCAAACCCCTTTACCAGCTGGATGGGTGGGTTTTAGCATTGCTAAAGAAACATAAATCAGCTTCCTGTTATGATGAGTGTGTTTTTAACAACTTTGTGCGGTATTTTTGTATGGAAACGATTCATCATTCAGCTCAAATGACAGAGGGAATTAAGACAGGATGTTTTATCTAGCAAGAAATTAAACACTTTAAATGTATTTTAATAAGTTAATCCACCATGACAGACTTAGTTTGTCTTATTTGAATTTGTAATTTTTTTATTACAGAAGAATCAGGAGATTTCAATATTGTTATCAGAGGGCAGGCAGAGGTTTTTCTTCACACACTCATTGTATCCGCCATTTTTACACCATATCCATCAATGCAGACTTCAGTCTGTGAGCAAAGGCATGGCTTCGTCTGCTCGAGCATATCGTTCCACAAGTTTGATTTAGGAGCTGTCCATACTCTCGCCTAACTAAGTTCTTTGTCGGTTTTCTGGATCATATGGGTTATTTTTGTTCTTTTTGTTGGGCTTTTTGAATTGTTAGTATTTCTTTGCTTTATTTTGTTTTTTATAGGAAGCAAATGTTTTCATATCAGGTTTAGTGCAAAATGATCAACCAGATCAGAGCAGTCAGTAGGAGACAGTAGTGAGCACAGTAAACTAAAAAGTTTGTTTTACCAGCCATTTTTTTTATTAAATAGAATATTAGATTCACCAATGCTGAAATGCTAAAAAGGTAAAAAACAATTCTGGGGGTTTTCATGTGTAAAGGCATTAACAGGCTGGATTGAGTTTATAAAACATGTTTAATTTTGAATACTGTTAGCAGACTTGAGGTTAGAAAAGCCTAATTTAGCAGAAGATAAACAGAGCGCTAATGGTTTCCAAAGTTAGTAAAAACATTCATTAGCTAAACAAAAAGTTGGTTCCACTTTAAGCTGTTTAAGGGTTAGTGGAACTGTGCCCGCCACTGACAAATTATACAATGACAGAGACAATAACTGGCTTTTATTGAAGTTTAAATACAGGAGGAAAAGAACTGTTGCTTTTACTTAAGGATCATTTTGCTAAAAATATAAAAAAAGCCTCAAATTAACCTAAATGAAAATCAGAATCCATCCAATAACACTGGGTGATCTAAGCAGAGTAAAAAGGTGAATATTCTGTGGTACTAACTTTAGTTACGTTTTAAAGGGGAGACAGAGTGGAGGGGTATTCGGTTAAGAAATGTTGACAAATTTTGACAACAAAAACTAACTTTGGTTGAAAGCATGTGGGTACATGCATGTTCTAAACCTGAAGCAACAAACCCTCAGGGACTTCCAATTTTTCTGTAGCTTGCTTAGTTCTAAGATTAGCCAGACTGCCTTTCATTTCTGTACTTATTAAAGAGCATCCTCAAATCATATCATTTGCATGGATGCAATCTAATGTTTAATCAGTGATTCAGTTATTAAGTGAATGTATTTTATGCTACACTGTGCAGATGCTCTGTCTGCACTCACAAACATTCACAAACATTTATTCACGTATGCAGGCAATCACAGCAGAAGACTCGACCCCATCTTGGGTGTTTAGCTAAGTTATTTGCGCTGAAGTTTCATCCTAGGATGGAGAGTTAATCCATGAGTATTGAAACATCAGAAAAAGTAGACATGATCCAACGGCAAAAAGTAACTCACTCTCCATTTTACGCAATACGAGTAGACGACACAAACATATGTAACAGAGAAAAATCCCATGCCACACATGATAATAATTGATAAGAATAATTACAACATACCATTTTTTATTAAATGTCAATAGAAAAAAGGTTATGTTTTTTAACATTGATTCTTCTCATATTGCTTTATCATATTATATAAAAATTTACATAAAAGAGCAACATTTCTCATTTTATGAACAATGGCAAGACAAACCAACAGGTAGAATCAGAGCCAAAAGAATGGCATTAAAAGAAAGAAAAAAAACCCCACCAACCTCTCATTCCAGTGCAAACTAGATAAAAAGGATTATTGTTCATTTAGCCAGAACTAATTGCTCTTCTTTTCCATTAGTGAGATCATTGCACTCCAAATTATTTTGAAACTTTTCCAGCTTATAATTTAGGATACATTGCATCCTCTCCAGACGCAAAGTCTCAGTCAGTGCAAAGATCCAAGCCCTAAAAGTTAGGATGTTTCCAGAGAAACAAGGTGAGCTTCTTTGCAAATACAAGTCAAAGGGACAGAATTATTTTGACTGTTCTGAGACCCCCATATAAATAAAAGTGCATCAAATCAGAGTTTGATTTTAAAAGCGTTTTAAAAAGAAATTCCCTCAGCTTGGTATAAATCACATAACTTTAATATAGATCATCATCTACCTGATTAGACTTCACACACATTGCTTGTATATCTGGGTATATTGTCTGTAATGTGAGACATTAGCAATGTAATCTATTGAGAATTCTGAATGTCTATAGCCAGGGGAGCACATCAGCATGTTTAAAAGCCATTTCCAATGTATCATCCCTTATTTTCATTTCCAGATCTCTTTCCCACTTTGACTTTAGATCCATTTTACTTCATTAGTCTACATTTTTGTAATACTTTATAGATAAACCAGATTGCATTGCCTTGTATTGAACCTTCTCTGAGACACTGATCTAATCTATGTGGTGCTTAGAGGTGAAAATACTTTTGAGCCTAACATGATATATTGTGTATTATGCATCATTTCTGTATTCCTTTTTCCTCCACAGGGAGAGAAATGCTCACCCTAGAGTGAGATCATGTTGAAGTTCTTCACATCTCTAGTGGAAGCTGATTGCAACTGACATGAATCCATAAGGGCATTACGCCTGACAGAAGAACTTATTATATCATGTTCTGGTTCTATTCCTCAAACCGCAGAAGTGACCAGAACCACCATGTTTGAACCACAGCAGCACTTCCCCGCTGCAGTTAGGTGGGTCAACAGGTTCCAAAAGTCTCATGCACACTCGGCCATGACATCATGAGATGAGAGGAACCGGAGATGAGAAACTGAGGAACAAGGCCAAGGAAAAAAGAAAAAGGAATCGACGTAGTGGAGGATAGAAAGAACATATGGTTACAACGACGGCTGAGCCAAGAGATCGGCCATGGAGCGAGTCAGCGAGGTTAATTTGACCCTTCTTGTGTTTTTTTCCATGTCTGTGCCTTGGGTTAACACGTATATAATTACAGAATATGTTCAGCGTTGTGTTTCAAGGTCACCTGTGTTTGTCGTCATACTTCATTAATCAGAGCCTTTTTTTCCTGTTGATAAAAAAAAAAAAAATCAGTAGCTCTGATTTTGTATTGCCTAAAGTGCTTTTTGTTTTGTTTTTGCCATTTGATGATCTCTGAGATAGTTTCTAATGCTGGGCTGCAGGAAGAGCTTTATTCGATCTTTAAAAAGGACTCAAATTTTTGAATAAATTCATTCAAATTACAAGCTTTAAAACCATTTTTTTCCTCTTCCCATGATGTGTTTCCATGAATGCACTGCCAGAAGTGCTGAAAGATGGGTTCAGTAATATCCTCTACAGGCTGAGGACACTCAGCCAACTTCTTACTGGAAGCAGCTTTGTGGAGGAAAGCAGAGAAACTACAAGCAGAAGGCACTTTAAGAACTTTAAAAGGTCAGCTAATCCTTCGCTTTGCAATGCCAATTATTTGATCATAGGGCAACGTTTTCCTGGATAGTGTGTGCTTTCAGAGGATGTTCTGAGTGCAGCTACTGCTCCGTTCATATTGAAATTGGTCAGAAGGGGTAATTCAGACATTAAATTAGGAAGCTTTCTGCTTGTGTGCCTCTGGAGAACCAAAACTGACCTAGGAACTCCTTGGTTTCTCTCAGAGGGAGCAGATAAATGTTACGGGACAGCATTTTTTTTCTGGTTTCCTTTCAGCGTCTGGTACCTTCACAACTTCAAATGAGCGGAAAATAAAACTGGCCAACTGTGAAGGGGAAGGAAAGTGATACATAGTTTTCAAAATGATTCAAATCACATTGGATCTGTGGTGTACTGGAGCCACGTGTGCTGAAAATCTGGGACAAGACTGATGTTTATGGACAGTTTGATGCATTTGGCTCAGACAGACGAAAAGATTTGTAGATCCAACTGCTAAAGTGTGCCCTTAATGGAGCCGAATATAAATATTTGGCACATTGTTATGAATTTTATTTGTAAAAACTGGTCGGAAGCCATCTTTCATTTTCAATCAAGTTCACATTACTTCTTGACATCTAACTTATAACATCCAAATAAAAAACATTGAGGTTTGTGGTTGAAACGTGACAAAATTCGAAAAGGTTCAATAGGCAAAAATAGTTTTACACGGCACTGAATGTATACCATAACTATGGTGGTTTTTTAAATTAAAGTAACGTCTTTGTCTGAATGTTACATGATCAGCTGTGGTCATTTTAAAGCTAAACTGCGGCTTTCAAATGAAATGTACTGTTTGCTGTTTCTGACAAACCGCATGAACTGGTTCAAATCAAACCCTGGAGCTTATGGTTTTTTGTTAATAAAAAATTTGATTGGGTATTATCATTATTGATGTTATCATTTGGTTTTTTTTGGACTAGGATTGATTGTGTGCAATCCTAAAGGGACCGAAGCCAACGATACGTTGGTCTGTCTGCCCTGATTTCTGCCTCCCCTGTTCCCTCTATGACTCCTGTTAAAAACCGGGTCTTTCCAACAAGAAACCAAAACATTTTTTCAACCTGTGTCATAATTATATATTTTAACCTTAGCCCGTTCAGTGCTATTAACTGACAAGGCATGTTTTATTAGAAAAGCAAAAAGGAGGCCCATAGGATCTGGGTGAAAATAGTTGACCCAGTCCAGGGTAATGTCAGGTATTTGTGTGGTAAGTCATTCTGGTCTGTGGCCCAGAAGTTAAAGCTAGTAATTAGCTACAGACTTTAAAATTTCTTATGCTGTTTTTGTCTCGTTGTGTAAAATTTGATTAAATTCATAAAAATGGGTTGTAAGTGTGGAGCAGCGTAGAAAATCCATTTATCCTGCACATTTTTTCATTCCAGCAAATCCTTTTATCTAATAAAAAATAAACTACCACAGCCAACTTAGGGTTTGGCCATCAAAGCACACATTAGAAACGAAGAAACAAGATGGTAACTCTTATTTCAGTTTGCTGCTTTGGCTGCGTTTACCTCCCTATTATTAGTTCATTAAATCCTCAGGCATCATAATTTATTGTTTACGAGCTAAATTAAAGCATTAAGAAAGGGCAGGGCTCTAACTAAGAACCGGTCCCATCCCTTTCATTTCTCCATGTCCCAAAGATGTTCCTCCCTTAGACTCTGCGGGATCCTTTGAGTGCTTGGCAAGTATTACAAACCCCAAACCCACCAACATGGGTGCCATCAGGCATGAAAGAACAGATGTCCAGCCATTTCAAACAAGACCAAATCATTTACACACTACTCCTTTAATTTATTAGAAAAAAAATTTAACCAGCTCTGTTTTTTGTTTTTAAGTGTTTACACTTCAAGGTAAACAAAGCGGACAAGTCTGGTGGTGCTTGAAGCTATCTGATGAAGGACAAGTAAAACAACAACAAATGGCTTCAATCTCGGCATGACAAAAGCTACAATACAGAACACACGTAAACATAAACGACTCCAGAAAGCTTGTTTGTAGAGGGGGAGTAGAGTTACGACGGTTGCATGCAGATTAAGATTGGAAATATTAGAATAAAGATAATAAATATTAGCGCTCACATGACAGCCACATAGAGTATGAGGATAAAATATAGATTAATTTGTTTCAAGAATAAGTATTTGATTTGATATTCGTTTGAAGCTGTAGGGATACAAACAAAACAAAAAGCATCCTGCTAGCATGCAACCTGCATTTGTGGTCTTCACCATCTTTGTTTTTGTCCCTATTTGCCCCAAAACATGATATCTGCAGGAGCAATCCTCTGAAAGAATATTAACTTCCAGCCAATTAGACAACAAATGCTAGAACATAAAGGACATTGAATAATTCACCAAAAAAATCTGGTGAACTTTATATTCATTCTTATCTTAACTGATGTGATGTAACAATATGTGTTAAAATGTGTGTTATACATTCTTGGTAAAGCCTTTTTCGACTCACATATTATATTCATGTTCCTCCATGCATCTTTATAAGCGGCAGCAAAAGAAAGAGAACATTCTAAGGCAGTCCTGCCCAAAGTTTGTCCTCAAGGGCCAGTGTCTTGCAGGATTTAGAGGTTTCCCTGCTCCTGTACAGCTTTTATTCATTGATAGCTGATCAACAGGCTTTTGCTGAACTGGAATCGTCAGAATCAGCTGTGCTGAAGCAGGAAAACCTCTAAAATCTGCAGGACAGGAGCCCTCGAGGACTGACTTCGGCCATATCTGTTCTAAGGTAATTCCAAAGTCTTATATTTGGGAACAGTGTGGTTCGTTATTTAGGCAGATTGAAAATGAATAAAGAATGATAAGCCACACCTTTTTTTAACGGTGATAAGGGTAAGAAAACATGCAACCACACTCTAATACTGTAGTAATTCAGAATAGAGCAAATTGCAGATCCTATCTCTCCACCTTTTGCAGAGTTAACAGTAAGAAAGAGGATCACAACAACTTTTAGCCATTACTCTAAAAAAACACTGTTTGAAACTACAGCCTTTTGTAAAAGACCTAGAGAACAGCTGAAGCTCTCCATTATAAATCCCTAAATATAGAGTTTGTACATGTGTATGTATCACACAGAGCACATGTGATGAAATGATAAGTTTTTGTGAAATTTTCTGAGGTGGGCTGTGCCTATATATCCGGTCCTATCGCTCCTATAGGACAGAAATGGACATTGAGGGATCAGTATGCTAAATGAACTGGCGATAGGAGGCTTACTGCTTTTCCTCTTCCTACCTCCTTCCTTACTGGCAGAACAATTCAGCAGCACTTCAGCTTTGGCTTAAGAGCCCTTTGCTCTATTCAGAGATTATCAGACAAAGTCAAGAGCAGCCTGACAGACGAGAGGAGTTTCCACATCATGTAAGAGTTGAACACCAGATTGTATTCAACAAGACTGATTTTCTTCCAGTTGTTGACTTGTTGTTTAATCCATGTAGCCATGCATTAACTAGATCCACTTAACTTTGATTAATCGAAAAACAAAAAATATCTGTGCTTCACTGTGAATTTTAGTAATGATAAAACACATTAAAATTAAAGTCAGTAAACAGGATTTTCTCACTTGTCAGTAAACTGCAAACAAAGAATGATGTTTGTTTCTCTTGACTGACATCTAATATTGACTTTTATGCTGAGGTACACCAAACCCCTACCGTAATACTGTAGCCATTCAAGCGCTAAAGACCTTTAAAAGCACAGCAAGACTTTCATTTAATACACACCATTTGCAGGGAAAATGTAGTGGGCCGACTCAAAAAATAAACTTTTGGCCTGAAACACCTGTGAAGCAGCATGGTGCAAACTGTCCAGGGACAGCTGCACTGAGGGAACTGCAGCATGTGGCCCAGCTGCCTGCTTATACAAACGGATGACAATTGTTAGGAAAATATTACACTTTAAAACAAAAAGGTTATGTGGGCCATATAAGACAGTTATATGGATGGTTCAACAATACAATAAATAAATAACTAATTAAATAAATATTTAAATGTGTCATTAATTTATTAAAACAAGAAATAAACACATTATTAATTTAATGAATATAAAATTAATTATATGGGTCTGAGTTAAATATATGTTTTTAGTTTAAGAAAAGATGATAATTTTTTCATGATTTAATAAATTATTTCATGTTCTTGCACATTAATCAAAGTCAAGGAGGCGGGACTAAAGCCTCTCTCATAGAAACCCTGACATCTGATTAGCTGTTTCTGGCACTAGCAGTGGGTAGCACTGCTGCCTTGCAACAAGAAGGTTGCGGGTTCGATTCCCGGCCCGGGGTTTTTCTGCATGGAGTTTGCATGTTCTTCCTGAGCATGCATGGGTTCTCACCGGGTACTCCTGCTTCCTCCCAGAGTCCAAAAACATTACTGTTAGGTTGATTGGTTTCTCTAAATTCTCCTTAGGTGTGAGTGTTTCAGTGAATGGTTGTTTGTCCTGTTTCTCTCTGTGTTGCCCTGCGATGGACTGGCGACCTGTCCAGGGTGTACCACGCCTCTCGCCCTTAGACAGCTGGAGATAGGCACCAGCACCCCTTGCGACCCCACTTGAGATAAAGTGTGTCAGAAAATGGATGGATGGATGGTTTTGGCAATTATTTACAACATTTTGGGAGAGCAATTCCAGCTCCTACAGTATATCTATAGCTTTGTCTCTAAAAAGTTAATGAGAGAGTTTTAGCTTGTGTTAGTCAGTGGACGGGGCTAACTTCAAAGTCTCTGGCAGCTCTCACAACATTAGACCACAGCAAGCTCTCTCATAAGTTTATCAGAAATTTTTTTAGACCGAGCTAGGATTATAAAGGTTGGATTTGCTCCCACAATTTGCTGTAAACAAATTTCAACAACTTTTTAAAGTTCAGAGCTCAGGGTTTGTATGAGAGCAGCACTAGTTCAGCCTCCTTAGCTTTGTTGGACGTGTGACAGTTTAATGAATCTATTTATGGTGTGCTTCAGCGCCAGAAATTAGTTATTTTATTAAATCATGAAATAATTATACTTACTTCATAATATAAAATCTCTAAATTTAACTTGAGTCCTTATAATGAATTATATATTGATTAAATACATTTCTATTTCTTTCCAGTTTCAATAAATTAATGACCCATCTACAATTGTTTTTTCATAAGTTATTCATTTATGGACCTGAGGCACTCGTCACTCTCCATACAGTTATAGATAATATTAAATTCAATAAACAGAGTTAAAAAATGACAAAGTACAGCAGTTAGTATTCATACCTTTTAACAAATTCTATTTAATTCAGCCTGTGATTGAAAAAAAAAAAAGTCTAAAACTTTTGCTGGATTTTCATACCACTTTTTAAAAAAAAAAAATAAAATAAGATGTTTTTATTTTGAATTGAATAGAATAGAAATACTTATTTTTTGTGCCACAATGGTTAAATTGTGGTGTTGCAGTAGCAAAAGATTAGAACAAAAGTGGTCATACAAATATGCACCTTAAAAAGAAGTGCATAAAAATAACAGAATAAGTAACAGACTTGAGAAAATAAGCAAATAAAATACTGTACTGTACAGTATTTTTACAATATAAATACTGTGCAGCTGGAAAGAATAAATAATCAATATACAGCTGTGGACATTTTTTCCGTAATCGATATGTGAAAAAAGAGCAGCAACACCAGAGATGTGCAAAAAAATTACTTTTGATATCTCTCTTCTTGTGATTCTCCAACTGTTAGCAGCAGAAAAATAGAATTAGCATCGATGCAGCTAAGACAATAAGACTTTGAGTGTACTCTCCTGTTGCTTCCTAAATGTTTGGTTCTGCCAACAAGGAGAAAAAAAATACAGTGAAACACCTATGCAGTAACAGTGGTATTGGTAAGATCTTTCAGCATAAAGATGAATCACTAACAGAGCCACAAAAAAAAAGGAGAACCAAACCAAGTGCTCACTGTTTGGAGCTGCTGCTGGCCCGTTTCTCCAACGACCACACTGTGGGTTTGTGGTCAACAAGGGGTGCATTTGAAACCTGGGCTGTGTTTGGCACCAAAATCACAGATACACACATCAAGATCCCCGCTTTCGACCCTACATTTATCCTCCCACCCTTTACCACGCACACATGTATGCTGCCCATCAACACATGTGTGCCGAGGTTTGTTTGTGCAGAGCATTTCAGCGTGACGCTTTCCCGGCACATTAAAGAGCACACCCCCTTCGCAGGCCGAGCTGCGCGCCCTTCCCCCGGCAGGCATCCAAAAGGGCCAGGAGAGGGGGGACCTCTTTACTTTATTGGCTTTGTTATGATTTTGAAAATATCCAGTAGCGGCTGCCATGATGCAGAGCTTTGAGTTGACAATTAAAATACGTTTTGAATGGTGAGTCTACACTGGGAAGCAGCAGCACCACACTTTATGGTCCACTGACACAGTTGATGTATTAAAAAGTACTTTGTGTCATTTGGCAATTTAAAAATCAACATTCAAAAGGAAGTTGTTTTCTAATTTTTCAGAAAAGGAGGAGAAATGGAAATGACACAAGGCATCGTTTCCCACCATTTCCTTTAAAGTCAACACAGCGACAACAAAGCAGATACTTGTCAGCCTGGCTTTCTCAGCAGATCTCAGAAGTTAATCTAATTCAGTAGAGGATACAAAGGCAACTGGTGTTTTGTTGAGGAAGTATTTAAAAGATTAACATCTGCTTAGACAAACTATTACAGAAGCTGCTGTCTGGATATTTCGCCCATGAGCCAAATTCCTCAGAGCTGCAACTGTCCCAAAAGATTATAAATCTACAAGCAGCTCTTTATGGCTGGGTGTAACATTTTCAGCAAAAACTGGAAATGAGGTAAGTCTAATTAAATACTCATAATGACGAGCATTTCCTCAGCTGAGAAACTTACACCCTGAACAATTTCAGGATTTGTCATGTTAAAACCACAAACTTCACTGTATTGGAATTGGTTAATTGGGAGAGGAAATGAGAAAGGGCTTTACCTGTGGTGTACTATAGTAAAAAGATCTGAGAAGCATGGTGTAGAATTATGCTGAGACCCCCGTTTACTTTAATTCCCCTTAAGAAAAGCAAATGAAGGCCAATTCCTCAAAAGTCAATTAAGATATAAACTGAGGCCATCTGTAGGTAATCTGCTGCAGCTGTTTTATGAGTGAAAACACAGCAAAAACAAGAGTTTCTCAAGTTTCATGGATTACAGCTCAATTAAATATCCAAGGCTGAAGGTAGTATGGCACAATTGTAGGGCTGAAATAATTAATGGGATTAAACGGATTAATCATGATTAATTGATTATTGAAATAATGGTCAACCAATTTAGTAATCGATGAATCGTTAACTGGATTATAGAGACTCTAAAACATGCATTTAGCTGACAGAGCAAGCAATTAAATAAGTAGTTATATCAAAATTGTAAAATAAAAAAAATAAATAAAAAGTAAACATTTTGCATTAAAGATTTAAAAACTTTTCGATCCAGAACTCCACAAGTGAAAAAGGTTTAGTTTTACCTGGTTTGATTTTGTAAAAGATCTTCTTTAAGGAACCTTTACTTATGTCATTATTAATCAATTAATTGAAAAAAGAATCAACAGATTATACAATTTGCAAAATAATATTAGTTGCAACCGACTAAGTTGCAGCTGACTTGCAACTAAAAGGCTTATTGTATTTCTGAGAGAGCTGCAGAGATTAGGTTGAAGGGAACATACCATTTGTGCACTCCACAAATCAGAAATCATGGAATAAAAGAAATTATAATTTAAAGAAAGCCAAAATGGGTCCGGCCACTTACTATATAGGGGAAGGAACAATAAAATTAATTTAAAATTGGCCGTTTTGAACTAACAACAAAATTATATTTGTGGCCCCAATTATTACTGCACACCACTTTGTTACAGAAAGAGGGATCAAAATCGATGGAAAAATTAATATTATCAAATTTAGAAAGAAGAAAGTTAGAGGTTATAATGGAGTTGAGACTGGGGGTGAACTGCTGGTTGTTCCCTTTGAGTTTCATTTGCAGTGACAGTTGAAAGGTGATTCTATTCATAATTTTTCTTGCAGGGCATCAAATGCATTCATCGTATTTTGAGGATTAACCTTTTATTCATGCCTTGTAGCATTGTCCTTCCATTTCACTGACACTTCTGTTAATCTATCACATAAAATATGGTTGCAGCGTGAGGGAAAGCAAAGCGTTATATGAAGGCCATAAAACGTATGGACAGCTTTTTATTCTCCCTGCTTAGACTCATACAGTGAATCACCGTGACTCCATCATCTGACTGAACCAGACTCAATGAAAACACAGATGTACACAATTATGTTTATCGTCCAAATCACTGTAAAGCGCTGCTGACTCTTGCGATGACATGGTGGACACGATTATTGCTGTATGCGGTGTCACGGCTGAGTCACCTCAGGCCAGACACCAGGCAGAGTGGGAACTGTGATGAGAACTTTGCTTCATGCCACCAATTTTAAAATATCACTAGAGACCCCAAAAGTTTCCTACATACGCCACAACCACAGAGGCCTCTCAAGCGTTTTAAATCTATGTACTTACATCTGATAGGGTTCACAAACATGTTTATATCAAAGAACAACAGCGAACTTAACAGGAGCATCAAAACTGTTCTCAGATAGCTTTAGATTAAATCATCTTCAATAGCTGCCATTTCCTGAGCCAAAAAAGGAGCCAGGGTGGGTTGGAGAACATATTTTTAGACAGAGTGAATAACCACTGAGTCATCTACTAAGCAACTCTGACCAAAGAGTTGCTTAGAAAATGAAGAAAATGAAGAAAAGCGTACACAGTTACGATGAAAGAGAACAACGCAGTGCAGGAACCATGAGCTTCAGAGAGTTTAGCCCCCAGAAATCACTTCCACATGGCAGACTCAGAAGAGCCCAAACAAGATGGTGATTAATGGTATTTACAGGCACATTGTCAGAGCGGGCGGAATACACAGCTTTTAAAGCCCCAGTTGATAGAAATGATTCAGCCACATTTGCTTAGTGTCCCAAAGGAAGTGGATTACTATTTCACTGAGAGGTCGACTGAATACGACGCTTAGTAGAAGGAAAAAGTCACATACCTGATTGTAGGGAGGATTGAAGGTGGATCACAGCGACGCGTCAACATGGAGGAAAAGAAAAAGGAAAAATATGTTAAAGGGAAAGCATTACAGTACATGGAATTCAGCAGTGCAAACGTGTCTGAGTATGCATCCATCTAAACTCAAATATGCATTAGTTGTATGTATCTGCATGCGTGACAACCGGCCTGGACCGAGTCAATAGCTACAAACGGAGCCGTCCGCCAGCATATCAACACTTCAGGCAAAACAAACGTCCAGCAAACCACAAATCACACACTAAGGCATTAGTGTAGCTCCTCACCTCACTGACATCAAAACAGTAAGTTGATCTTAACAATCACACCCACACTGCTAACCCCCAACTTCTAAACTGAGTGCGACTTCATTTAAGGGCTTTATAGCTGCTCTGCTGAAACTAACGGGTTAAAACAATGGTTGGGACCAGTTTGCACTCTATTTTGCATTGTAATTGGATAAAGGTATGGAAGCTATTACTAGAAGTTTGAGAAGTTTGATTTTATTATTTTTAGCATTCAAATCGCTTTCTAATTTTCGCAACGTAACTTTTTTCTTAATAGCTTTTGATTTTTTAAAGTTGTCTGCACTATGTCAGATGAGCCCACCCCAAGCCCCCCAATGAAAATTTCCTCACCTCAGCATGCAGATTGCATGAAGCTAATTCAACTGACACCAACCCGTTACTACGGTAATACTAAAAATATCTGGCCACTTGAGGGCGCTCTTGAAATGTTTATTCTATAGACAGATTCTACTGTGTATTACAACATAAAGCCTCAGACGGTCGGATTATTAGGTTCAGGGTTAAAGATAGCTGTTTGTGTTAAGGCCAAAAGTGACTAAAGCACACACATCTTCACACTGCAGGCCTTAGCGATCAATTCGGATTGTTTTCAACTTGTATGTGATTTCCTGTGTGAACTCGTACAAATTAAGTGTCCGGCATGCGCAGTAGAGAACGCAGTGCCATCAGAAGTAGTGCTTTGTGTTTACGGAGGTAAATATGGATGGTAGAGCTGGAGTGCATCTACCGATCTTTCATTTTCTTTCCACCCAGACCCAGTATATCAACAATCCAATCTTTTCAAGAGGGTCGAAAAGAAAGACTGCTTTCGCTTAAAAGGACGCAGAATGGTTTGTTTAATATTAATGATGTCCAGGTCGGATGAATGTGAGCTGTGCGTTTAGTCGCAGGTCGGTTTTATCAAATTTAGGACCACATAGCCAAGTGGCCTGGGTCGCATTTGAAAAAAATCGTATCTGAGTTGTTCAGACAGTCATGAAAGGGTCGGATACAGGTCGATTATTGGCAAAAAAATCGAATTTAGGTCACTTCAGGCTGCAGCATCAATAAGATGTGTTTAACATATTAATATTGTATTACAGTTGAAGCTTAATAAAACACATTCCTAGCTATGCCTATACATGTAGAAGAAAGTAGTATGACATCATTCTGGGGTGATCTGATAATCATCTTTCAACTGTTATCAACAATGACGCCATATTTTCCTCTTAAAAGGACATCAATGACCGGATCCCTTTTCCTCTAAAACAGGCAGAAGTAGATTTTTGTTTGGATTGTATCGTACGTCTTTCCCTTTGACAGACATCACAGGGCTTTTTATTAAAACACTTGGCTGTTGCTGATTCTTCGTTCTTGAAAAACTGTAAACCCCAAACCCAGCCTTAATTCAGAAGCACGTCGTCAAGACAGCAGAAATCAGTCTCTGGGAGTTAAACCAAGCAGTTCTGATAAATATAAATACTAGAATAACCACAAGCAATAACGAAAGAGAACCAAAGAAAAAAAAAAAGCTGCCAAAACAATTATATCTGTGACCATTTGGGTAATAAAAAAGAACCACATAAAATTAAACCTTTAAAAATACCACTCAATCTAAGCTTTGTTGAAAGTGAGAATGCTTAAAAAATTGTAAAACACATTCTAGGGCCAAACCACAGTGTGCAAATTCTTCCAGCATCATAAATTAAACCAATTGATATATTTAGCTCCATTTTCAACTTTATGAGGCCACCAAGTCCTGATTCATCCAGAAGTGCAAGCTCTGCTAATTTCCCGAAATGAGTAGCGCGGTTTTAGAGTTGGTGGTCCGACAGAAACTCCTCACTGTAAAAGGATACCAAGGAATGTTCAAACATATTACAAGACACACAAACTGAGCAGTGATTTGTTATAACAGCCAAGTCCTCTACTGAAAGCGGTAGGCATCCAGAATGTTTTTAGACACAAGGGGGAGCCTTCTGGCTGCTGAGCAGGTGAGAAGCTGCATAATCCATCAGTCGCTCTCCCCCTAGGAGCAGATCTGACAGGGCCATGTGGAAAGCATAGCTGAAGTCCTTTTTTCTGTTGTTTTGGTGAAACTTCCATCACCTCATAAACACTGTCTCAGAACACTTTACATGAGAGATCATTCATTAATCAGGACCACTGGCACTTTAATGGCCAGTCAAACCTAAACTCAGGCCTGTGACTGATTTATTGGCAATTGAAGAAGAAAGCTGTTCTTTGGCGAAGAGGCACTTTCTTGCAGTGAGAGCAATTTAAAGGGACGCCACGGAGAAGATGGTGATGTCAACATCTCCACCTGCAAATAATAACAACCTAACCGTAAACATCTCTTTACATCACTTAACAGCTTGAGAAGACTGGCACAGCCGTTGCTTGGGCTATTTTTCAAGCTTTATCTTTCCCTCGTTCATTTCTCTTTTTCTTCATCCATCTCTGCCTCTGTGTTTTCCTCCACATCAAACAATTTTCTTCAGCTTTATAGACCCACTTTACATGCCAGATTGGTGGTTCACACATGGCGCTGCAATGAGAAGCTCTGTTTGCTGCAAGAAGAAGTTAGCTTATACTCTCTAATTGTTAAGCACAGGAGTAAACCAGTCATACTGTGGGCTAGTGGTGTAGCAACTGGTGCATGTAGCATCTCACTGCTTGAATGGAATGGATTTAATACTGTAAACACAATCAAATATGGAAACACATACAATAATGTGTTAAAATGGCGGTAGATGAAAAGATTCGTGCCCATGTCAGAATATAGATTTTACACCTTCAAAATGAGTTTTTTTCTCTGGCTTTCAGCGTTCTTAAACAAAATATAATAAAAGCCAGAGAGAAGAGCTGGGAAAAAAAAACAAAAAACCCATCTGTTAGAGTATATGCATGCATTTTCCTCCAAATTCAATTTTTCAAAATTCAACAATCTAATGCTTCAACAAAAGCAGAGCCTTTAAAATAGATTTATAGATATTCAGGTCAGTCTGTGGGAGGGGTAACCAATTAAAAATCAGTAGGTCCGAATAAAGAAAATCATCAACCAGTAAAGGTCCGGAGACGTTTTTAATGAAAATCTGTTACTTTAAACAGAATTTAACACTGAAATAAAAAGCAGAGTTTATGCATCCAAGTTATACATTGAATAAAAAAAAGATCTAAAAGAAAAAATCTAAAGTGTTTTTTGAAGTAGAGAACAACAATCTTTCATATATCGTTTTATAAAACACCTGAACTAATCGTTTGTTTTTGTTTTTTTTTTCTTTTCTATGGCTTAATGAGAGCAGTGGGCTTTAAACTGATCTGCAAGGCTTTTAAAACTGGGTTTGAATGGCGACAAAGCCATTCTCAAGCACATATCAAGGTGCTCATTCGAGAGCCTGGATCCATATTTATTTTTGCTTATGTTCATGGTGGAGAATCCTGCTTCACAGCAGCAGGTTTAGCCAAACATACTCAAAATGTTCAGGGTCATCTTTCAGCGCACCATTTCACTTTTCTTTCAGTAGCTCACTGCAGCTTTTTCAGCAGTCCACACTTTCCCTGCTCTCTTTTTCTCATTGTCTTCTCCTTCTTTCCCATCGCCCGGTTTGCCACAGGTTTGTCTGCTGTGTCTAAAAGCAGCTCACAGCAGCAACCCAGACTGAAACAGCTCATTGGCTAAATTGTATCCCGTGCAGCCTGGTCCCAGCGCTCCGGACGGGTTTACCAAATAAAAACGAGAAGCAATGCAAGTTAAGTTAGACACTGTCATCGGACAACATGCGGTAATTTATAAATGTTTTAAATTAGGTTTGGTGACCTCTGGTCTAAGGCAACGTTCACACTGCAGGCCTTGATGCTCAATTCTGATTTTTTTATGAAATCGGATTCTTTTGCGTGGTCGTTCACATTTCCAAATAAATGCGACTTATACTGTATGTGATCTCCTGTGTGAACGGCATTCATGCAACTTAAGTGTCCTGCATGCGCAGTGGAGAACGCAATGACATCACGAGCGAGCATGCTCTTTGTTTATGGAAATAAACATGGATGGTAGTGTTGGACCACATCTAGCCAAATAATTTCTTTCTCAACCTCAGCCAGTGTATTAAAAACACAATCTTTTCAAGAAGGTTGAAAATAGAGACTGGTCTCCACATTATCGTCCACCATGGTTGTTGTTTTTCGAACTGTTTCTGCTTGTTGCTATCGTTGCAAGACACAGAAAGGTGACCTTTGTGGTGTGGAGCATTAATAGCATTCAGGTCAGATGAATGCAACCTGTGTGGGTGTGTTTGTGTGTGTCTGTGTTGCCTTGAGACAGACAGGGGACCTGTCCAGGTGCACCCTGGACATAGCTTCCAGAGATAGGCACCAGTCCCACCGCGATGGTGTTGGGATCTTCTGTGATACACTCATTGCCATTACTGCTTGCAGTAGGATTGCATTGCTTGGTCTGTGCCTTCAAACAACATGAAACATAGCCCTCACCAGCAGAAATTACTCGATAGCAATTCATTCCCAAAAAAACTCCAGTTTACACAGATGTGTGCTCCGTACTTGTTTGCAACCTCTGTGCAACATCAACCTCTGAAGAAATTAAGTTTGGGTAGCCTGGTTTATTCAGTCCAAATGAGTAGATGGAAACATGTCTAATTTACATTTTTACTTTCTCGTTTTAAAAGTTTTCTGGATTATAGTTAGACTTAGTTGGTTAGATCAGAGAAAATCCACAGAATGGACTTTCAAAACACTAACAGGCTGGTATTCAACCCATGTAAGGAGAATATTGTAGTTTGGTGATACATCCTGTTCAAATTAAAGGCTATGCTTTATTGGTAATGAATGGTATTGTTTTTTGTCCCATGAGAAAAAAGGTTCTTACAGCTTTTACATGATAAACTACAGTAATAATCAATCAAATATTAGAAAATCACACATTACAACATATGTGATTTACAATCCAAATTCTTATACTCACTTTTGTCATTAATCTTAACCACCTCTTATATGATCATAAGTGCAGTTCTTATAGAAATGTGCTTAAATTTCCTATTGGATATATCTGATGAAAGATGGACTAAATACGAAGGAAAAATGACAAATAAAATGGATAACAGCAGCACATATGGAAAGAGAAAAAGACCTAAAACAGATTTTGTTTATTAATGAATAATAGAACCACATTGAGGTTTCATGCTGTTTAAAGGGCCGTTACAAATGCCAAGAGAAGCCAGACATTTGTTCCTGCTCCCACAGCTTTGAGAACAAAATGACACTTTGGTAGTTCTGGCTCCACTTTCTTGACACATCATTAATTTTTTTTTTGCATGGTGTCTGAAGACTAATGCAATGTTGGTGGGAATTTGGAGGGACATTGCTAAGAAAAGCAGGGATGATGTTACTCTTTTGTTTTCAGGTGCAGATATCTTCACAGTGAGGATGGCTAACTGCAATTTAATGGAAGGTTAAGCTGAGGGTCAGCTAGCCCCTTTGGCCATTACTGTATGTTGTTTTGTTGCGAGTTGGTGTGACATAAACTACAGATGACAGGATAATGTAGGGCTGAGAATTAATTTCTCAGAACTTGCAGAGCATGAAACACACTTAATATTTTGATGGATGAATACTTCAGTATAATAATTGCACTTTTTTATTAGCTGAAAAACTATTTTGAGTTGTGTGAACCTGAAAACCAGGTATTAAATATGAGGAAAATAATTTAAGCCATTACAGAAAGCAAAGCTAGTTTTAATCTTTAACTTTAATCGAGTTTATACTTTTATTAAGGTCAAAGTTCAACTAACCTTTGTGTTTTTGTTGTAAAATCAACTTTTTGGTTTGGCTTTTGAAATAGAGGCTAAATGTTCTTTAAATGTTTAATTTCAACCATGCATATCGTTATAAAAGAGATGACAATAAAGCATTTTATCTCATCGACCTTATCTCATTGGCTTGCCTTGGAACTGCCATGAGGTATCTTAGCATATAGCGAAAAAAGCATTTTATTAAGGGGTAAACCGTAAATGTTGGAGGTTTGACTATTTCTGTCCAGAAACCAAAATTGGTTAGGTAAAAGTGAAGAAGACAAATCTCCCCACCGAGGGAAAATAAGTTATAAATAAAAAGTATGATTCTCAAGTAAAAACTTCAAGATTTTTAATTTATTCATTACTTTTTCAGTCACCACTACTTCGTAAGTTTGGAAAAAATGCATTCAGAATCTACACTTTGTTTTCACTAAGTAAAACCATCCTAAGTGAGGTTGTCCTTTTCTTACAGTTACTTTATTTCTGCTCCGTACACAGCCATGCTTTGAGAAAAGCAAATCCCAAATGTTCCCCGAGTCTCAGCATCAATCTAACCGAAGATCCTGCTTAAAAGTTCACCTCAGAAGGGTTGATGATGCTGTTAATGTGGGTTTGGATATTCCAGTTGTTATGCTTGAATGTGATTTATAAATGGCTGCTCTAGAGAAATAGTTAAAACATGCGTACTGGGGATTTTCAGGAATAATAGATCCCTTTTATAAGGGAACAGATTAAAGCAGTGTCGGGTACAGCAGCAGCCTCAGAGCTGCGGTGGTCCTGCTGTGACAGCAAGCCCCCGTGGACCTTTAGCTGTAATTTAAGTGAGTCAACGCAACGATTATTATATCCTGTTAAACATGTGAAAATGTCCTCCTGGGCTTTTCCACTGTCATACCTGATACTTAGAGCACAGGCCTGTTATTCATGATAACACAACTCAAATGAATCAATGCTGTTCCTGAGCTGCGCTCTGATTATGATTTAGGGACTTGAGTTACATACGTGTTATTTTTACAATAAATCATCTAGTAGCTGCAAGTCCTCTTTCTACGCTTGACTTTTCTCCTATTCTCGCCCTTTACAGTTATGCTTCTCTGCCTTATGTCTCTCCAGCATCCTGACATCATTGCGGTGACACACATACACTCACTCACACACACACAAACTTTGCTCAACAATAGTGACTAGCCAAAGCCCACAAAGATCATTATCAAATCTTTCCTCTCTCCCCAGAGGGCTAAAACAACACGGATCAACATGTGGTCTTCTTTCCCCCTACATTGTCCAGGCAGCACTGCAGGGAATCTGGGGCAGAGCAGATTGCAGAGATAGTGAGCCGTTAGATAACAGCTGGCATCTTCAGACTTTCAGTTAAACCTTTTAGGAAAGAAAACCTTTAAAGAAAACATGATTTAATAACAGTCATGCAGCTTTTTCACCTTTCCTTACACTGCCACTGCAAACTTTAACACCTTTCATTGGATTTTGATGTGACAGGCCGACAGAAGAGAGATGTACAGTAAGATTTTTATAAGGAGGGTTACAAAAAAACGACATGTTTTTACTTTTCCGTTCACCAAAAAAATGTCTTAGGTCCATGCAAAGTGTTTGCCTCTTAAATAAGACTCAAAATAATTTATGAAAAAAGCCTCAGTGTAAATGACATCCTGCAAACCTTAAAGAGATGTGTGCAGATAATAGTATAAGGCTATAAAAGTAATATATCAGTAAAGGAACCTTGCATATTTGATCTCTACACCATTCGCGTACAGCTGATACCCACTAAGACACAGTCATCCACCATAATTGAAAAGCATGTATCAGAAAAAGGGACCAACTGGACAATAGTAACTCTGAAGGAGCTGCAGAAATCTACAGCTCAGGTGGAAGAGTCTGTTTCCCGGATTTTAATAAGCTGTGTAGTCAGATATTAGGACTGTTATAAAAGTCTGGGAAGAAGGAAAACATCAAGGGGAGGAAGTCTTAGTACTTATATGTAGTTTGGCACTTAAAACAGATACATGGAAATCCTAGATAAAAGACCTCTAGAAGCTCTAAAAGTGGATGCACCTACAATTAAGACAATAACTACAATTACATTTATAAAGGTACATTAAATGGTTTAGATCAAAGTTACCTATATCCTCCTGTTTCAACACACCTAAATAAAATGAGTGGTTTATTAACAGTAGATGGTAAGGATGAACTAAGGAAGGAATTCAGCCTTTGTGGAGCACAGGACACATGTGGGACATAACAACCTTTAACACATGAACTCAAAGCATGATCATGTGTTAACACGGTCTAGTCAAAGTCTCACTCTAAATTCAATTAAATGTAATAGACAAATAACCTGAAGCTGATGCTCTGATCCAATCTGACTAAGCTTGGAGGTTTCGGTTGCAAACACTAAACGACTTGTATATATAACCGCAGTGAAAAAAGTTGCACTAACTATTGTTTATAAGAGTCTGAATATGTTTTCATTCACAAAGAGAACTCAGAAAGCCGGTATTATGTAGCATGTATCACAATTATACACTAAGATGTGCTGCTCCATTAAATAATACACCAATAACAGCTAAGTTTGGGACTGTGTCCTAGAAAAAAGTGAAAAACATGCAAGGGGTGTAAATACTTTTGTAAGGTACTAAAGTCTGCTTATATCAGAACTGAATTATAAAGCAATTGTCATATTTGAAAAAGTTGTATAACCATTCCCAGTCTGAGGATAATAGAACAGACTACACAAAGGGGAGGGGGAGTGGATGTGAATCAGATTGGTTTCATTACACAGTCTGTTAGTGATGGAAGGAGGGATGAAACTTATATTGATCGAGCGGCTGGTTATGGTTGCCTGGAGGAGATGATCTGCAGGCATTTTCTCTGCAGATGAATAGCAGAAGTCTCTCTCTGATCCCCTTTCCCATGCCATAGTCTTTTGATTCCACTATTTGTCATTTTCCTCATCTTTTCCTTATCCTCTGTATCATCAAACATACCTTCCTCTGTACACTTTCCTCTTTTACTCCCCTAACCTTCAAGCTTATAGAGGCAGCTGCCACTTTTGTCCCGAGCGAAGGGCCAGGTCACACATCTGGCCTCCCCTGGCAGGGAAGTGCCCCCCTGTCCAGCCTCAGCCATCTCCCCCCCTACCCACTTTATGCAGCAGACTGGCTCGAGATCATTCGCTTGCTCTTCATGCCTCCTGGAAAAACAAAACCGATACAGAACCAAAACACTGAGGGGAGGTCTGTCTTTCATCTCGGAGCTGTGCAGAGGTTACACATGCTCCTGCTCAAGGGCTTTTCTGCACCATACTCCAACCCAGCTCTATCACTTATCGATTAACCAGAGCTTAATGTGGTTATTTAAGTCCAATTTATTTTTGCAGCTCTGCAAGCTCATGCCATTCCTTTCATTTTTGAAAATAAATCAGACCACAGGACAGACAAGAAAAGATCATTTCGACTTTTTTCTCTCGCATCATATGTTTTCTCACCCACCCAGGACTGCCCCAATCTGTGGGTCATGCAGTGCTAAATATTTGAGCAGTTACAAAGCAGTTGGTCAGCCAGTTGTGACAATGCTAAGACCTAAAACTAACAGAACCCATAGAGTGAGCGGAAGGCCACTAATCTTCCTGCACCGACACCCTGCAGACTCATTCATTAACTGCTGCACACTGCAACTTTAACACAGACCAACAGCAGGCTGAGCCAGGATTAAGGATACACAGTCAAGCAGCATTTTAGATCTTAGCAGGCAACTTTAATGGCCACGCAAGCTAGTTTATTGATTTCAACAGAAATTTAAAGCAGCTGTTTGAAAGGCATTTATTCCAAAACCACTTGTAACTTTTCATATCAAATGCGAGACCGCATTGCAGTTCATTTATTTAATTTATTACTGAGGAAATGTGCTGCACAATTGCTCAGCTTATAAAAATAGGCCTGCTTAGATCATAGGATAAAACCTCTTTAATCGATTTTTCAGAGACTGGGTGTGAAATTGACCAATGTGTATTCTATCAAATTATTTAAGACCCTCACATGTGTGGGAGCACAACCCTATGCGCGCAGTACTTGTAAAACATGTATGCAGCCTTTCTGCACCAAGCAGATGGGGACGATAATTGGTCTTTTAAAAAAAAACGAGACCAATTTTTTTGGCACATAAACAATAACCCTCATCCCTCTCCAAATGTTTATGGTAATAAGTAAAAACATATAAGAGGTAAGAAATAAAAAAAAATGTCTTCTTTAATCCATGATCCATTAGAAATCTAAAGCCCCACATTGAAACACAAATGGTGGCAGCATCAGGCTGCAGCAGTGTTGTAAGAGGGACAGCGGAGTTGGTTAGAAGTGAAATGAATCTTCATCAAGTTGAAGACAGAGTCCGCTTCTCAGTTCACAAGTTTTTCGCCGAGTTTGTTCCTTTCAAAAACAGAGTATGGACTTGGGGAGAATGGGAGCACGCAGAATAAATCTTGGTCAACTGGAACAGCATCATACTGGTGACGTCACCAAATTCAAAGCTAGTCTGGAGCTGCATTTCACCTCCTGTTATTAATAGTTTCTACATAATAATAAATTAGTACTTTTTTCATTTAATGGGGGAATAATAATTAACAGTCAGATAAACACAAATCAAATGAATGTTTTGCCAAAAAAACAAAACAAAAAAAATCGCCATCATAGCCAGCGGTCCTTCACACACGGCTATGCTGAGAGAGGGCTGCTGCAGACGGGATAATGTTAGTCCTGCCTCGGTTAGACCCGGAGGTCCACTGGTTGCCGCGGTCCTCTCAACGTCTGAACTTTTTTTAAATAACGCACTAAATTAGTAAATAGACCATATAGTGATGCTTAAAACTATAAAGTTCTTGCCTCAAATAATCTTTAAACCTACTTTTGTAGATCAACGGCAACAGAAAATAGATTTTTTAACTTAGTACTCTGAGCTTGGTGAGCGCTACACTGAAGCTGCTGCTACCGTGGTGCATGCTGGGACAGCTGTCAATCTCAAGAATGGACAAGTCTTCTCTGATGCATGCTGGGTAAAGAGGGAGGGGCGAGAACAACATCCGGGGACTTTGTCCGTTCTCAGTCGTGTGTTCTTGTGAATTGGAACAGTGCTGGGGCTGATCACGTTTTACAAACACACAATAACGCACAAGTGCACCTATTAAGAAACAGCTAGAGTCTTCCGAGAGAAAAAAACCTTTTGATCATTGCAAAATACTTTGCAAAGAAGGGGGAACATTTTTAGTATTTAGTTGTGGTTTGTCTACGGAATAATATCTAGTAAAAGATAATGCTTTTGCACATGCTGATGAAATATTATGCAGTTTTTAAAGAAATACCAAGATAAGAAAGGGGACATAGAGAATTACTTGTAGCTGTGGGAAAAGAAGGAAGGAGAACCGAGTGCATCATCAGTGCTACAGTACAACAGCTGAGCCCATTAAAACAAAGCAAAATGTTTGTAACTTTCTGTTTGGCAGTTACAATCAGGATGCAACTCTTCCTTGACAGTGCAGCATGTCATCACCAGCTAATCCCCACCTAATGATCCATTACAACATCAATTTATCTCTGGTGTGCATTTGAGGATGACTTCTGGCTTCAGTTGTCTAAACATGGACATAAAACGATTCAAACAAATTGTCTGATGGAGAAAAAGTGGCCCTGAAAGTAGGTTCCTACAAGCTTCCTGAGATAATGCAGATGTTGGGGCTTTTAGAGGTTGAAGCATAATACAGGATCTAAGGCATATCACTGTACAAGAAGGGGGAATAAATCTGAAAATAACATAAGTATGTCTGTCATTGGGTTTCCATGATTGCCTCAGAATGCAGACGGTCCTCCTGCAAAAACTCTGCTTGATGGAAGAAAAACAGTAATTGTTGAGCAACTGCTTTGCAAAGACCTCGACTTCACCTTTACTTCTTTCATAATTATATTTATAGTCTTCTTCTTGAACTTTTAAGAGCTTAGTGGAAAAAAGGGTATGTCTGATTTAAAGCAGACAAGTCCATTAGCTGTCAGAGAGGCATTGTACATCATAGTGTCCGCTGGCCTGAAAGGACTCTAATGTGATACTACTGAAAATGTATGCTTTTCGCAATTTGTTCAGATTCAGTTACTACCTATCAACTTTAAGATATTTAAAGCAATGAAAAATCAGTAATACGTCTTAATTTCTCTCACCTTTTGTCATGTTATCACAAACATAATAGATTTTAATAGGATGTGATGGGATAGAGGAGCACGAAGTAGGGGAGAGTGAAAGGAAAAGGATGCATGCCTATTTTTTTCTTTAAAAAAAATCTGTTATCCCTTTCTTATTGTTTTTTATTTTCTTTTTTTTCTTTTGAATGACTGTGCTTATTTCTGTGGTGCATAATGACACAGTAGGAACATCCTTGAACTTCCTCGTTGTGCATTTGGTTTATCTAATCCATTCTGTAGTAATGTAAAAATAGCCTATCTGTGGGACCAAGGGACTATCATTCAAAAGTAAGTTCTTTTGTCAAAAACTGAATACCAAATATCTAAAGATAAAAAATAGGTTTCCAGTGAAATTCTTTTGATAGATCGTATCATTGGTTTATCAGCTATGTGTAAAAGTTGCAGTGCTTTCTGTCCTTAGGCAAATGAAATGCTCTTATCTAATGGGAAGACCTACAGCCTTACAGGAAGATGTTGACATGACTCTTCCCTCTCTGACTTGCAGCCAGACGGTTCCATCTTTGGCCTTGACTCTTGTTTTCTAACAAACTTGCTGTTGACATCCTGCTTTCTGTGTTTGTGCTCAGAGCTGTTGGTCAAACTCTGCTGACATTTTCCTTTACTTGAGGTAATATGTGTAGTTTGGCATCCAAAGGGGTTTTTCTTGTTTTCGTTTTTTTGCTTTTCAGGAGACATTTGATATCCTTTGTTTGAGGGCCATGAAGGTATCCCCATTAGCCATTTTTGACTCATTTGAAGTCCAGATATTTACTGAAAGTAAACCTTTTGAGAGCTGAGTGAGACATCCTTTCCTGCAGAACCTCCAAACTGAGCAGATCAGTTGGCCTCCAGGTTTTTAGATTGATCTTCTGATTACTTTAGCACAGAAGCTGATTTAGATGCACAGTAAGCTCTTCCTAACGTATAACAACAAACCTCTGGCTATTGTCTGTGTTTGGTGGACAATCAAATGTGTGCTCAGCGTGAGCCCATGTGTAAAAAAGCCAGCTGAGTCTATACTGACCAAGTGAAATCAGCCGTGTGTGGGTGCCGCGGCCTCGGGCTGAAACCCTACCTCTCTGCCTTTGGGCTCAGCCCGGTTCCCAGGGGCCCAATCAAAACCCAGAGCCACCCAGCGACCTTCTAACCCCAGCTGTAAGCACCCTGATTAAGAGCTAATCAACACTCTGTGGCCTTTGTAGCTGCACACAAGCCTAACTTTATCAACAATCAGCACACATTCACGGATTTAAGGTCCACTACAGGGAGGTGGAGAGTTTTTCGCCTTTAACAGTCGTTGCTTGCTTCTTAATCTGTCTCTAATTCATGCTGCTGCATAGTCCAATAGGTGTGCTTGTGTTTGACAGTAAAGCAGTGAGGTGAGAGAGGCAGGAAATGAACATCCAGATTCCAATAATCCTGGACTGATATCCATTCACTTTCACAGCATGAGTTGACATTGTGCGTCTGCCGGGCGCACAACGCTGGATCAGTTTGGAGGTAACAGGGTGAAAGGAGGCAGGAAGGCCATAAGATCCAGGTTTTCATATGAGGGGATGTACCTTGTAGCTGCAGCTTAACTCTAAGGAAGCCTTCAAACCTTGAAAGAGCAGCGGGGTCACCCTGCCTTTGTCTTTCTGTGCTAAAGTTATCACCATAAGTCAGCATGCTGAGCTGGGCATCCGGGTTTAAAGGACAGAGGATTTGAAAAGTTTTAAAGAATGTTTTTGCAAGAAAGATATATGAACTCAGCAAAAATAAAAGCTAGACAATATAACAGTTGATAAGAAAAAAAGGTGAAATATGACTTCCTGCTTAAAAGAAATACAACAAAAATTTATTTTTTTGTTTAAATCAACTTTTTCTCAAGTTTGTGTCAAAATATTCTCAACAGACTAATTATAAGTTATTTAATTTGCTCATTTAAAGAGTTTCTTGATATTAAATAGATTAAAAATAAGGAGTATATATATGTTAATTAAATTATATATTTTTAGATTTAAAACAATTTGTTGAATAGTTTTCAGTTTTTTGTGTGTAATAAACTCCTTTGCTAAGCAGAATGAAATGTTTTTACTCTCTAACATCTGATGTTTAATGCATATATATTTTGTAATGCCAATGAGGAAAAGAAGGTAAGATATCTTTAATTCTTAGCATGGAAAAAAGCAAAGAAGTGTTAAATATATCAAATAATGGTCCCATTCTATGGGTGTATTTTAATGTTGTCCCTGGTTGGATTATTTGTAGCTACAAGTGCAAATTTAACATGTATAAATGCAAGTAAGAACATCGTTGACTCATAATTCAGGTTGAAATACTAGACTGGCGTATTCCTGTCAAAGCAGGAAAACCTTATATCCTGATGCTTTAGTGCATCTTTGGACTAAAGCCAGAAACACCAATGTGGGCGCACAAAAGGTCAGAGACATTTCGCTAAATTAGGAGTCCAAGTCCTGCTGCTGAGATGAATCCCAAGAAATTTACTTCCTTATCAAAAAACCTTCAGACCAATCTATACAGCATTTAAAAAAGTGAAAACCACGTTTTTTTTATGCTATATTACTTAAAGTTACATAATGTTTTGTGCTTGTCTTCATAAATCCAGAAAAATACACAAAATAAGAACAATTGTATACACTGCAAATACTTCAGCAAGATAACAAGAACAATAAATAAATTACTTTCTGTCAACCAAATAATTATTCAGCTACAGAAAATGGAAGATATTTGAAAAATATGATCCCTATGAAATTTTATCTTTCGCTATTTTTGATAACATCCACTAATAAACTTAAGTCACATGGGTGAAAGCCGTGGGGTCAAGCTGTGGGAATGGAACAAGAATCAGCTTCAGGCTCCAAGTAAAACACAAAGCTTTTCATCCGAGTGCTCTGCCAGCTATTCAACACCAAATATTCATAAATTTACATCTCATTGCAGCTTGTGACTGAAACACTTTAAAGACTCCTCATGGTGATGAATGTTGTGCAAGCCTGCATGCTGGCATGCAATCGGCGAACACATTCGATTTAATGAGACTGGAAGATCCAAAGCGAAGAAAGACAATGTAATATTTGGAAGTTATTAAAGACGGTTGTTCGGGCTCAGAGTGGGAACCGGGCCTGTAGTATTATAAACAGGAATCCATCCAGCCTGAACTTCATCACAAAGACCATCAAACAGACTTCTAAGGAATCACTTTGGATCAGATTAATTCATCGCCTCAAGAGGTTTTTCACTTGGTAAGGGAAGAACAATGTTTGTTGGATTATTGAAAATAAATATTTAACTTAAGAAAATGTCCTATAAAGTCTTACAGTGAAACACTGGTTATGTTTTATAAATCTGGTTAAATTTACAGATGAACTACAAAGATGGGGACGTTATAATAAAAACATAGATTTAGACGAGGCAAAAAAAGAGATGTGTATGTAAAGTTGGACAGCAATGACAAAGCTTTTACTGTAACTCTATCAGTGAGGCCCAACAAGGGTCTTCAGGCTACATTTCAGGCTAAACCAGGGAAAATATTGCTGTCCGGTTCACCGCCCTTCTGTCAGCAGTAGACATGCCGTTTCCTCCTACCTGTTTTTCACTAAATAGCATGACATTACATTACCCACAAACTTTATCGAATCTTTTCTCATGTAACCTGAACATGCATGCACTCTCCTAAAGCCATACAATAATTCAAATTTAACCCCACGCAGGAGGACGTTTACTGTACATATCCGCCCTCTTTTTAATTTTTGGAGAAACAAACCAGAGAACAAAAACCAGCCAGAGATGCTTTCAGCAAACATAAACCATGTGCTGTTTATTAGAACAATTTAACATTCAAGGACCTTTACGGAGGTGCCTGTCGGGAGGGGCATGGTTGTATTTCTGCTATTCACCACCATTAACTACGACCAGACTGTGAATATTCATATCGCTGCAGAAGAGTTGATTATTTACAGGCCTTTTTGTTCTATTCCAAGCGAGAAATTAGATAGATTGGTCCTTAATTGCAAAGTTGGTAATCACTTAAAAGTTGGAAAGATGACTGGCAAACACTTCGACCAGTAAATCGAGTAAATGGCAATCTCCCAGAAAATTTAAGATATTATGTCAGTGGCTGCAAGCTTGGAGATTTTCAGTTGCACCGTGGCGTGTTTAACAAAACAAGCCTGTTAGCAAAGGTAAGAATGACGTATGAGCTTTTTATGCACTAGACCATCAAACAATTAGCTTCTATTTAATGCTTTATACCCTGCATATATTTTAATTAGATGAAGAACAATATGTCACAAAAAGAAAATGTTTACTTCAGAAGGGATTTGGTCGGTTTACTGCAAGTTTTTTATGCAATTGTTCTGATTACAAAACATATGGCTGTTATTTCACATCACAGCCCGACTAACCTATGAACTGCATATCAGAAATGTGTTTCAGCAGCAACAGTCTTAAAAAGTTGCAGTTTCCAAAGGACTATGATTTGATCTCATCTAACTTTAGTTGCTGAGCTGTGGATGCCAAAAAAGTGGCAAATTGTCTGCAGTTGTTTGGATCACAGAGTAGCAACCAGCCCTCCCTGCTGTTGCTGATAGACGTTAGTCAGCTCAACTCTCTCAATAAAAAAAAAAAGAAGGAAATCTGAATGTTTTGACATTTCCCATTGGAAAAAAAATCATAATTTCGATGCAACACCATGTGTGCAACAGTTGCTAGTAGGATCAGGGAGATACATGTCTGTTGGTAAAATAAACAGGTGACTCCTGGCTTGGTATTAGCTCAGACATCCCAACAAGTTACTAACAACCAAAAACATAAACTTTTCAGTCTCCCTATTACTTTAGACTTAGACTCAATGTTATTTATCCCTTGGTATTACTCCTTTTGGGAAATTCTGCTTCCAGCAGCTTATAAAGAGTACAAAGGGCAGGGTTAAAGCAAGAGACCATTAAAGAAAAAAAAATGTATCTTTAATTTACTTTATAAGAAGTAAAACTATTTTACATTTTGAAAAATGGCCTTCAATGCTTTTGAACAACTTGTAAATGTCAATGTCAATCTATATCTGCATTAGGTGTTTTTAAACCAAGCAATACATTGTTTTTTACCATTTCCTTGTTAATTAGTGCGTGGCTTACAACAGCGTTTATAACCTATGTATGGTGAGCTTTATTTTAGAAGTGAAACCAAGCTACTTGTGAACACTTGAACGGCGCTGCCCACACAGAGATCAGATTCCTTCATCTCGTCACCTTCTCTTTATTTCCATAAACTCTGAGGGGTATGTACGCGTCAACAAAAGGAATAACAGATGACTCATGGAACATACTCACCGGAGCACTCCAAATGTTTGTATATATGTGAGAGCAATACTGCTTTAAAAAAAATATCAAATGTATTTGTTGGTAAGGTCGTATGATGCGAATCTGCCACTAAAAACAGATCAGGGGTAAACATTTATGATATCCGATGTGTTTGAATTAGGATGAAGAGGATCTGTAAATAGTTTACAAACTTTATTCCAGTCACAACATCTTTCCTACAACAACAGTGTGAGCTGAAAAGACCACAGAGGAGGTTTAAATGTTACCAGAAGTCTTTATGCTTACTCCTGATCCGGCGTGTCTGTAGGGTTTTGTGTTTGTTTGTCAATGCCTTTTCTGTGGTGGAGTCAATCAAGTGGAAGACTTTATTGCAATCAGTAACGCAAATGGGTTTAGAGAGATTATAGATAAAACTGTTTCAGCAGCAGCTTCCTTTTTTTATTTATTAAAGAGATCAACTACTTCAACAGTGTTATCATCTATACCACACTGGTCATTGACCAACTGACCAATGACCTGCTGGTTAGAAACTCCAGAGTAAAGATTGCCTATTCAGCCAGTAGATGCACTAAGAGTAATCAGTTCCTACTGACAACAGAACGACATCATGGAGCGAAGTGGACTCAAGTTAGATAACTTCTATATCAATTAGTGGTTTCTAAAAATAAGTAAGAAGAAGAACAGAGATAGGAAAACACAGAGAGGGGAAAAAAAGAAAAAGAAGAAAAGATTTAGTAAAACACACAGAGAGGGGAAAAAAAGAAAAAGAAGAAAAGATTTAGTAAAACAGTTAAAACAAGCTACTTCTTTGGGCTGCAAGAGAGAGCAAGACTTTCAGCAGATAACAGTAAGGCTCAAAAAAGTAAAGCAATTTTGGCTTTTTTTTTTATTGATTGAGCTGTCATCAATTTTCCATCATTGACAATTGACAAGTGGGTTTTGGGATTCTTCTAGGAATCACAGGAAACACATACAGAATCTGCTTTTTCCTGTAGAGCTAGAATCCCTGCCAATGCTAACCACTGATATGAGACCCCAGAGAATAAAACGTTAAAGACATTCTTTTTCATTAATCATTTTGTTTCAATTCAGCAACACTGTTTGGCAGCAACTGCCCCTTTACACATATGTTATGATATCACTTTTATGTTTGATTTGAAAAATAACTGACTTCTAATGGCAGGAAATAGGGCAATATTAAAGCGTGTAATCCAAAGGTTATCTACACTGATTGCCTTTCCAACCTGTATAACCTGAATTTCTGATTCAAGTTTCAGATGATGTTCCCTCATCAGGAATGTTAAAGAGAGCCAGATTCAATAGATGACCTGAGCTCTGAGTTAATGTTCAATGTGTTTCCACTTCTGTACTGCTGCTGCAAATTGATGTCCATTCAACTGGGGGGGTTAAAATCACCAATATACACGGGGAAGTCTCAGCATCTGGAAATTTGCAGATGGAGATAAAATATGATAAAGCGAAAAGGAAGAAAGAATGATGAAAATGCAACAAAACATGAGGTTTCAATTACAGTATAAAAAGTGTTTGAAGTGACACACATGGGTTCCCTCTACCACAGACTCCCTCCTCAATACACCCCCATCCACTGCATTACCTGACTTAGAAAAAAAAACAAAAAAAAACAACCAGGGTGTCCTACCAAACGATATCAGACACAGACATCTCCACAGAGCCACAAAACATGTCTCATCTGACACAACAACCACAGCTCCTCTTGATCAAATCAAGCACAGGCGTCACCGAAGCCTGCCAATCTTTGGAAGGAGAGCCCGCATTAACGCACCGATGTCCTGCTAGATGGAGGATGAATGCTGCTGTGATTGGCAACGTCTGACCAACGCGGTTTAAAGGAATTCTCAGAGAGGAAGGTGATTAAGGCTGTGGGATTATTTAAAAGCTAACTAAATCAAAACGGTGGATTGGCTGTTTGGGGAAATGAGGAGGAAAAGAAACACAGCCTCAATCCAAGGCTAACAAAACCCATCCACTGGAATCTGGTAGAATCATCAAGACTGACAGATGGTTCTATTACATACTTAAAGTTTCTAATTAAACATGTCAGTCTTTCTTTAAGATTTGGGGTTTGGAATAGAGCTGCCTGAAGTGATTTATTAAAACCTATTGAATAAATATACTTCATGGTACAATGACATTTTATCCATTAGTTGATTTTTCTAAAAAAAATGAATGAAAGTCTGTTAAACATGAATTCTGTGATGCAATAAAGAAAATCGTGTTCTTCTTCCATGCAATGATATATACAAAACATCCTAAGCTAATCCCCGACACATCAGATTACTTATTAAAGATAACAGCAATATCTAAAGAAATATGCAATGTTGGTTTTACTTTTCAGCCAAG
>NW_015150484.1:520653-524875 GCF_000732505.1 Cyprinodon variegatus | reverse complement strand
ATTTTAATCATGTAAAGCGCTTTGCATTGTCTTTGTACTGAACTGTGCTATACAAATAAATTTGCCTTGCCTTTTTCCATCAGCAAACAAATACAAACAATTTATCTCAAGTCTATCCCAGTCAGGCAGAAAATTCTTGTCTTCATTGTATTTTTTTATATGTAATGGAGCCAGTCTGGAAAGACAGTCATTAGACAATAACTTGTTGATAAACAGACTTCAGTATATATTGATGTGAAAGCAAAAGCAATTACAGCCTCTTGTGTTTTTTTTCATTCCCTGAACTTAAATCTACTCAATTCAGACTGCATGTCTCTGACATGGCTTTTTCTAATAGTCTTTAATAATCTGCTTAAACTTATTTACACATACACATACTTAATTTACTCAAGCAGATCTTGCACAGCAGGCATCATTCTTAACTGCCAGATATTTGAGTGTTTGTATACTGTACCACAGCAAACAATTAAGATGCACTGAGAAATGATCAGTTGATCTAAGTTGTCTGCGTCTAAGCCTAAAAGCCCCTGAAATGTGACCAGACAGCAAGAATCAATTTTTTCATCAGTGAACACATCTTACTTTTAATATACAGAAATTCTTAGACCTCTAAAATGTAGAACTGTGCAACTTCTGTTAAAAGCTAGAAGATATCTTGACAGATTGTGTGGTAAGGGTGTAGGAAAGGGACAGGGAATCATTTCTTTCTTCTACCTGCTCCGTTTTTTTTTTTAAAGAGATATATGTGTGGCTGCAGTGTTAGAGAACACGTGGACACATCACTGTGGTTCAATTTAGACTTTAGAGAGAGAGAGAGAACAAAGATTTTAAGTAGATAACAGGAAGGCCAAAAAGAGTACAGCAAAAGTTTCATGTTTTTCATTAGAGCTTAATCTGTTGTAGAAAATACTGGATATGCAAATAATGGAAGCTTTCAGGATACTTCGGTATTTAGCAAATAGCCATCAGTGGCCATCTCTAAGTTATGCACACAGAAGCTAATTTTTAAGGAATAATAGCTTTACAAACACTCAATGAAAAAGTTGTCTTTTTTAAATGGAGACCTGACTCTTAATTGAAATGATTCTGCTGCTATCAATTGGTGTTGGAAACAGCTTGGATCAGGATTAGATTTTTGACCCAAGTTTGGAGCATTTTTAAAGGTTCATTGGAAAAACCTTGAAATTCCCTAATTGTTATGGTGGCTCACTGCTATGAGGAAAACAAGATAAAGATAATGTATTTCTGGATGCATAAATCTGAACTAACCCATTTTTTTTATTCATAGCACAATTTGCCTGACAGTTTTGATAGGATATAATCATGTTTTCCTGCATTGTATTTATTCTTAGTGGAGCGAATAGACATATTTATTTAGAATAGCTAAAAAACATAGTTTGATTCCTGTGCTTTAAATTCCTTACATTTCTGTTAGCAAAGAACATTCAAATGGACTAAAATGACAGATATCGATTATATAATACTGACTGGTGGATCGCTAGAAGTCACTTGACAGCAGAGGGCCAGTTTCTCGCTTCTGATCTCATACAAACACAGAAATCCTAAAAGCCCCCCAGATCCAGTCATGAACGTGAGTAGCATCTACACACTCCTCTCAATTTTTCCTCATTCTCACACTCATGCAAAGAGTAATAGCATAATTAGTCGCACATGGTGCCAGAAACTGAGAAAACATTAAGCCAAACTCAAGGCAAAAAAAAAAAAGTGTGTATGTCACAAATTATATCCATTCGACAGTTTGAATTTCAGGTTGAATAAACAGACGGCACAAATATGTGCACCTATCGTTAATGTGTTGAGCATTTTCTGCCTGGAGCTTTGTGAAAGATTAATAGCAGAATGTCAGTAAAACAAACCTTTTAATTGTCACAGTTAGAGGGAGTTTAAATTTGATTATTATGCTTTGAGTTGGGTATTTGAGCTTTGGAAGGGCGCTTCATGTGTGCAAGGGCTATTTTAGAGGTTTAATGAACACTCAGATCTCACACTTATACAATATCAGATAACAGATGTAAGTAGTAGTTCTCCTGCTTCAGCCTGAACCATGTTTCTGCTCTCATTACCTCTATATTGCCATCTGTGCTGTTGTACCTTGAGTAGCTCAGGCCAGTCTCTCTTCATCTTCCTCACACATGACCCCTTACATGCCCTTTGACCCATCTGGGGCTGTTCCCCATGGACCCTGAACATTTAGGCTCTGCTCTGTCACTTATCACCCACCAGGAAGCCCGGCTTGTCTGACATGGAGCAGCTTGGACCACTCCGCTTTTTGCTCTCTCTTGAGGGGAAGACTGAGAGAAATACGGTAGGAAAAGAGGAGGAAGACACAAAAAAAACTCTATTTTGTGTGAGAGCTATCCATCAGCACCAGAAGTGACACCTTGGTTTGCCATCTGACGGTATCTATTTCTATTTCTCTGATAATCTAGAGATCCATTACACCTTTTTTTTTACGATATTGGATTATCAATTAAAGGATTTATTTTTGTTGTGCAACTTTCAAACATATATGCTTTAAAATGAAAGTCAAATCCTGGAATCCACAGGCTTCAAATTTAGATATGAAACCAGACAGATAAGAGATGGTGTTTCTATAAAATTATTTATTGCGATATGCTGGTCTGCAGCATGCGGTTGTGTGTCGTTGGAGTTCAAGAAGGAAAGACATTAGCAATGGTTTTAGAGAACTAGTAGGTATTTCCTCACAACTTCTGCAGGATCCACTTTCCAAAAACATTTGATGTCAATAATACTAAAGAGAAACAATAAGATCATTGTTGGTGGAGCTGCAGATACTCCACTAAGTTGCCAAGTATTTAACCTAGACCAAGAAATTCTCAGACAAATGGCAAAAAAAACCCAGCTGATTGCATCAACTTATTGACTCAAAGACAATCCCTCACATCAAGAATGCTTGTAGCAACAGTGGAGAGGAAAAACTCCCTTTTAACTTGATGAAACCTACAGCTCAGTTTGAGCGGCTATTTGCCGAGGTCGACTGCAATTCAAGGAGACAGAAGAGTGGTAAGAAGAAAATAAGAAAGAAAATAATCAGCTAAATTTTTTTATGAAAAAAAAGGTTTATAAAACAGGACAGCTATTCCAAAGACAAATGGGCAAATCTGAAACAAAATGGCTAAAAAAGAAACCGGTTAAAGTCCAGAACTACACCTAAATACAACTAAAAAGTTTGGACCTTAAGAGGCCTCTGCAAAATGATAATCAGCAAACCTCACTGACCTGAGCCAAAGCTGAAAAGAAGAGTGGGTCCCTTTACAAGGAGGAAAAAGTAAACAAAAATGGCACTTTTATATTTTTGCTCATCAAACTGATTAATATGCTCATCTTGGTTTAAAGTTGGCTAACTGTGACATTTAAAACTTAGAATATACTACAGGTGGTATAAACACATAAAGTACCTGCGTTCTCCATTTGTTTCATTGAGGTGGTGTTCTACTGGATTTATCCCAAAAACTATAACCTTCCAAAAACTCTGACATTAGTTAGAAAAGTAGAGTATCTTCTGCTCAAATCATCAGACACATTTGATTACTGATTGATCAACTGCTTTCAACATAAGGTTGTCAGAAAGGAAATCAATGCTTTTTGTTGGAAACACCGCACAGAGTGGGTTCTACCTTATGTGCTTCTATATTAGTCACTCATGGCACCAACCTTCCCCTACATCAGACTGCACTGGTTTGAGTGTTTTCCAACTCTCACATTCCTCCTCTTTCTGCCCCGATGAGGAGGAATGCCTCCTTCTGTCAAACAATCCTGAGTGATATCTCCAGTTAACTTCAATAATGGTTCAAGAAAAGAATGTGTTACGATTTGCTGCCTCGATCACTTGCTCTAATTGCTTAAACAAGTGGGTCAGATTGTCCTGGGCATGTGTGGGGAACATTTAGCAGACTGATGTTTTTAGTCTTGGTACAGAGTTTTGGGGTGGAGGGGGTACCAAGTTCAAAGGTCAATGAGGAGCTCCACATCAGAAAGCATTTTAACTAAGCACAAGGCCATGTGGCATGTGGGTGAAGACAGAGGAGAACCCATTTAAAATTTCGTTGATTATGAAGGATGATGAGCGCTGGGAACAAGATGTGTCTGTCAGGTGGGATGTTTCGGTGATCCATTTATCTTGTTTTTTGGTGGGTTTTTTTGCTGGATTTCTTTGGAAAAGTCCTTTGTGAAAGGACTT
>NW_015150484.1:513335-517723 GCF_000732505.1 Cyprinodon variegatus | reverse complement strand
TACTACAACCAGAAACACACATATTCTCATTTGACTATAGGTAGTGATAAGGATCATGTGTTGACTTCTATTGACTTCAGTTGATTTTCAGTCATTTTCAACCCATTCTATGCCCTAACCCTGACAATAGCCCTAACTTAACCATTAGCAGAATAGCTTGTAAGAGCCATCCAAAATGCCCTCATGTTGGATCAGCTAACTGTGCCAAGCTTGGTTCTTATGACCATTTACACATCATGCTAGCAGTTCCCTGCCTCCTATCAGCGTCCACAACACTACAGCTCCCATGGCAGGAATTATGCAAACATAAATGGCAGCACCCATAAGATTCAGGAACTTATGTTTGTTTATATTAGTATTATTCCGCCATTTGCAGAACGTCAGGCGAAGAAGGCATTCTTTTCAGTCTCGGCATCATCATCCCAGAGAATAAGTTTGTGTATTGTACAGGTGAAAAGATCTGTGAACTGCAGAGCTGGACACACCGGAAAACCTGTGAAATATGTTAGCTGGCTGTAAATAGGAGATGATGCGGTCTGCTCATGCGCTCTTTTTTATCAGAGAACTGAGCCACAACTGAACCATGCCGAGACCTTATGAACTAGTAGTAGGGCGAGGGTGGCGTTGGATGTGGGAATTTGCCCTGAAATCGAAGGGTTGACGGTTCAAACCCCGACTCTGACTTTCATTGTCGTTGTGTCCTTGGGCAAGACACTTCACCTGCATTGTCTACTGATGGTGGTCAGAGGGCCCGGTGGCGCCAGTGTACGGCAGCCTCGCTTCTGTCAGTGAGCCTCAGGGCAGCTGTGGCTACAATGTAGCTTGCCACCATCAGTGTGTGCATGAATGGGTGAATGAATGTAGTGTAAAGCGCTTTGGTCAAGTCTCTTAACTTGAATAAAGGCGCTATATAAGTACATGCCATTTACCATTTACTAGACTTAGCACGGTTTGATCGTGTCTGACACACTCCAAATCAGTTGTGTTCAATTTACACTCAACAGTTATCTTGGTTACCGAGCTCAGACTGTTCTCGAAACAGTCAAAAAAAGGGTAGTGTAAATGGGGCTTTATTCTAAACAGGATCAGACCATCTTGGCCCAACCTTCAACAGGACATTTTCCTGACTTAGCTAGAGATCACATGAGGGCTGTTACACCATGAAAAGCATTGCTGAAGGAATATTTATCACAAGAAAAGCATCTTTATGCTCCATGAAGACTGATTTTAAAACTGGACAGATTGCAGTTTGCAGATTGATCATTTACAGAATTAAAGTGGACTACATACCTTTGTAATCCAAAAACCCAATTCCTTGCTACTTCAGTTAAGTAGTGAATAAATCAAGAGATTAAACAAGTATCTCTCCACCCTACTGAGGGGTTAAATGTAACATCCTCTTGTGATCATTAGATTTTTTAGATGAATAAGATGATAAGAGCCACAAGAAAAAGGTAAAGTCCAATAGTTTGAATCCTTGGAGATACAGAATGGCACTCTACTACAGCGGCGTTACAAAATGACAGGTGCAATATTAGGAGGTTACATGATAAAAAAAAGGTGCCACATTAAACTAAAACTGGGAAGAATGTGAGAAATATTAGGTGCAAAAGGCACAAGGGGAGTCCTGGCGGGGAGAGAGGAGTGGCACAAAAGAAGCAAGGACAGGGCACATCAGGCATCAAGAGGGAGGCACGAGTCAGAGGGCATCGTACTCCTTTAACTTCTTCAAACACATTCCATCACACACAAGGAGACAGCTCAAAACTCACAAAAATTTGTGGAATAAGATGCATCGATATAAATGAGATAAAAGGACGGTTTATTTGCGTAGGTCGGAATCAACCAGTGAACTCGACACAGATGGAAAGCAATAAAAGATTTCTGGTGCTTTATAAGATATACAAGATATTCAATCTGAAGAGTTTGAAGATATTCTGAGTCAAATAAGACATCACACATAAGCCCGTACCCATAATTCATCTAATAAAAGCCTACAAAGACAAGTTTCTCCTTTTAGTCCATCTGCAGCAGCGTGTTTATGCACAAACATCTGCTAATGCTGAAAAAGTACAAATATCTAACCTTCTAGCGATGCCAGCTGCTACACAGTGCGTATGTTCATTAACACAAAGAAACTGTAAACTGTTTGCCGAAGCCTTTAAATTTATAGGTTTTAAATCCCCTCAGTCTGCTCATAAATCATAAACACATGGCAAAGACAAAAAGAGAGTAAGTCACAGGCATGATACACAGCAACACAACGGAGAAAACAGACACAGAGACATGAAAGGTTTGTTTTCCAGCTTTTAATTTTGTTAAACAGACAAATTCATGAAGGCCTGCACAGATCTGCTTCTTTCAATCATGTTTCTTCCATTTAAGTTTGGTATTTGAAAACCCTTCTGCCCCTTAAGAACAATAATAGTGGGTGTCCCTCATCAGTATAATTCAATCTATCAAAGATTGAGCTGCTACAGCGATTTGGGCCGTCGTCCTTATTCATAACCATAGTGCTAAAGGTTAACTTCATAAACTGATGATCTGATGTGCTCCCTAAGAGTTATCTGCCACACAGAAGAAATCTTGTTTTCTATGATCTGAAACACCAAAGAGGTCCCAAACAATACCCTCTTTATATTTGAGTGCCAGTGTTCTTTATCTATAATACTGGATTGGTTTTATACCAGATGTTCCCAGATGCTCATCTTAAAAAAAGAAATCATTTTATGTCTGGTCAGCCCTCAGAATGTTTTCCCCAAAAATCAAGACCATCAAGAAGCTTTTCTATCCCACTTTTCTCCAGTGTTTGTCTCAATAAACTTTAATGGGTTAAGTTAGACCTGCAGTGTAACACATCTTGCAGTGGATTCAACAGACTTGTGAAGTTATGTTAGTAGACTTATGATTCCTGGCATGGTTTAGTTAATTTCTCTCACAGTGGTTATCTAAAAGATGCACTGAACAAATTTAAATATTAAATAAATATTATTTTTCTTCTTTCCCATAGATATCCTCACAATTACCAAACATTAAACAAAGTTTTATTCTATAGGCTCCATTTGTTTGTTCATTAGAGAGTGATTTGGCAGACTTCTCTGGGTGGGTGTCTGGTTGTGATGTGTTACATACCGTCGTTCATCTGGCTACTTCAATTAGGCCAAAGGGAAAGAACAGGAGCAATGGTTTCTGAAGATGGATCACAAAAGACCAGCCGCAAATGCTCCTCAACCGCCATCACAGACTCCACACAAGAGTAAGAAAATAAATGTTTTGTCTAGAGCCATTAAAACATGCCAAATTGGAGTTTTTTCTGAGACAAAATAAGACCTGCGTAGATATCAGTGAAACTTTAACAAGGGGGGCGCTCAGATCTGCACTGGAAATGTCCCTCTTTTAGCTAAAAATGTAAGTTACTCTGTTCTAATTAACTTTTTTATTTAAAGCTTTCATACTTTAGAACACTGGTTGACAACCTTTTTGAGTCATGACCCCCAATTTAACCTGCACTACTGTCCATGACCCTCGATTCCAAAGCCCAATCAATATACTTATAGGTTGCATTTACTGTATCAGACAAGCACTTATGAACTCACTTCAGCTATTAGTCTCTTTATCATCTTATTTTGAAACACACTGGGATTTTTTATGTATTTATTTTTTTAATAAAGCAGAAACAAGCGACTAACTTTCCAAATAGACCAGTATATGGTTGCTATATCCCATCATTTTGCAGTTTAAATGTAAAGAAATAAAGCAAACTTTATTTTCTTTTTAATGAAATAAGATGATAACAGCGTTTGCTAAACTTTAACAAAAACACTAAAAAAACAGCCGATGTTTAATTTCAACATTTTGTTACCTGAGAGCTTAAATATGAAAAATAACTTTCTGGTCAAAGGCAGCAATGTTTTTCTGAAAGTATTTAACGTGATGGCTGGGCCTGCCTGTTTGAACAGAGCAGCTTCTTGGCTTTCTGTTAGAAAGAGCCAAAGAGAAATCACTCTCAACCCTTTGCAGTCTGATCTGTATTTGTTTTTCCTGTATTTGAGTGCAGAAAAGGCCTTTTCTGACGACCAGAACTCTTCCAGCACGCATGCAGAGAACCAGCAGTCTGTAATGTGCGATCAGAGGAGAGATCAGACAGGGCATCCTGCAGCTCTGATGACAGGTGATGCGTGATAAAAGGTTGGCGCATCTATTCAGCTGTACTTTTCTGGCCTGTCATAATTTAGGGAATACTTATTGAAACTTTCAAGTAGGCTCCTGAGGTGAGAGGCAATCATTTATTTTACAGTTTGAATGGTTAATGTCATAACTCAATAAAGACCTCAAGCTCTGGGAGTATTTCAACATTTCCCCCTCCACTCGCACAGCTTTCTCTTCAA
>NW_015150484.1:510715-512940 GCF_000732505.1 Cyprinodon variegatus | reverse complement strand
TGATTTGTCAACCCCAGTTGGGGTCGGGACCCCAAGGTTGGGAATGGCTGCCTTAGAAGACATCATGCCTTTAAACATTAAAACCTGTGCAGTCTGCGGCTGAGACTTCACGAGTGTTCACAACACTGGTGTTGTTTCAAATTGTTACCAGAAGGGATAAATGGCTGCAAAAACTCTGGACCTTGTACTATACTCCTTAAAGACCCAAAGTTATATATTAATGGCTTTTTAACACATTCCAAATTGATGTTTGAGGGAGAAATTGCTCTAACCATACAGTTGTGCCAATAGGCAGCCTATTGAGGTTAAGAAAGCGAGTTAAAGTCATGTTTTATGTCTTTTTATAAACTTTAAAAAGAAATGAAAAAAAAAAATAACTGACTGTTTTTCTTTTATTGCTCTTGAAGTTTTTTGCCATGTGCTGCATTTCGAACTCTTTAAGCCAATTTCCTGTTTTTATGAAGAAGGCTTGGACGTGGTTGAAGAATTGAAGTCCGCTTCTTACTTCTTATTGAAGTCAGCTTCTTACAAAGGTTAGTTAATCACAAGTAATTCTTAATAAGTGCTCTTTCAACCTGGATCATGATGATTTGGATAACTTTTTAACTTATCAAAATCACCTTTGCCTTTTTTACCTGCTCAGTTTATCTTCTCGGCTTAAACATTTTATTTATATGCCCAGAAATATTTGTGTGGAAAAAAGAAAAAAACAGAGGAGATCTGTAAGTAGCAAATGCTTTTTTTTCATAGCACTGTCTGTTTGGAAGTAAAATCAAAGAGACTATTTGATTTGTCTTTGGCCGACAATCTGAGACAATTATAGACATGTTTAACATAGGTGTGAGGGTTAATCAGAAATAAATGCCCTCTGCAGCCAGGCTTGTGTGTGTGTATATATATATGTATACCATTATGTGTCTTTAGATAAACATGTTTTTTCAGGCTCTACTGGAGCTGGCAGAGCTGGAACTAATAACACATCTAATCACAGTGATAGGCATCAGAGAGCGACTGCATGCCAAACACTGCACACTTTACTGCCGCATGCAAGGCCACACAGAGGTAACAATTAGGGATTTCCTCAGAAAAGTACAGTGCACTGCAATCTATAAATCAGCATACTGCCCAGGTCAACAAGGCCACGCACAACTTAGCTAAAGAGCATGACAGATGCATTTATTTATATTCAGCAAAAAGACAAAAAAAACATAAGGTACCTTCACAGGCTTTTAAAACTGCAAAAGACATCCTGTTGGTATAGCTGTAGGTTTATATGGTTCTCCTGCAGGCATAAATCTCATCAAAGCCAAATATTTAGCTTTGCTTTCGACATGTCAATCTCTGAAAAATTTGGGCACCATAGTCTGTGCAAACAAGGCTTAACCTAGAGATCATGGTGTATACATAAAGGGACTATTTCCTGTACAGAGAGTCCAGGCATTAACCAGAACTTGTTTTAAAAAAACCTTTGTTTCAATTTTTTTTTTTTTTTTTAAATATTAAGTTATGGTTGATTAAAAAATATTGACCAATTTTTCTTTTCTACATAAACAAATACAAAGCTATAAACCATTGCGCTTTAGGAGGAGTTTTCATAAATGAGTCTTACATGACAGCTTACATAAAATTGAAGACTGAAGATCAAAGTTCTGACATCGGCATTGACGATGTTTTTCTATATCCACAACAGTCACTGTAGTTCTCATTTTAAACACACGTTGCCATCGCCACAAACTCGTTTTTACCCGTTATTGATCGGGGTGTTTTAAACAAGTGTCCTTTTTTGCAGTCTGTCTGAAAATGTTTTATGGACTGCACTAGACTAAAGACCATTTTTAGCCTTTTAGCAAATGTTTTTAGTCTTTTTGGCAAAGTTTTTACAATTTCTTTATTTATTGGACGAGTGTGTCAAAATAAAAGTAATAAGGCAAAGGCCAGACTTTTAAACTTTTTAATCAGTGAGGCTAAATGGCTATTTATTTGTCCCGTAGAGACAGACTGCAGGAGGGACCTCACCTTGACGCCGTGGCTCTGTGGAAGTAAAACGTTAAAGCCAGGATTAAGCTGGAGTTTCACTTCCACAGAGCCATGCAGAACTTTAAGGATTTTATGCAGTTGTGGGGTTTTAACAAGATTTTATGTGAAGTGTCTGAAAGAGGAGAACTTCAATTTAAAAAGCTCCTTATTTAAGTCATAATGACTTTGTGTGGTAATGCCTGAATATG
>NW_015150484.1:480290-510045 GCF_000732505.1 Cyprinodon variegatus | reverse complement strand
ACCAAAATCCAAAAAACAGCTATTGTTTAGTTGTTTGGCCTTTTGTAAATAAAGTGTTGTTAAAAGTCATTTTAAACAGACCAAAGATCTGCTGTACCTGGTCTCTTGAAGCAAACATACAGGACATACAGGACTTTTCTCCTATACATAAAACTCTACACACAAACAGACAACCAAAGGCACTCTGTATGGTAAGACAAGCAAGAGGTGCAAATAGATGCAGATACTTTTTATCTTGCAAAAGGTATAGGTAGTTGACCAACAGTAAGAGCTGAAAACAGTTCTCTAACACTGCCATTCCAAGTCTCAGGTGTACCTCAGGTGCAACACTGCTTCTTTTTAAACAAAAATCTGTTAAGAAAGTATTTTTTTTACCAGCATTGTCTGTTTTTTTTTCTTTCTTTAGGGCTGTTTTACGTACAGAATTTTTTTGTTTACACTGAGAGAGACATGAATTATTCTCAAAAATACACGTAAGATCTTGATAAAACCAAAACATTTTGATTTTTTTATAAAAAAAATGTTGTTATGAAATGTTTTTTTTATACTGCCGACCACTAGTTTAAAGTTCTCTATATTCATCCGAAAAATAATCATAAATGAAGCTAATAATTGGGTCAAAAGTTACACAGTGCTGCTGTAAAGAACATATAATAGAATAATTCAGTATGGTGGGTAGGACACAAAGTAAAGGGGTTTGAAAAACAAAAACAGATGGATAACAGTTTTGTGTGTGTGTGTGTGTGTGTGTGTGTGTGTGTGTGTGTGTGTGTGTGTGTGTGTGTGTGTGTGTGTGTGTGTGTGTGTGTGTGTGTGCTTTTAGAAAAAAGTACACTTCTTAAATTAAAAAAGATGGTTGAATAAATGTCTGTTCAGAGAGAAACTACTTCAGGTTAAAAGAAGTCCAGATTGGTTGTACAAGCTGAAACACGTTTTACTTGCTAAATACAACATTTAAACTCTCTTTTTATATTTTCAATAAGAGAATAAATATTTCACAAATGATAAATTGTTATTTTTAGAAGAATCTGAATAAGGTTTTTTAATTTGTTTGACTAATAAAAAGCTGAAAATGGGTTTGCACCTTCATGCTTCCTTAGCCAACGGCAGTATTTTCTCACATTGCTTAAAAAATGCTTCTGTTTGCCTTTTCCTTCTGTGTGTAGCAACAAATTAAAACAAAAAAACAAAAAATTAAAGCAATGGGATCACTTTCAATGCCAGCTTACCAACAAATTTGTGCTAACTATAGCAGAAAAACGATTGCTTTACGACAGATGAGAAATGCAGTGGAGATTTTAAATGCTTTTCCATTTCTTTCAAAGCTATTAGGTTTTCTTCAAATTATGCAAAGCAAGCAGCCTTTAGGGCAATTAGTTGGAGAAGCAAAATGAAGCATTGCGAGGCATCCTTCCCTGGAGAGAAACCAAGCATTTAGATTCACATCACAAGCAGGCAATTCTGGCCACACACAGACTGAGCCCACATTCCAACTAACCAGAACAATTATTCCCATAATGGGGACATTTAGGTTTATTTTTGACGAGTTGTGCAATCATAAACACAGAGCAGAGCCAGCAACAATGACAGTGACATTTAGCCCCCCGAAAGGGTATTCACTTTGAAATTCTGCCCTCAAAATCCTTTGCTGCCCTTCCTCCTGTAACATAAGCAGCTCAGCACTTGCTCCGATGAGTGGCTTAGACAAGAATAGCTTGTGTGCATAAGTGTTTGTGTTCTTCAACGGATAAACATGCATTTTTAAGGATAGGATAACATAACATTTTCAATAAAAACATTTTTAAATATGTTTCTGATATAGGCCTAAAGTGAAAGTTATCTAACCTGCTAAATAAGTAACAAAACAAGGTATATGTAAAAATTAAGTATATGTCCCCTTGTTTCTGAGTCCGTTCTGGGTTGGTTGGTGTTGTGCTTAAAGGAGGGGATCATGGGAATGCAATAACTCCAGCACACAGTCAACCCGACACCATCATATTTGGAACAGCGGGGGACAACAACGGGCCAAAGCATTCCATGCTCCCCCAGACATGGCCTTCACTCCTTCAGCACGAGGCCCTCCACAGCTTCACAGTTCCCATAAGTGACCTCAGTCCCGCAGTCAGTTTACCTCTTTGTGGTTCTTTTCTGCAGTTCTGTTTTTTTTCTCGTGGTTTGTCTTCTTAACAGATTGGGGGCATTGCTAGGAGTAGCAAATCGGTCAGGAAGCAACCCCCCACCACCGTCCCAACAGCTCTGATAAGACTGTGACAGATGCTAAACACCAGGTCCAGGATTCACTGATTGAGAGGCATAAATAACAGACAGACCTGAGACAAATTACACCAACACTGCTCCTTTAAATGCTCCAAGAAGGCCGGAGCTGTCAACATGCAGTCCTGGGTTGCCTTAACCCGTGTTTTATTTACTGTTTCACTGCAAAGGTTAACACAATTTAACTTAAAAAAAAAATAATAGCTCTCTTGAGAGTCAGAAAAATCATCTGGGATTGAATGAACAGTGAATGGAGAGCTGTATAGTCATGTTTAGGTGCAATGATAAAATTTTTACTTCACAGTATCCCCCAATTATTTATCCGTCTATTCAAACTTGGACAAGTTGATTCCGACATGTAGAACATGACTCCCTGATCAAACCAACATGACTCCATGTAGGTTCTCCACTCAACCAGTTCATTTCCTCTGCTGGCAATACTTTTTTCCAAATGCCAGTTCTTTGTGTTTGTGTTTTTTCTTTTTTGCTTAGCATCCACTCAGAAGGTGAGGATTATTGAGGCTGATGACCTCTCAATATGCTGTGAGCATCATATCGGCATCTTTGATCTCTCAGCTCTTTATTTTTTACCTCTTCTGTCATATTTTGTATGGCTTAATACGTCACAAAGCGCTGCACTTCCAGACAATAACATATCATCAGACGGTACCATCAGCAGTGTTTAACTGCTCATTTCAAACTATTAAAATTCTGTTTACCAGGATACTGATATAAATAATACTGGGTCTTAACCATTTCTTTAACTCTAACATTAAACACCAACCTGTTCGTGCCTCTTTAGTGTGCGGGCTGCTGTTTTCATGCCTTTGTTTCTTTAAATTCTGAATATTTTCTGCATAGAGCTTATAGAAATAAAGGAATTAAGATTAGAATAAAAGATAAAACAAGACTAAAGGAACATCTTCATGTAAAAATGTGGACATGATGAAAAATTTTGAAATGCCTGACTGAAGGTTATAATTTTCGAAAATGAACTTTCAACCTCACTAAATAGCATAATCTGAAAGTCCATTCTAATTTACATTTAAATGATAATTGGTATTAAAAATAATAAATCAATAAATAAACATAAGGCTCGAGGGTGTGAATTAATATCCAAAATGTCTAACAAGGGAAATGACTAAAATTGCAGCTGTTTGCTGCTGTCCATGTTTCTGCTAGGCAGCAAAAAAGACAGCATCAAGTTCTATCATATTTTGTTTAGCTATTAGAAGCTATCACTGAGTGAAGATGACCCAGTTTAAAATATTTAGCCAGAGGAAGAAAAGAGAATAAGAAATGTCCACAAAGAAAGTCTGCTTCTTTTCAGGCAGCAACTGCAGACGGAATAACAAGAACCAAGAAATGACAAGAAGGCTTAACAGATCATATCAAAACTCCAATTACTCCATCTCTATTCCGCCATCTGCGTCAAACCACACTTCAGAGTCCCAACTTGATGCTCCGGAGATCGAACTCAGCTAACAGACCAAACAGCCAAATATAGTTGAATTAATAAGAACTATAATGAAAACTTCATTTAGCACCTTCTTAAAGTCCACTCATTAAAGGTTGCATGCCTTATAAATGAAAAAATCTCTTTATGATGAAAGTCTACTTGCAACTCCAGTTATGGAAAATGGCTTAGTTCATTTAGGAGAGCTCCTTGGCCGTACGCTGCATTTAGGTTTTTGGTTTTTAATCAGGGAGAGCTAATACTCTTCTAAAGACCAGCTTACTTTGTCAGCTTTGTCACTTATCGCCATTAAATACTAAGGTCAATGTTAAAGGGTGTCTAGCATTCCCAACGTTCCCAGTGGCTCCTGCAATTCTGGGCTCCATCATGTAGGATTTACTAGACTCTGCATTAAACAGGTCAGCAGTTTATAGATAGATTCAAAGTTTAAGCACTTTAAGAATAAAGCATCTACATAATGGGTACTTTTATTTGTATGTTCAATAAATCATAAAGCAACAGAGCGGAAAATTATAAAATAAATAAAGTGTGCTATTCTACTTTTTTTGGCATCTGGACCTGCTTAGATTGGTTTATCTTAAATCTAGAGACAGTGAATCAATTTGGACTGAAGAGATTCTTTAAACCACAGTTTGGGAAATGTAACATATTGATTGCATTAGCAAAAATTCAAAAATGATGAACAGCAGCTTCAGTTAAAACTTGAATCTAAAAAAGAAAAATAGGAATTTTTTTTCTATTTTTTTTATTAGTTGGTATTCATCTATGAGTTCTCTGTTAGTAAGAAAAAGAGAAGACATTACATAAATCACCACATTCAGCCCACAAAATAACAGTCGATGATATTCCAGAACCCTGTGCTTGGTTAAATTGGACTTCAGCGTACACTTAGCTGTGAAGTATATATTTGTCTTCTTTCGGTTTGGCTAGTGAGCCTCCAGCTAATATTAGTCACACACATCACTTATAGATGTGAAAAAACAGTGAAAACATTAGACCTGCTGAGTGATGTTCTGGTGTTCATAAGGACAAAAAATGTTTCAGGACAAGAAAACAGTTAAAACTCAAAGTGGGATCTTAAGAGCGTTTGGACCATAATCAGGTGCTGATGGATGCTTAATGCTTAAAGTGCACATTTTCTTCTCCCTCTAACAGACAGCAAGTAGGAAGACTGCTTTAGTGCTGATGCGTAATCTGCTCCTTTAATTCCTTTCTCTGTCTTTATCTGTCAGAGCGCCATCCATCCTCTACAGCTGTTAGGATTACAACCTCACCAGGTGCTTTCCTTTCACACATCTCACTGCTATCTATACATCCCTGTGCTCCTAACCTTTATGCACTTATTACCAGCTCTGTCACTCAGTGAAGGCTGATGATCCTTCTGGACCTAATCATCTGGACATTGACTGTACACCACCTGTATATTATACATGAGCTCAGTGTGTGACAATGGCACAAGAACCAATCTGTGGCCTAAATTTATCACGACTGTGATCCCAGAAAGCAAGTGGCTTCATTAAAACTATTGGAGGAATTTGAAGATGGCTACTTAGCGTGCTTGAAGGCTAACATGCATGCCTCTGTTGACACATGTGAGCTATATAGGGAGTAAGAGAGCTCGTGAACAGATTTGTGGACACACAACACTGCGGGGGTCAGCACCACAACGAGAGCCTTGAAGGAAATGAGTGGGAAAAAAGAGGTTTTATGTGAGTCAGAAAACAAGCCGTTCAGTCTTCAAACAAAGGATATAAACTAAGCAGACAGCAATTCTTTTTTAATCTTACATTTTATACTCAAATATTTTGAACTATTCAGTACTGCAACATAAAGCTTGTCCATTAATTTACAATCACCTTGTTGTTGGAAATGTTTTAGTTTCAAGAAATATCCATTGTAAAGACAAGAATCATTTCTGAAAAGCATCACTGTGAAAACGGGTTGAATGAACAAAGTCTCCCAATAAGGAGGATTTCTGTATGTAGGAGAAGAAGTGTAACAACAGCTTCTGCTATGCTTTCCAGTGCACACAAAGGGACAAAAGGATAACAGTAAAAAAATGCTAATGATCCCATCCGTGCATCAACAGATACACTCAACACTTTCCCACTGAAAACCCGGGCTTTTGAAAACCAGGTTGACCTGCTAACTATCGGCTTTTGGCTCCTTTCCAATCTGACCGAAAAGCCTAGCCTGACTACCTGCTGGCGATCCGTGTGGCCACTGTTTTTTCAGTATCTAATGCGAATAAAGCGGGTTTAGTTTTTTTTTAGAATTACACTTCTATGAGTGTGAAATTTGCCATATAATATATATATGCATATAAACATGCATATAAACATGAACTAGATTTGTCAATTCCTTGTTTGGGTCTGTAAAAAAAAAGTGATGATGCTACGACCAGCTGCTTGGCCACTCTCCCCCATCAATGTGTGTGTCTGATGACGACATCACGCTGGTTAAGCGCTGATGATGTCGACAGTGCAATGGAAATCAGGGAAGTAAACAACGGAGAGCAACAATTAAGGGAGCCAGAAAGTAGTCAGTATTCTTTATTATTTTGGTCTTTTATCTGTCCTAATTCATCTTACCAGTGCTGCGCCATGTTTATCGAATGGTAACAGAGCTGTTTCGGCTCTGTCGTTACCCGATCCGTCCTGGAAGCACGATTCATACCATCGGCTCATTTGTGCATGTGCAACCAAATATACATCCAGGTTTCCATAAGTAATGTATTAATGGTACTAAAATTACTTATTTCTAACCTTAACTCAATAAAGAATGCAAATACATATCTTTAAAAAATATGTTAAGACTTTTCTGAGACAATTTGATGCTTTATACATTTTCTCCGTTTGAAGTGCTTGTCTGACGTCATCATCGGACATGCTCAGAGAAGTCCAGCAAAATATGATTAAACCATGTTTATCTGCATTTTAGTTGTTTCTTTCACTATATACCATATTGTTAACACAAAAGGAAAACATAAAACACAAAAAGACTACATTTATGTTTAAATCCAAATACGGATATATTATGTTTAAATACGGATCATGCTTCCGGGACAGATCGGGTAGTGACACTAGTTTGCCCACACCAGCTGAGTCAATTTTAACGCAGGTCACTTGACCTTTTTCTACTGCCACTAGAAGCCAGTAGTTCCCGGGTTTAAAGGGGGTTTTCTGACAATTTTAAAGGGGTATCAAAGGCAAAAACTATTTGTGAGAACTAAATGTTTGGAAACCTGATGTGCACCTCATTCTGATTCTATAAATACACTCAGACACATCGGCGTTTAAAATACAGGTTAGAAATACAGAGAATAGTATATTTCTGGAGTGATGCCATTATATAAAGTCCACAAATTTACTGTTTGTTCACCTATATGTTTGTATTATTTATGCATGTTACACTCAGTATGTCAATTTCTGAAAGATGTGACCAGTTTGCAAAAAATTATTTTGCTTTCTTATTTCTATTCAGAACAAAGACTTTATTATTGTTGAACACTCCAGTGGATATTTATACAGAAAAGTTATTAAACAGAACAGAGATAGATAAACCTAAATAAGAAGTAGGAGGACAGATCAACCATGGCCATCTATTGTTTGTACATTTCTCTGAGACATTTACTCTTCAGCTCCTGGTGCAGCAAACTGTCTTAACATGTGTTATAACTTTGTCAGAGCAGAATAAGAACAAGTAACTGATAGAAAATCAAAATGGGAAAAGAGCAAATTTAATAAAGTGAAGATAAAAGAAAAGAAACATAGTTCATTTTAAGAGAGCTCCATACCTCTGGGTTCAATCACAGCTTCTCTAACAAACCAACTTCGGCTGAATCAAGAGACCAAGAGCGCCAGTCAAATAATAACTGAGATCCAGTCAATTGAAAGCGACAGAAGAGGTTTAGGCTAAATCCCGCTCAGCCTAAAAAAAAAAAAGCTGTGGTTCGTCTAAAAGAATCCAGTCTGAGATGAATAGAACCATGAGAGGAAACACATAACTGAAAAAATGAAAAAAATAAATGGTGAAGCAGTTAAAGTCTATAGAATATATTAAAGGATTGATTCATATTAGCAGGTGAACATTAGCCAATCACTCAAAACAGTTCAATGCCAGAGAGGAACAAAAAAGCTTACTTTTTTCTTCTTCTTTGGAGCTTTACACAAACATGACATTTTGGCATGGGTGCAGCTTTATCTTCTGCCGAGGCTGAAACATGATTGGTTACAAACAAAGCTATAACTCTATGTTAACTGCTAAGTCTTAATTATGTTCTGTCAAAGGATCATTGGAAAATTATTCACACACTGCACTGAAATTCATAATGATTTATCTGCTGTAGAGCAAAAATGCTATTCTGTAAGCCACCCAGGATTTACAGTGCCTTGCAAAACTATTCACACCCTCTCAACTTATTGAACATTTTTCACAAAGTAACCACAAATTATGTATTTTACTAACCTAGGCGCTCACTTTTCCCCATTTTTCTTTCTGGCCGAATAGCTCAATCTCCATCCGACTGTATGAAAAGCATCCATGAAAATCAATTTCAAGTCTTGTCACAGATATGCATTGTATTTAGGTCTTGACTTCGACCTGACCGCCATAAAACAAAAACACTCTTTGATGTAGACTATTCTCCTTTAGGTCTGCCTGTATGTTTATGGCCATTGTCCTGATGGAGGGCGAACGTCTGCACCTGCCTTGAGTCATTTGCAGCTTCTAACAATTTTCTTCATAGGTTGATCGGTATTTACCCTTTCTTGCCCTTGCTTGAAAAAAAAAAAAGTGGTTTTACTCAAAAAATGTGGTATGATTATAGTCCCTATGGAAATGTGGACTGCTACCTTTCATAAGCAGCGTTTCAACAGCACTGTTATGGTTTGTTTTAAACTTTAAAATGGCATTCTTCATAGTTTACCAAGTTATTATCCATTTTGTTTCTGGCTTTATGTATTTGTAAATCTGAATAAGTAATTTTTCTTAAAATAAGTGCACTTTCTTCTTGAATTGATTAGGTAAGTGAGACACTTTGCCGATAGAACGAGACAATTTACATTTAAAATAAGAAAAAAATTATTTCAGTTGCATATTATTTACTTATCTTATTTTAAAAGTAAAAATACTCATCCCATTAGTTAATCATCTTATTTGCCTACTTAAATTGACATAATTTAAGAAATGTTTATGTATTTCTAGATTGTTTTAGATGTGTATAAGTGCAGCTGTATCATGCTGGTTTGATCAATGCCCTGTTAGATGCTCAAAGCGTAGTATTTTGTTATGTAACCTAATGCTTCTTAAAATAACTCTAAAACTTTAGCCCTGACCTTCTTTCCTGTTCCTTATTTTCCATGAAGCGGTTTGTTCACTAATTTTCTCTAACAAACCTCTGATGCCTTTGAAAAAGGGCTGGATTTTTCCTCTGATTAAATTAAAAACAAAAGGACTCTATTAAGTAGGTGAAATGCTTGCATTTACACCATCAGGATTATCTACGTTGGGTTGGTTTATTTCATACATCACACAAATTAACAGTTTATATTTGCAGCATTACAAAAAACAGAAAATAGTTACGAATAAAGTATGAAAACTGGAATAAAACGGTATTAAAATCAATAATTTAATTAAACGGATTCAGTGCTAATATAAGCTTAAAATGAAACTGGAGAATACATGAAAGGAGTGCTCCTCTTTCACATGGCCATTCAAAGAATGTGGCACATTCTTGTTTCTTGAAGGAGGCCCTATTGTATGACAGCCAATATGACAGCCAGATGCAGCTTCTTTTGCAGCGCGTGAGCAGCACACTACCATCGGCAAAGGTAGCCTCATACCGTGCACACATGGGCTGCATGTGCAGAAAGCATCTAATTGGAGACAGGGGTACCTTAACTGTGCTTCCATATACTTTGTTTCTATACGTGTGAATGCAAATCATAATTTTATTCACACTGAGACTGCTGTTTTTTTTTTTATCACTTTGAAGAGTGCTGTTTAGCTTGTCAGTCATACGTCCCTAAAGGAAGACCACAAACTCCACACCGCAACCAGAAAATGTGACAGTACAGTATACAATACAAAGGAACCAAATACCACAGACAATCACAAACAGCAGGAGAGAGGGGCTTTGTGAGGATCTCCTATGTATGAGGCCGGATTGTTTTATCCACACATCAATCATGTATGATGGCTCAACCATGTGAAGAGCTGACAGATGAAAAACAACACAAACACATGAAGAGGAGGTAACAGACAATAGTCGCATTCTGTGGACTGTAGTACTCAATGTACATCCTAGAACCCAACAATCACCCTCAGGGGGAAAGAACGTTTTACAACATAACTATCCTAATGATTACATGCTCTTCTGAGCATATCTTATGCCTGGTTACAGTGCTATCAGAAAGTGCTTGCATTTACATATTTCTTATTTCTTTTATCTTTAGTCACATTCAAATGTTATAGATCATCACACAAAGGTAACCACTGAAAAATAGAAGATACAGTGATTAATACAATGTTGCTTTAAACTATTTAATTTAAATTCCAATAAAGTTGAAAAACAAACCATTGGACTTTGTTTTCCAAGTTTGAAGACATTTCGCTTCCCATCCAGGAAGCTTTTTCCAATTCAAAACGTCAGAATTAGCATTGAGTTCAAAACTTTATAGATTGGCCCAAAAAAAGCCTTGTTTTGACTTAGAAAACATTCAAATTGAACAGGAAGAGGTCTGCCCCTTAGTAATGGGGAGTCGTTTATGTCTTTGTTAGCTTGCAGTACCCGATACTGGTCTATGCTTCTGAAAAGGGGGTCATTAGGGGCATTGTTGGCCTGGCTGACCAGATGAGATGTCTTGGTCCCCCTGCATGGCGATGAGGATTACGATAGGGGGAAGGAATAGACGTCAGTTTTTTGGAATGACTATGACCTGGACGACTGAGAATCTTCACCAGCATATTTAACTTAAAGTAACACTGTAACTTTTAGCCACTATGGGAGCAAACTTGTGACTTCCAGGTTTAGTGCACCGGTAGCCAACTGGCAATATTGCTCATGGGCTCATATAAACTGACCTGAAAGATCATTTGATATTAAGCTAATACCTGAATTAAAAGCTACACAGCTTTGTTTTTATGGGAAAAGTTTCTCTAAACTAACTTAGTCCTTGTTGATAAGGTAACTGCCCTCTAACCAAATAAGTGTATGTGTCACCCATGCCATCCAGATAGCTGTTGTAAGTGATAATGAGATGTTTCATCATTTAAGAGAAGCTTTGTCCCACTCGTCTTTACAGGGCTGTTTATTATTAACGAGTGACCTGTTGAAGTCATGCCAAGTCAGGTCTATGATTAGTTCACTCCAAACCTTTCTTTTTTTCTCTGCCATTATAAGTTGGAATGTCACTGTCTACCAATCCAGGAGGCTCATCAACAACAGGTGAATCAGAAATCATGATTTGGCCTGAAATTAAACACCTCTTACCTCCAGGACCAGCAGTATCTGATTAAGCTTTTGATAAAGAAAAGACATGGAATAAACAGCTAAATGTTTTGTTATGATCTTGGTGCAAATGACTGGCTAAATTGCTCACTGTGTCAGCTTCTATTTAAACTACTTGCTCGCAGTTGTGCGCACCAGATTATTCTTGAGCCTTTGGTGACAGTTTTTCTAGCATTAATAATAATGTTCTGATTGCATGATCCTGACCCAATTCTGTATTTGGACCTTTGAGCCTACCTGTCCCTGTTCTGATCTGTTTGCCTGACCTGTCTGCTTGGATCTGATCTCCTCTCAGTTCAGGCTTCGGGGTCTGGAACTCTTTGTACGACAAGCGCTGCATCCTATCAGCTGACCGGCTGATCTACCTCTTTCTCTGGGCATGGACTGAACACTAAACCAGGTTAGTGACTCAGACTCTGTCAGGTTTTTGTGATCACTAACCTGTGTTTCCTCTCTTCAGAGTTACCTGCCTCAGAAGCCCTAGCTGCTGTAACCCTGATACATCCTTGCTTTAATAAAAAGTTTTTAAGTTATCCCACTGTCTGTGGGGATAACTTATGTTTCAAAGACCTGTTTTGTTTTGAGACCCGTTTTATTTCTTTCTGATATTCTGATATCAAAATTTGTTTAATAAACTGAAATTTTGAAGCATCTCAGAAATAAGAGAAAAACAGAAACGAGCCCGTTTTTGTTGTTTTTTTTTCTTTGCTTTACCAGTAATACAAAATTTCCACCATCAATGTCGGAGTAGACCTTTATCTGTGCAATGAACACTGTTGGGCCTGGTTGCTAAAAACGTGTGTGTATATTTCTTCACACATAGGATACCAAAGGAATGATAACTGACAGGTAACTGGTCCAACATACTGACAGAATGACAGATAGACATACAGACAATGTCAGATGCATTACAGCCATGTTACCTGATCTGTTTTTTCTTTGTGGAAAGGCAGGCTGAGCCCCTGCAGCAGGCAGATCTGACCTGTCAGAGAACCCATAACACTGACTATTACCCCCTATACACCTTCCTTGGTTCTTTGCCTCCTTATCATCTGTTCCTAAAGTTTGCATAGATCACTAATACCGGATAAGAACCCACCCATTGCCCAGACAGTAATCAAAATAAGTTTTAAAGAATAGTAGTACTTCAAGGATTGGGTTAATCATCCTGAATTTTACCAAAGAAAAGGCAGATAAATAATTTCAAAATGTTAAAAATATTTCAACCCTCTGTGTTATTTAGTCTCTATCCAGTATCATCTCTACCTGCTTGTTTGCAGCCTGGGAACTGGTGTCACCCTGGAAAGTTTACCAGTCCATCTTATGGCAACATGGAGACACATACAAGCAAGTATGAAGGCACACATGAACTTATATAGGCTTCTTTTATTTTTATTTTTTTATTTATATATATATATAAAACTGAGATCATCTCCAGGCATATGTGACTGTTGATAAATTGATAAACAATTGAAAAACAACTGCTAAATATGATCATTGCAAACTGTATGTTAGTATAAGCCTTCCAGTCAGGATAATTTGCCTATATTAAAGCCTATTCAAACTACTCATGTCATATTGTTTGCTTATTAATCAACATTATAGAGCTGTGTTAATGATAAATATCTTCTTAAAAACAACTTGCATGTTGTTACGTTATATAGAGTAGAAAAATAACTCAAATGTTAAGTAAAAAGTCCAGGAACTTTTTTTAAGATGTTTAAATGTTTGTTCACATTTATTATCGACCAGCTTCCACTCCCAGACAGTGAAACTTTTGGCTATTATTCTCACAAAATACTTGAAGTTTAATCGGTTTTGATCAAGGTCGTCTGTAAATATATTTTTTTAGCCCTTTCTGCAAATTCTCAGCTGGATTTGGACTAAACACATGAATACACATCTTAACTCTTGCTGTATGTTTAGACGGCGAACCTCCTTTTTGTTAAGGGAGATTGTACTAAATGGTGTCAGTTTATCACAGATCATGACTGAATACACCAACTTAGAAGTTCTCTATCTAGGCCTGGCACTGCATCTTTCCAGGCTTGTGCACAAAACTTTGCACTGTCAACAGTTTATTTAGAAACAATCTGAGTGACGGGGTGTACCACAGAGAAACCTTTATTTAAGCATTTGTCACATATTTATTTGTCAGGACCTTTAAATATTTAAAACCAAACTGCATTTTTTGTCCTCTGCTTCCCAGACATTTCCTTTCCTCATCTTTTGTGGTGTGCTGCTGCTGCTAAGCCTCCAATTCCTCAGGGACCGGAGAAGTGTGCGTGGATGGATGGTAGAACAACTGAAGCCGAGAACGATGGGGAGGTTGCATATCCTGCTGAACGTACCAAATTTGTTTTAGAATTTGAAACTTACAAAAGAAAAGATTAGGGAGCTGCAGCATTTCTACAAGGTCATGAGGTAGTGGAGCGATATGATAACGGGAACCCGCTGTGGCTGGTGGGGGCCAGCAGCAAACATCTCAGAACTGAACGACAGGGTGAGTTCAGTTAATTTGGGTTATTAGATCCCTGAAGTCTGGCTAGTATTATTAACAGAAGATAAGATCTCAGCAGGGCAGCGTGTGATCTGCCTCCATAGCATGTCAGCAGTGCAGACTATATACAGGATTTAGTCTGGTTAAAATGACAGCAGGGACCAACACATGGCTGAAATAGAAGAGTGCTGGCATCTGCAGCTGTTTTTGTGTCAGCATCCAAACTTAGCTTAAGGTATGCAAAAAAATTAAGCCCAAAAAAATCAAAAATATTTGGATCAAAATGTGAAATAAAAAGTTGTTTTCCAGCAGAATGAAAAGAAAAAAATCCACAGACATCCAAACTACTTACAGTTTCACTCAGTGGTTTTAAATTAAATCAAAAGATATAATAAACACAGCCGCTCTGCACTGTTTTCCTTCCCTCTAATCTCATTAAACACCCAGACACACACATGTAAATTCAATGAAAAATCCTACATGTCCCAGAGGAGAGGTCCTCCTTTGAAATGTTAGACCGACTGTCACGTCTAGGACACGAGCCCAGGGGGAAAACATGAAAGGTGATCGGGCAGTTTGTGGAAGGCTGAATTAATAAACGCAGTCAAAGAGCAGCAAAGAGACAAAAGAAAAGATGTAGCGGTACAAGCTGAATGCTGACCCCACTTTACTGAAGTCCTGCTGAGAGGGGAGCAAGGAGGACAGGAAAGATGGAGAAGAGGAGGCAAAGTGAAGAACGGGAGGAGGGAGACGCCACAGAGAGGGGGGAAAACGGATCTGAGGAAGCTCAAAACATCGGGATAATGTTTAGAAAATAAGGATAATGGATGGCGTGAAAGGTTGAGACACTGGGAGGGAACTGGGGATTGACACTATGCAGGGAAGACATGCTGGTAGCTAAGACAGGGGCACTAGAGGAGACCTGGGAGACAGAGGGCAGAGTGAAGTCTGAAGGAATGTCAGCGAGGGATAGAAGGGGTCACAGCAGAAAGGCTTCCAGCTGCGCTCCCTCGGATCACATCTTATCTGCATTGTTTGCTTGAGGTACATGCAGGACGTCCACACCCTTCTCACCCACTGACCTCATTTAGGCACCCCTCTGCTCCCTCAGAATAACCCCAAAACACACAAGTACAAAACTGTGCAAAAGTTTCAAACCATTTCACATTCAGTCCTCCCTCATACTTCCATCATACAGAAGCTTTTCAGCAAAATGTTAAGTTTATATATTCCTTTGTTTTTTCTTTATGGTTACAGTTTTTTTTTAGATTAGTGTGCCAATAAAGCAACAAGAAAAAGGTAGAAGGATCCTGTCTGACTCCTGTAATTTACAATAAAAACACGTGTCAGTATATGTATTTGGTAATCAAAATGCATTTTATACTGTTTCATGGTCACTTTCATTAAAAAGTCACAAGTTACAATTAGTATTTACTGTAAAAACAAACCTCATCAAAGCTGCATATTTGATTGAAACAGTAATCTGTATTTTTTGGATGCAGCATTTTGTACATCACTGTTCCTGAGTCACTCTCTAGTAAGAGAGATCCTTCTGTATTTTTTTCTAAATAAATACTGACAATTTATTTGAACTAAACCACCCATTACTGTGCCTAATGTGTAATATTGTGCATAAATTCGCTTAGGAAGGTCGCTTTTGTTACCTGTTTGCTTCTAATAGGACTTGTTGATCATTTCAATTGCATGTTTCACTGAATTGAAACAGTTGATATGTGGGAAAAAACATGGATAAAGTTATTTGTACTATTTCTCAAAAAAAAACTTTTTTTGACACCCTAATTTTTTAAAGCAGAGTGGCAGTACTCTCTGTGGTGTTTGGAGGAAACATTTACGGTAACTGAGTGCAGCTAAAAAATTGAGCCAAACCATCGATTACATGCATGGCTTTATTGCTTGGTTGCTGTAAACATCTTTCTAGAGTAAAGAAAACACTTCCAAACATATATTTATTCACCAATAAAATAGTGAACATGTTATAATGTAAATTAGCAAATTATCAAGACACTAGGCATTGTCATTTCTTTTTTTATTTTTTTTTCTACAAAAACCTGGCCTATGATGAAAACAAACTTGCTGTGGACATTTTTTATGTCTGTCACATTGTCTTAATATGAGTATTAGCTTTATTAATTAAAAACACATACTGTCTTTGTTACTGGGTGCATGGAAAAAGGGGCTTAATTGTTTGGATGAAATCCCAAAGAAACTTTTAATAAGTAGAAACGCACAATTTGTAATAAAATGGTAATAAACACACTCAGATGTGCACACAATAAAAATTCTAGACAGGAAAAATAGGCATTTTTACCCTTGTGTTTCATTTCCTTCTGTCTGTTGCTGAAATACAGGAAATGTGATATTACATTAGAGGCTCAGTTTGAGACGTGGTCAAATAAAAAAAGAAGTTTTCTTAAAAATATATTTTTTCACTGACTTTTATCCATTCAGCGGCAGCTTTTAATGCTTTCCTAGATGATAAAAATCAAAGTTTTATCCAGTTAATCCAGGTTAAAACAACAGACGAGGGTTTAAGCAACTCATTTAGCTTGAAAAAAAAAATCCTAATAGGAAGATTTCCTGAATTTGAAACTAATTTCAGCCAGCTAACAAGCTGTGTGCAGCAATAAATAAAGGTTTTGGTGAGTGTTTGTCACCATATGTGGGATTTAGCTGTATAAAAACTGGTACTCTCAAACTGCCCATGTCAGGCATGTGTTTGAGGTAAGCTTTGATCTTAGGTCTACTTTACTGCTTACACATACTACTGTAGTTTATTTAGAATGTAAAATATATAATATTGGGTTTCCAGCTAACATAGGGTTGCAGTAATACCATAATTGGATATTGTTGCCAGATGTGAAAGAGGACGGTAAAATGAACTGTAGAATTCAGTGTCCACACATTTATCTCCAGTTGCATTCACTGGAATGGTGTTGCACACATTAGTCTCTATGACGCTCCCCTCCCGCCGCTCTCAACTCTCTCAACTCATCCGCGTCTTTGTCTGTGTTCCAAATCACACAATCAGAACCACATGGAAGTGAGACAACAATCTGAGTAAATAAACAAAGCTTAGAAAAAGGGCCAAGCTTTGTTCCAAGAGTGCATTAAGCAGCATTAACGGCGAGGAAGAAAAGTGATGGTGTAATTAAAATGTATGCATGCATCTGGTTGTCTGTTGAATCACTCACAGATGTTGGCTTACTGATGCCTGTCAATGAAATGTAATACAGTGACAGTGTTTTGGATCAGAAAGACACAAACCGAAGCCTGCGCAAACATGCATCACCATTAGATCACACTTACACCCATCTGATGCTCTGACATGTTCGGTTTGCATTGGAAATGGCAGCTGTCACACATATGCATTGTGTGTCGACTATCCATCAGACCAGATGTGTACAAAAAGGTAAGGAAAGCAGGGAAGGGGAACAAAATTTGGATGCAAGCTGTGAGTGAAAGAGGGAAAAGATGGTAGACTTGATAGGTTGTCCACATGTTGGGGAAAGATATTTCACGTGTAACCTGAGCTGACGGGACAGCTGTGGTCTCAAGATGCACTCAGGATCTCCTTGAGCGAAACAGCGAACATGCAGATAAGAAGTCCCTGCAGAGGACACAGGCTCTCCAGCGTCCGACAGATGCAGGGAAACACAGAAACCCGCCTGATCGCTCACTCACACACATGAAAGCTGGGGCACATGTGCAAGGTGAGTCAACACGCAGGCCACAAAAACGCAGTCGCACACAAATGTTTGCCGGGAATGTATAAAACAGATGGGGAGCTGATAAAAAAGTTTCAACATGTGAATTGCTCTGTTTCAGTAGAAGCTGCTGCCCCCATCTGTCCCTCCATCTGGCCCCGTTACACAACGAGCAGCGGCGGGCGACAGCGGCAGCACTTTCACAAGTGCTTCATTTTAATGGTGGCAGGAAAGGAGCATGTGTCCAACAGCGTGTAGTCGTTTGCACTAACCCAGCTGAAGTGATCCCAGCGTAATGGCGTCAGAGGGCTGCAAGCAACTCAGTTAATAATACAAACGATTTAGATTTAGACTGACACATAGATACTTCAATCCAACAACAGTAAATGTAGTGTGACAGTAATTCCGGTGCAGCGTTATTGCACTTATCCTCAGATAGTCAAATTGCCGGTAAATGGCTGTCTTCTAATCACTGCAGGGTAACTTCAGACAAGTTGATGTTGATAGCTTAACTGCAGCTACTGTGGTTCGATGTTAAGCCAAAGATGTGTTACATATGGTTGCAGACACGGGAGCTAAGTGGCTGCATGTCTTGGTTAAACTGTCCCATTTGAGGTTTCCTTCTTGCACTGGCTGGTGCATTTTATTTTGACTGGAAAAGTTACAATCCAACATTCGGTTACTCTTTAAATTTTTTTTACTACATCCCAAATTTTTTTAATTAGAGATGCACAGATTGCTCAGTTGGTGAAAAGTACAGGCTGATCCTCAGCTTAAAAAACATTCAACCCACAAAACTCCACATCTTTTTTCCTCCCACTCCTAAAGCCAACAACTAAAACTGTTTATTTTACTGCCCCTTACATTTTGTGAATCCTACGAACAAAGCTAAACAAAAATCAGGGATTGAATATTGTGTTTATTACACTTAAAATGCAGTAGACAATAAATGAAACAATATCAAATTATAAAACAGATAAAGGTGAACCAACTGATAATTTTCCTGTTAACTGGTGAACTATAGAAAAGTATAATAAAAGCTTAAGTTATAAACATTTTATCCCTAACAAAACATCTTATATTTGATATCTATGTATTTGATAGACGAATGCAACTGCTTATTTATATAAACCGCAAAGGAAACAACATCTTTTTTATAAACTAATAATAAAATAGCTGAAGCTCAGTCAGATTTCACACAAAGAATCTGGAAGCATCAATATTCAAGTGTTGCCAGAAGTTTTGAATGGGCTCTAGGTCTGGACTTTGAGTAGGCACTTCTTATATATGAATATATTTGATGTAACCATTTAATTGGCGATTCAGCAGCATGTTTAGGGTCATTTCCATGGTGAACCTCAAGACAAGTCTTGATACTTCTGCAGCCTCTAACACTTTATATCTTTAAGGAATTGGTTTGTGTTTAGCTTTATCCATCATCCCTGAAGATCTTACTTCTCTCCGCAGTATGATGCTGCCATTATACTTTAAAAAAATGATACAACCATTTTAGGCATTTAGGACATAAAATAATTGTGTAAAAGTAACTACATATGATTAAGTAGATGCCAAAAACAGTTGCATTATGTTTTTCAGTGTACCATGATTGAAAGTATGGATGCGCAGTCAATCATCAACACTGACGCCGGGCTATCATACGGCTAAAGCCGTATATTTTAAATTGTTGCACGCAGCTACAGTTCACATTGTACGATGAAACCGCAGGATTTAAAAGTTCACAGCTCACGATGTATGTTCTTACACTTCGCAGCCCGACCCTGTGACGCGATCTACCTGCTCACACGGTACGTCTAAAAACCACTTCAGAATCAGCTCCGCAGTGAGATGGCGCTACTTGGACTCATCTATCCGGAAGCCGAAGGTAGAAGAGGAAAACTACAGAAGTGTCAATGTCTCCTGTTAATTATTAAGCTCACTAGAGTGAAACGCACTGCCTTGGTAATTTGTGCTATTTTGTATGCTGAAAGCCCTAAAAAGAGAAGGTGACAATGTATTTGGACAAAGACATGGCTGAGCAAACATGGCTGCTACGATCTGTCAATTTTACAGAAAGAATTCAACTTTTTTTGTTTTCGTCTGGGAAGAAGAAGAATCCTTGTTTGCCCACTGAGCGATTCGCACACGACCACTTTATGACGGCCGACTGAATTTCAGACATGTTTGATTTTCATGAGAGGTCATGAGAGGCTATTCGCCCCTTGTTACCCTTGTACACTACAAAGTCGGCCCCATCGAAAAATCCTTGCACGACTTGAGAATCTGCCCGAAAAGGGCAAAAAAATCATGTTTGCCTGGCTTGATGGAATCTGGTGGACTGCGTATAGTCATGCTTTGGGCCTTTTAGGATTCATTTCAGAAACTAAAACAAATAAAATCACATGATTTGTTAGTTTGATCACTCAAGTTGATCTGTTAAAATCACATCTCTTTGCCATACTTTGGTATTAGATTGCAGGGTCAAAGAGTGTTGGCTTATACATATTCCTGCAGCTCCAATACTTGCATATATTTTCTGTTGTGCTTTTTATCCTCTCTGCAATTATATATAGCTAAGTAAGTGTAGAAATCACATCTATTACCTTTCATGGTAAATCACTGTTGTAATATAATTGGTTAAACTTTGACCCCCCATTCAGTGTCAAACTTCCATTGTCCGTTTACAGTATGTGTGTGAGAAATAACTGTCTGCACCCTCCTCCCACCTCACTCCCAGCTGAACTCTGGTTTAATGTATACAACCTGGGAATAAACTGAGCGTCTCTGAAAGCATAGCAGCCAAAAGCCAACCCAGCTCCCAGATCCGGGTTGGCAAAATATACACACTTCTGAAATCATAAATAAGACGGTTAAGATGAGAAACGGAGAGCTGAAAAACAAGAAACAGAATTAAGACTTGAGAGAAAAAGAAAATTAAAGGCAGATGCAAATATAAGCAGTAGGGTTAAAAACTATAAAGAGAAAGCAGACCTGGTTTGTGTAAATACAGCCGTGGTGTAAACTGTAGGGTTGAAACGCACAACGGTGACATATATTTACACAACACTCCTATCTGTAATTACTTTATTTAGATATCAGTAACATATTTCTTCCAGCTAAAAATATGATTCATACTTCTAGGAAACTGAGGATATAAAACAATAATAATAGAGTCACAGAAATTGGAAAATTTCCTTCCAATTGAAAATAACATTTTACATAAAAAAAAATCTTATTTTATCCTGTCATCACACTATATTATCATTTGTGTACATTACAGCGCTTCAGCAGCAGATATCTACAAGCACATTGCTTTTAGAACATTGTGATATCATTCACAGAGGTTTTATATCAGGACAAACAACTCAGATTTTTCATAAATTTCACAAATGGATTCCATTAAGGTTTTTGTTTTTTTTAAAGATAGTTATAATATTATTTGTTATCAACTCCGGGTAAATTATTGATAGTTGTTATGTTAAGGATTCATTGCTCTATTTTGTGTTTATATGCATAATATTAATATTAGATATCCATAATAAAATTTTGTAATTGTTTCGTTTGAATAACAAACTTGGACATATTTTGAAGAACAATGTTTTAAACATTCAAAATAAGATAAATATTATCCTTGTGTTTTTCATTGCATAGATTTAAAATTTCATATGTATGACTTCATCCAGATTTCTGTTTGGTTTGTGGCATTTTTACCACATTTTTATTTCAGATATTTAATTAAGAATATCTGAAATAAAGATACTGGTTTCCAGTGGCGGCTGGTGGAGGTTTCTCCAGGGGGGGCTATAAATTCAAAACAGACGTATACCACAAACCAATCAAACGTATACTTGTAAGTTATCACACCAGAATATTTATATGAATGCTAACCACAAAAAAAACATAATAAAACACTTCATAAAATCAAAAACCAATGTTATATACAGGTTTACTTTTTTTATATAAATTTTGCCCTTCTGAGGCGTTGGAAAGGCAAATCTGTGTTTTGCATGGTCCAATATGGTGTCGCAAACCTAAAAAAATAATGCACCAGCTTAATAATGGAGAAGCTATTAGTAAGCTTTATATTTCTTAATATATAAAAACTATTTATTATTTAATCTATGCAAATTAACAAACTAGAAAAAGAATACTATATATCATTTTTCCATGTGAATCCCAGATTGTTAATTCTTCTTTGCTTTAAAATGCTTTAAATCGTCCTACCTGCCTTTATCCATGCTACTGTAGATCAGATCCTGATGTTTAAAAAAGGAGGCAGAGAAAGCAAAATAAAGTGTTAGCTTCGCTGCATGCAGTTAGCCAAGCCTTGCAGTTAAACCAAGTCCTGGAAAAAGACAGAGTGTAGCGTCTCCATCTGTTTTTGGACTGCTGATTAATTTTGAATTTAGGATCAGGTTCAAAGGATTTCACCTCCAGCTTCTCTTGGTTTGCTTCCCTTCCACGACTCAACCTGTCAGTCAGCTGCACAACAACTTTGATGACAATTCCTGTCCCCTCGGAGCACAGCTTTTCAGCACCCTGAACCAACCTATACCTCTGTATTGCAAAGGAGCTACTGCACATGTACAACTTTTAATGAGAGTCAATTGGCAAAGGTTTTTGCACCCAAGGGCTGAAATACGTCACCAATCAGATAAAAAAAACAAAACAGCTTTGCAGATCACAATATATATATCAAGATATTTGGAAATATTTTCATTTTATAATTAAATATTTTTTTTTTTTTTATGTCTTAATCAAGGTCATTGGGTGGGTGGGGCGACTTCCTAGCCCCTTTTATTGGCCAGCCGCCACTGCTGGTTTCACATATACAATGTGAAATCTCACCTTGCCACAGGTGTTAAGTTGTTGAGAGCCTCCTAACCTGGAGAGTCCCATACAACACAGAATACACACACAATTGATGCAGCGGCCTTTTAACGTGCAAAGCCCAGCTTTTTTAGGTCCCAGCTCTCATTAAAATGGTGTTGGTAGAGTGATGATCGCATCCAGGAGCTTTCACCCCACACAGAAACACAATCTGCACGATGAGACCATCTGGATCGCCTACGTTGTTTTCCACCTCCTGCATCGCTCCAAAAAGAGAGATGTACCCTTATCGTGAATTTCTGATATTAAGATAAAGGCCCTTTGACCTAATGCTGCCTCCTCGTTTAGGGTCCCAGGTTCAAATCCAAAGATGCTATCTGCCCAAATAAATCCAGGTGTGCTCACAGCTGGTTCCAACATTCCTGATGGAATAACTGAGCCCTGGATGCCAAAGAATACACTGGGAACTTATTTCTGATGTGCTACACCCATTCTGGAGATCTTATCGGATTCAGTGACCACATGCTAACAAACATCATCTGTTAAATCAATTCAATCATTTTCTTTTTGAAAATAAAACTTGATATGATTTTTTTTTTTTTAGACCTTAGACTTTATGGATAAATTCAGAATAAAATGATTGAACAGGTTTACTGCAGCCATGAGAGGAACTGTATGACCTCACCATGCTGTCAGCCACCTGCTGGTGTTAAAGAGTTTCTCTGCTCTTCTATTAAAAAGCTGTTCACCTTGTCACCTGCCACTTGTGCTAATTAAAGAAAACATTATAATAGTTTCCACATTTACGTCTGCTTCTGCTCAGCACTACCACACAGGTCCTTTTACCTCCTGCATGTTATACCACACTTCAGAATACATACCAGCGCTCAAATAATTAGAGGTGCCTACTTTTAATAGAAGATCTAAAGTGCAATGTTAGAATCAACACATTTTTTTTTATGCAAGACAATGACAACAGAAACAAGAAGCCTTTCAAAGACTATTTTCTAAGCTCCAGAAACAGCAGGGATCATTTTGCGGCGATGCAGTTAAATCAATTCAAGGCTGGGAAGTTGAACTACATCCCTGCGGTTTCGACGCACCACATGATGCTTTTGATGCCCCCTCTGGTCAATTGGAAGCAATCGGCGCTTGGAATATGAAGTGCCTAAAAACAAATCATTGTTGTTTGAAAGGCAGCAAATCAGATGTTGTCATAAATCATGCTTTGCTTTGATGCAAAGCATACATACATTGAATGATGCTTCCTTTTAGATGCTGGGTGTAAATATTTGTTTAACTGGAGTTCATTAAACTCCCCCTCATGGCAGTGATTAAACTAACTCTTTATTACATTAAAAGTTGCATTTCCCTCATTGAATAACGATCAGCTCTTCTTCTTTAATCCCTCTCTCACGATCGACTACATCATTATGGTGTTCTGCAAACTAATTTCCATTGACATAATTCCCATAAACCATCTTGTTGAAACTGTCTCTGCTTATTTGTTTCTAAAAGCGTCAACAAAATACAGATTGATGGTAATAAATAATTTTTTTCCCCATGTATTGTACATCATTAAAGAATGCTGTATGCTCAGCAAGGGCGTAAATGCAATGTCCAAAGGGAAGAGGAGCACTCTCAAAACCATTTGACCATCAGAGGAGGACACATCAAGGGGCCCCAGGAGCCCACTGCTCTTTGCTGTCTTCATTAAGGCCTAGGCAGTACGAGGGCTAACATGTTAAGTCAAGAACACAATTATGTCTTTGTTTGTCGAAGACGTTTTCATTTATTTGAAAAAGAAAATTCTCCTCCTAAGCTGAAATGGTGGGAGGGGGAAAGTGATGGATCTTGCTGTAAATAACCTTTAAGATATTGGGGCGAGTCTTGGCCTAGTGGTTAGGGTTTAGAGTGCGGAATCCTGAGGTTGTGAGTTCGAAATCCACCCCACAGACTGCCACTCTGGGTCTCTGAGCAGGATCCTTCACCCCCAATTGCTCCCCAGGCACCACACGATGGCAGCCCACTGCACTCCCAAGGGGATGGGTCAAATGCAGAGGCTAATTTCTCCAATGTGAGATCAATAAAGTTCAGTTATTATTATTATCTCTGAGTCACACTCAAAGTATTCTGAGCCATCAAGCGGGAAAATAAAAAAAAGCATTTGAAAAGATGAAACGTTGGAGCTTTTAACTAGGAAACTTTTCATGTTCCAAAGTTAAAATAGTTGCTAAATAATTCCACAAGTATTAAAAGTTACTGTCTATGTTTATTTGGAAGATGGAAAATACCAGGATCGATGTTTTAAACTCTGCATTTGGTAAAAGTTAAAGGAAGCAATCTCTGCCATGAATGAAAGATTAGCATATGTGTAATAAACAATAATAAAATCACAGAAAGACAGTTCTGTGGTTCTTAAAAGTCAGAAAAGCTGAATAGGATCTTTGTTCGATGTAACCAATTATTTCCTTCCAACTGAGTATGACATTTTACATTTAAAGAAAAATCTTATTTCTGTCATCACACTAATTTTTCATTTGTGTATATTAGAGCTTTTAGCAGCAGATATCTACAAGCACATTGCTTTTAGAACGTTGTGGATATCCTTCACAGAGGTTTTATTCTGGAAGAAACAACTCAGATATCTACATCTACAACGCAGATTTTTCCATTAAGGTTGTTTTTTTTTATATTACTCTAATATTATTTGTTATCAACTCCAGGTAAATGATTGATTGTTGTGATTCAATTAGGACTCTAGTATGTTGGTGCAAGGAAGATTATCAAGCAGGATGGTACTGTCTAATACTGGCAAGGTTAGAGGGCAAAAAAAGCAGAAAAATATAAAATAAACGAAGTAATCAGTGGATTAATCAACAACTGAAATGGCTGCAGTTTCTTGACAAAATATTTGGCATCAACAGGTTAGGATGCTAAAATAGTGCGCTCATGACCTCAATTAGGAGCTGGATGTGAGATATAAAATGTTGTAGTTTTTATCATAAAGCGACTTTAAAGGATTTGCAATCAGTCAGTACCAGTTAATTAATACTGATTTTTCTGGTGTCATCAAATCCAGTTGTGGTAATCAAGCACTAAGTGAAAAAGAGCCAAAATATTTTAAAAATTCCACTACTGAAAATCTTTCCTTGGGCAACTATGCAGATGCTGGTGTCTGACTACTAAGGCTATTCAAGGAAAAACAGGCAGTTATAAACGTAGCTGGGAAAAATGGGAAAGGGAAAAAAAAAGGGGGCAATATCTGATGATACCTGGTTTAATTCTGTCTGGTTTAAGATCTAATGAGCCTCTATAGATTCTTTATCATAGTCACAGTTCTTCTTCTGCTACAAAGATAAAGAGAAAAACTTTTCCCCTTGTTTCTATAATTTCCTGAGGTCAGAAAGGTTATGATTTATAATCTATTCTCAGTTAGTGTGCAGGCAAACATACCAAATGTTAGTTTGCGATTCTTTAAGTTTGCCTATACTTACAGTTTGTTTTCTATGAAAATAATCAATTTCTAATATAAATTTGAGTCTAACATATTTGAGAAAATATGTTGTAACTCTCTATATAAGGTTTTGAATATCAGCCCTTGTTCCTTTTGTCATGTAAAACATTTTTACTAACCTAACAGCTAAATAAAAAGGAAACTCTGAACACAATTCTATTCTATGTATCTCGTTTTGTGTGTATACTGTACTGAAATATGATGTGAACCTTTTAGACCTTGTGTCCCACATGTTTGCAGCAACATTCATTTCATTGTTTATGTTAGCATTGCGCATAAGAACAACTCTGGTTTCCATGTCCCGGCATCACAGTAAGGAGCAGGGAAAACTGGTTCCTCGCTGCTTCCTGAGATCTTGGACTTTCCTGAGGAAGACAATGACACAAACATAAACATGCACTCAAATAGCTGTTGCTCAATAGCTGGCTCTATTTTCAACAGATTATTTCCAATTGTAGTCTTAAGGATGCTGCCAGCAGTTTGATGCTTAAATACAAACATATGGATACAAAATCTATTAAAAAGAACAAATACACCACAATATGTGTCTTACCACCTCAACATGTCTGGCTTATCACGGCTTGAATTATTTCTGACAGCTTATATGATGTTGTGAAACTAATAATTGTACCCAGGATTGTTTAATTTGAGTCAGAACTACAATTATGGGGTAATTTCCCCTTTTTCTGCGATTCCTTGAAGCTGTTATGTTATGTTCTGCATCTCTTGCATGGTACACAATCCTTTTCTCATCTTGGAGTTCCTGAAGACTCATTGGGTCTCCGTGGGCTGCTGACTGGCCAGCTTGTGTCCAGCTGTTTATTTTTCAAATAAAAGAATGTCGGTCCTGCTGTTAAACAGTGCGGTTTCACAAAGCTAACTTTAATAAGGAGGCTGATGAGAGACAAAGGGGGAGGCATCTAAGGGGGGATTTCTAGGTGAGTGAATAATGTTCACCTTTTGGTAAACGAGATATGCTTCATATGCATGAATGTAAATGAGCTTGACTGGGGGAGGTTCTTCTGAAGTATTTAGGTTAAACCTTCATTGTTTTAATGTAACACTGCATGTTAATAAATAAAAATCCACTGGACCTTGTTTCCAAGTTTGAAGACATTTCGCTTCCCATCCAGGAAGCTTTTTCAATTCAAAATGTCAGAATTAGCGTTGAGTTTGAAGCTTTGTAGAGTGGCTAATTAGGCCATTAGTAGGACACTGTAAAGGATTGCTTACTGGGATCATATATTTGGGACAGCATGCAATATTCTGATACATTTTAGAGAAATTGCCAAACTCTAAACCAACAGCAAACATTTCCATAATGAATTCCAGGTTTCAGATTATGTTTTGTCTCATGCTGTGTTACATGCCGGTGAAGATTCTCAGTCATCCAGGACATTAGAAGATGTTTCGCTTCTCATCCAGGAAGCTTTTTCAATTCAAGATTATAGAATTAGCGTCGAGTTTGAAGCTTTAAAGAGTGGCCCAAAAACAAAGCCTTGGTTTGGCTTAGAAAACATGCAAATTGAACTGGAAGAACGGGTCCGCCCCTTAGAAATGGGAAGTTGTTTGGGTTATTTGTTAGCCTCCAAAGAACTCAAACGACTCGCCATTCCTACGGGGCGGACCCGTTCTTCTGGTCCACTCCAATATTGCAGCTTTGAGAATTTGCCAACACCTGTATTGACCCGATACGATATTATGATGTGACAACAGTTAACAACTTAAGGTATGAAAACAACTTATTGCAGTACTGGAATGGAGTGGACTCACAGCACCGAGGCTCTGTATAAGAAAGGTCAGAGGAGACTCTTCCTGCTCAGGTTTTTTTGAGTGCAGGACTAAAGAACTTCTACGACTCTGTTGTGGCATCAGCCATCTTCTATGGAGCTGTCTGTTGGAGCAGTGGCTTATCTGTAGCTGAGAGAAAGCGGCTGGATCAGTTGATCAGGAAGGCCAGCTCTGTAATTGGACGCACTCTGGACTCAGTGCAGGAGGAGGGAAACAAAAAGATCCTAACTAAATTAAAATCTCTGTTGGATAATGTCCAGAACTGGAGAGCTCCTTCAGTGACAGACTGCTGCCCCCTAAATGCACCATGGAGCGTTATCATAGATCCTTCCTCCCAGCAGCTGTAAGATTTCATAACCACCACTGTTCCCAACAACCTCAATAAGTTGTTAAATTGATGCTGATTTTGCACATCTCTGATGTTGTTGCTATTTTCAAATATCAGTTACTGTAAAAATGTCCATAGCTGTATATTGATTATTTATTTTCCAGGTACACGGTATTTATATTGTTAAAATATAATGAGCAAGAATACTTTACAGTACAGTATTTCATTTGTTTATTTTCTAACTCCTCACTATTATGTTATTCTTATACACTTTTCCAAGGTTCATATTTGTGTGACCATTTTTGTTCTATAATCTTTTTGCTGCTGTAAACGCCAGAATTTCCCCATTGTGGGACAATAAACAGATTCTATTCTATATTGGTATCGTATTAGAAATGAAAAAGTTTCAAAAGTCTCTAAATATGGGAGAAGTCCAAGATTATTTAGGTGGACTCAATATTATGAAAAATTGCAATGGGTGTAACTGCGATAAAATTTAATTTGGTTATCAACAAATACAACAAAGGTGGATCTTTTAACTTTGTACAAAATAATACAGCTTTACCATTTATCCAGAAACATCTCATTAAGTCAAATCTTGACCTGAGAGCTAAGCTAAACGTTTCCATCCATCTAAAGGTTAGCCTTTGCTTCTCATCTAACAAATAAACTGAGCACACTTAAGCTTCAAAGATCCTCCTAATAAGAACAAGATATCAAAAGGATTCATTCTCTTTTTTTCTCTTTGCAACATAATGAAGGAAGATGTGCAAACATAGAAGCTGAGGAGCGAGTGTAACATGAGGAGTGTTCAAACAGCTGTTAGTCTGTTCATCAATATCTTCAGAGATTCAATACAGAACTAAATGAAAACAGTAAATAAATCCAGACATCAACCAAGTTAATCTGTGGAGCAGTGAATGCAGGATGAATTTGGAATTAATCCCTTTTTAAAATCCACTGTGAATGTGCATTATGTGCACCTGAATAAATAAACAGTTTAAACTTTATTCTCTATTCAGGGCTTATGCATTTTCATATACAGAAATGTGACTTTTTAAACCAGCAGAGCAGAGAGCAGCCTTCTGAAGGTTGTATATCCAACTCCACACTTTGAAATCCATTTGCCCCCTGGAGCATAAACCAACAAAGCCACCTGGATTTCCCACTGTGGGATACTCTCCTCATAACCGACCTCAGACATCGTGAGAGTGTAGCCCTTCACTTTCGAGGCACTCACTCAACAGGCCTGCAGACATCCAAACAAACATACAGGTAAAAATCCTCTCACACAGAGCTGGGTGTGACTCCGGTTTGTTGCTTGGAACTTGCTGCAGGTCTTAGTGAAATAAATCCAAAGCGAGGCCTCTCAGGGAAACACATTTCCTGCTGTTATTGTTCTGGAGCGGTCATTAATGGCTCTAATAGACGCCGTGTATTCTTCCTGTGGCGATAGGTTGTACGCCTGCAGTTAGCTACCAGCTTCCTGTCTGATTTACTACGGCTCTAAAAACAAAATGCTGCCCTGGAGGATACAGGCCAAATTGTTAGGCTCCATCTCTCTAGAAAATAGGAGACTTTCCCTTTCTTTAAAAGTGTGAAAGCAGGACATGGAGAGCATGAACCCCCTCAGCCTCCAAGGTGAGAGATGGAACCAGACAGGCCTCATAACACCAGCAGAACAATGTACTCATCTACTCACCATCACACTTTCACCTTCCAAGATTGTAATGATCATCTGACATGAACACCATCAGATAAAGCTGTACTTCCTAGATTTTATGTATTCAATAATCTTGTCTTGCA
>NW_015150484.1:466843-480280 GCF_000732505.1 Cyprinodon variegatus | reverse complement strand
CTGATTGGTTTATTTGGCCCGTCTATCACCAACATAGGCCAATCAGCTAACCAGTATTTTCGCCCCTTCCCAAAATTACTTCAATGGAAGGCTTCCAGATGGATATGTGGAGCAAATCCATCTGGCGGAGTCAGGTTAGTATTCAAACTCCTACATGGATGAAATGTTGATTTCAGAAGTGAGGGTGTGGGCAAGTATTTTTTAATATAACTAACTTCAGGGTGTTTAACCATCCAATCACAGACCCGATTCAGCGGAGCATCAGATGTTTGTAAAGTGAGCTTCTCAGGAGTCACAGCGGTGACAGCCACTCACACAAGAAAAGACGGAGGGCCAATCGGGAGCTTGCAGGCGGTTTAAACTCAGGGAAGTGGGCTTTAGATTTAGCTGGAGTATTCCGCTTGTTTCAGGTGCTCGACGAATGTCTGTACAGTAGCGTAACATTGTTTTTGGGCAGTTAAAAGGTGCAGGGGACATTTCCCTCCCTGTCCCCCCAAAAAATATGTCCATGAACTCCCACGTATTTCAACATTCTTGCTCATTAAATACCACAAACTTTATTTTGTGTCAAAGATTTTTGTTTTAACCAAACCACAATTAGTGCATAATTTTGAAATAACAGAAAAGTGAATGTAGGGTTATTTGGTGACATCCTGCACCGCCATGTAAACATTATTATTGCCTCTACATCTTTCCTATTCTGTCACCTCTATCTTCAATCATCATGACACTGAAACAGCTGGCCTTGGTTCTACTTAAATATTCTTCTGTGCACATCACATTTGAGGTCTTGCAGGATCTGGACTTTTGACTGAACCATTTTAACTCATGCATCTGCTTTAGTTTGAAATTCCCACTCAAATCTGCAGTCTTTACATCCTCTAATGAGTTTAATTCCAGTATTTTTCCATGTTAGCTCCTGTTTCACTTCATTTCAACTCTGTCTTAGAGGTTTCCTCTAAAAACTGTGTGTTTTGTGACCAAATGTCCAAACAGACACAGAAGGCCATTAAGGAGAGGGTCAGAAAATGCAGAGGCCGTAAAAAGAGAATTGTCGTCTGGTATTAGGCTTGTTAAACAGCTTCTAAATGCAAGCTTGAGAAACGTGACAATACACCCTGTTCTACGTGGGACGCAAAAAGCCTCCACATGGCTCTAGTTACTGCAGGCACCGGAGAGGTGTTCGAGTGCAAGTACTACAGCTCTGTATGGTGGGCAGCCTGAGTGAAGTTGTGTGCGAGCCAGTTGAACGAGCGGCTGGGTGCTAACTGCAAACACCTGAAGCTTGTAAGCAGAGTTGTTCTCAGTGACAGTTTGCCTGAGTCTTAACAGCTGTTGGCCATCTTGTATCTATGAGCATAAAAGTGTCACAAAGTGAAGACACTAGGGGTGAAAAAGTTCCTCAGATCAAAGTGCTGCATCTAATGACACCGTTTAGGCTTTTTTTTCCAGCCAAGATGTTCAACGTTACGAGTGATTTCGTTTTTTTAAGGGAAAACTGCCTCTTAGAATCATCCATGAATGTTTTAACAGCCTATCATCTCCAAATGAGCTGCAGAAATGCTGCCCCCTGTTGGCGAACAGGTCCTTATGAACCAGGGAGTCAGTGTTAGGGCATAACTTTCATGGCAGAAATGCCACTCATGATGTGTGACAGGGCGGCTCTCACTCACACAGACGGGGAGAAATACCGCGGCCTGTGATACCGGAGGTGGACAAGCTCAGGTTTCTATGCCGGGACCTGGTGCTAAAGGGGGGAGGAGGGTCTCCTCTTACGGAGTCGTGATGGGAGAGGGGCTTCTGTCGGGACCCTCAAAGGCAGAGGGTCCAGAACTCTGATGTGCAACCGCTCAAGCACCCGCATGCCTCTGCGATATGAACTGTAAACTTTCTCACAAGCATGCAGATGGGATTCAGACATGGAGCCAAGGGACATTCAGATACCTGCATATTAGTGCATCCCTGACCACATAACTTTGTAGAGGGTTACTTTTTATTTGTCTTTGTTTAAAGAGATGATAGCAAGAATCTATTGGGCAATCTAACTGCAAAGTCCAAAACAAAAAGGTTCACAAGCAGACGGCTGCATCAAAGCTGAAATAAACAACACAGTCCTTTGTTTTACTAAAGACGGAAAACAAACCACATCACCAAACCAGAAAATGAGAGGAAAAAGACAAAAAAACACTTTAGACTCATGAATAGATGCAATGAGGGATTGGATTTCAATGCAAAACCGCTTCATTCCACAACATTTCAGGGGAATATAAAACACAACCCAGCATATAGATTGATGTGAGGTAATAACTTGATTTGCATTAATGGGGTTTATACTAAAACATCTTAAATATTTGGACATTCCTGTCAAAATTTGGTCCAGTTAAAAGATTTTTTGTATAAATAATATGTGGGCATCTCAAATATAGCAAGATCTAAATGAAACATGTTAGATTACCGGAAACCAACACTGCGCATCACCTTGAACACACAAGGTCAAACATGGAAGTGGCAGCATCAAACTCTGGGGATTTTTATTTTTCAAATAAAAAAAATAAAAACTTGTAATTTCAACTGTAAATAAATGTAATGTGTGAATCTTAGCTTTGATTAAGCACACACACGCTGTCATGAACACACATCCTGTTCCTACAAGCCAAAGGATTTTGCCCTTTACCGTTTCCCCTTCCATAGGTCAAGTAAAATATGTACACTATCAAATACGCAGCTGGTCAGCAGGTCACTCAAACAGGAGCTCGAGGCTCGCTGGTATGTGTGGGCACCTCACAGCACGTACATCACCCTGGAACAGCAACTTAACCCTCAATCGGAGCGATAGCATCTTCCTAAAAACCACAGGAATCACAGGGACATGTGTGTGTGTGTAACATGATGTGGAACACACACCGTTCTCCACCCAGGGAACTATCACAAACCTCCTGTAATAAACACCAGAAACCCTCCCCCTTCCAAACTGACCCAGGTCAGGAGGGATCAGGCTGGACCCAGCCTTAAAGACTCAGCCAAACCTTCTACTTCAAGAGTAGAAAAACTGCTTGCACATCCTTTAAAATCATATTTGAAGAGAGAGCGTTTATTTATTCTATGTGTTTTGGAGCTGGTGGTCTAAAACATGAAAAAGCAGATATATACGTACCTGGAGGACAGGAGCACCCTTGGCCAATATCCCTAGCTGTCCGCAATTTTGGCATCAGAGCTGCCATTTTCTGCAAACATAGAGTTCCAGTAAGAAAAACTGAAGAGGGGCGAGAAATGCTACATTTAAAACAATCAAACTTTTATTTAGAGCATCCCAGGGTGGGCTGACAGACTGTACGCCCTTTGCCATAGCAACTTATTATACAGGTGCATTGATCAGGCTTTTCCAAGTTGATGCCAGTTTTTGGTTTTCTTTAAGGTCCAACCTGCCCATTAAAATTGTGTTTTTGTTCTAAACATCATAAAAAAAATAAAAATACAGCAGGTGTTTTGATAGAAGTATCTATTTTGATCCATCACTAAAGCCCATGCAGCAAAGCATGGCATCTCCAAACTTTTAAACACAAAGTTTAAAATGCTTGCTTTTAGTTGCTATGTATATTTTTGATCAATAATGTGGGAAGAAGTGGTAATATCATTAGAGCTGATCAAGATACAATCACCCTATTTCCCATCTTTATTTTATTAATGGGTGCATCTATGATCCTTTATATCCCTTATCTACTTATGGCGCTGCAATTGCGCACAGGATAGAAAACATTCCCCAACTATTACAGATTTATCTAACAAGAATAATCGATTTCTGATCATCTACCTCCTCCACCAGCTGTCCCACTGGGGCGCTGAGCGTTGAAATCAGGGTCCCATCCTCGTTTAGGAAAGTTCTCTTCGGAGAAAGGAGGATTGATGCCTTGTCAAGCTCCATGTGCAGCCGGTTCTCCAGCTGGTGGGTCCTGAAGCCCATCAGAAGACACACGGTGATGGAGCTCAGAGACATGAGCAGACAGAGCAGGAGAGGAAAGCCCGGCAGCCACCGCTGGACCCCGGGCTTGGTGGCACATTGGCACTCCGGCTTGCTTTCCCCGTCCGAGCCGCTGTTTCCTTTCTCCATAGTGAGAGCTCCCAGAAATACAACCGAAATTCCCTTTTTGTTAAAACGCTCCAGTTAAGTTTTGATAAAGTTCGTAGCGCTCCTTTCGCAGTAACAGCACAGAGGGATCAGGCGTTAAAGCGCAGTTCTGAATTAGTCCTGGACTAGGACGCAGCAGTGCGCGCAGGATTTGGAGCATGGATAGATGGGAGCGATCTGGAGACCAAGCACACTCACACCGGAGCTTTCTGCAGAGATGGGACTGGATCAGATGTTGTCCTATACAAAAGTTGCGTATTAAAGCGGCGTGGCTGCGCCGCCCTGCCTGACCACGTGGGAGGCTGCAGATTGACAACAGGGTGTGAGAATGACCTGGGAGGATCACAGGGAATCCCTCAGGGCGCCAAACTCACAACCAACCTTATTACCCCTGCACCTCTACTTAACTGCCCTGAGATTTATCAGTTGGTTTTTCAATTAGACACCCCTTCATCAAAACATACTGTTCATCAAGAATCCCATTAAAATTAAAATACTTTTGTAAAAAAAAAACTATCATAAAATTCTAATTGGAGCCATTCTGATAAATGAAGTCTTGAGATCAAGATGTTTTATTGCAGCAAAGTTTTTCAAAAGGATCCATGCTGCCATCATGTGGACAACTTAAAGTACTGCATAGAAATAGGAGGCTTACTCAAAATGCTTCTTCCCTCTGGTCACGTTTATTGACATATGCAAAAAATAAGTACATAACCAGACAATTGAAAAGGAAACAAGGACTATTTACAAATTTTCAGCCTGCTACAATTTATTTGAACAATACCCACAACCCTAAAGAAAGCACTGGTGAGCAAGAATTAAAAAGATTTGTTCATCTATATCAAGTAAATATGCACAGAATGAAAACTTTAATTGAAAAAGCTTCAACTAGAATTTAAATAAAGTCATAAATTGAAATTGACATGAAAACAGGAAATTATAAGTCTTAATGGCGGTTTTAATCGACATAACAGCAAAGCGGGCCAGTGACTGATACAGTCAAGAGGAAATCTCTCCTGGAGAGGTGGGACGTAGAGGCCGGTAGCACCATCGTTCTCGTCATGGTAACAGCTGGGTTCACATTTTCAGCCTCATTTGCTACCATGGCTGCTGCTGCTGGAGCTTCTGGTGCTGCTGCCTCTGCTGCTTCTCTTCCAGTTACTGCTGCTCTTGTAGTAGCAATCGAAAAAGGGGTGTCTGAGGGCCTGCTCCAGACTGAGCCGCTTTGCTGGATCGTATTCCATCAATTTCTCTATCAGGTCAAAAAGGAGCCGGTGGTCTTCACTTCTGGAAACAATGTAATGCTGTGGAGGAGAGTAGGAGGTTATAGCAATTAGCCAACAAGGCTACAGAGAAACCAAAATATCTCTAGCTGGTTAGTTGTAACAAAAATATATATATTTTTCCTAATCAGGTAAAATCAGTTTCTTTTCTGAATTCTGTACCTTAAGGGGTTTGCAGTGCTTTCTGACGTATCTCCCAGCAGAGCTGTGAACATCCCAGTCCAACTTGTTTCGGTGGACATATCGTCGTTTCCTAGGGGGCGGAAATAACAGACCAAATTAAATATCAAATCTCATATTTCTAACACTTGAAAAGCCTAATTTACACAATTAGAAGCTTGAAAAAAAAACTTAAAAGTGAGACCCAGGAGGAGGGATCAGTTCAACTACAGTGAATATATTTAAAAATGCATTTCTCCATCTTATGCAGCGGATTCATTGAGATCAATAAGACCTGCATGTCAAGGGTAAATATAAAATGAGACTGTTCCCAAACAAGTAGTCAATTGTCAGAGAATTTTATTTGTAACACTTTCTTGTTAGTAATAATACTTTAGGGACTTTTAACAGAACAGCCAAGAAGAGCTGTACTAATTGTTTTGAGCGGTGTTAATAGCAATTTGTTTGATGATTACAAATGTATGAGACTAAAAGAGAAGTGCAGAAACATCAAGCATTTACAATCAAAATGCAAAATATAAATATTATTGGAAATGACGCTTACTTTGTTTTCTCCAGAAGATCTGTAGGGATGGGGCCCAGTACTCTCTCCATCATAGCCAGATGCTCTTTACTGTCATGGGTCTAAATAGGACAACAAAGCCAACATCATTAAGTACAGTAATGATCAGAACGGTCATTCTGCTCTCTGCTGCCACCTACCTGGAAGAGGGTGGTTCCAAGGTAATACTCAATGAGGATACAACCAATACTCCAGACATCACAGGAATGATCCCAGCCCAGGTCTGAAAGACACATTTTACATCATTCCACAAACCAGGCAAAGATGCTTTTCATGTTTTCTCACTGTAATAAAAAGACCCACCTAAAATAACCTCAGGTGCACGATAGTGACGAGTTGAGACGACAGAGGTGTGGTGCTCATGATCATAGGTGGCGTTACCAAAGTCCACTATTTTCACATCGGGGTTCTTGAGTGTTCGCTCGTCTCGTCTCTGAGAACAAATTACAGGCTTAATGGCTGTAACTTCAAGTTGAACAGCAATAGCGTACGTGGTCGTCATTAATTTACCTTTGATCGGTTGTATTCCATGTCGTAGTCTGAATCTATTAACAGAATATTCTCAGGCTTCAGGTCTGTGTGAGTCAGTTTGTTCTTATGCAGAACTAAAAATGAAAAAGAAGGAAATTATTATCATTGATGAAAACATTTGTTATTCATATTGGATGCACAAGACCGAGCTTTACTTACATTTTACAGCTCGGATGATCTGGTAAGCCATATGCCTGATCTGCTTAACGGGGAAAGGCTGGAAGTTGTTTTCCTTCAAGAAATCGTATGTGCTGAGGCCAAGCAGCTCAAAAGCAATACAGATGTGGCCGTGATAGTCAAACCAGTCCAGCATACGGACACAAGAACTGTCAAGGGAAAGAAAGACAATATAGCTTTAAAACACAGTTTTTAACACTAATGCAGAGATGCAACAATTTGCTGGAGATGCTGTGGAGAGATTCTCAAGCTGATAACTTATTCACAGTACAGTACTTGGGGAGGAAAAACAAAAAAAAAACACCCAACAGCCCAACTGGTCCGTCTCTACTATAAAGAATTAACTTACTATCTTCGGCCAGCATCGAGTGTGTTCAGGTGTTTCAGCACCTCTACTTCAGACAAAGCTGCCTCTCTGTAGCGGTCTATATTTTTTATAATCTTCAGAGCCACTCGAGCCCCATCACTGAAATCCATTAAAAAATGTTTTTATCAGAATTGTTATACATGGACATAACTTCAAAGTATAAAGATTTTTACTAAAAAAAAAAAAAAAAAACAATCTCGACTTACTTGTCATGATCGATACACTCGACAACCTTCCCAAAGGCACCCTCTCCTAGAGTACACACAATCTCATCTATGGGAAATACAGAGGTAAAATTAGACAAACAGCACTGAAAACATGAATACAGTTACAAGCTTTTATCCTATCATTTCTGTCTAGCTACAAAAACTGGCAAACAGATTTTTGCTAAAAATGTTAACCAGAAAATTAATCAAAATGAGAAGATTTCATTTAACTGTACAGGACAAATATCTCTACATCTAATCTAATGTTGGAAAATATCCAGTCAACCAGAGTGAGAGAGACAAAGTGTGAACAGTAGAAAAAAAAAAAGAAATAAAAAATAAAGAGTGTATATTCTATACATCTCGCTTTCAGCATGTCTCCATTGTGATAGATGAGGTGACCCTCGCCATCATCCTCAACACTCCTGGATCTTTTCCTGCTCCTGCGGCGATGGCTCCTCCTCTGCACCGGAACCGCCGCAATCCGCCATCACACCAATAACCCAGCCAGCCAGCACCCGGCCACCACAACGCGACATCGTCATTCATTCAACCAGGCCAAGGGGGGAGGTGAAGGGGTGGACAGATTCAGGCCGTTCAGTAACACCACCGGAGGAATGGGCGGAGCAGCAAATTCAAATTCAGCCCCGTCAGAGAAAATGGGCGGCGGCCACCACATGGTGTGTGTTACAGAAGAAAAACAACATGGCAACAAGATTTTCAGATGAGAGGTTTTCTCAGAAGTACAGAAACACTTCAACTTGATTCTTTAAACTTTTTTTTACATAAAGCTTTTTTTTGTAAACTTTCAAACAGTTTAAATTCTCTAAATCATGTCCCATCACCGACCACTAGGATCTTGTCAAAGATACTGGGTCCATTTTCTCCTGCCCCTTTCTAAACACTCAAAACCTTTAATTTTCTGAATCCTAAAGCATTTTACCTGAAATTAATAGACATGCTAAACTATAAAGGGTACGACAGATATAAGAAAGAGATGGGTATTTAGCATTGGCTTAACACCCATGACAATGAGCCATTTAGTATGGAGATCTAGAGGAAGGAAGAAGAGGGGAGAAGGAGTTTCCCATACCGAGGAGGACCTGTGTCGAGAATGACTGCGTCTGTGTCTTCTATCTCTGTGCCTGCGACTGCTTCGCCTGCTGCGACCACTACGGCCAGATGATTTGCTGTAGTGGTGCCAGTCGAGATCTCTGTCTTTGTAAGCATCTTCACAGCCGTCATTGTTGCAGGCCACATCCAGGCTGCGTTCACGGTTGTAGTCTTCCTGAGAATCCAGCCTCTGGTTTAGATTGCGGGCCTCCAGGTAATGCCTATTGACACAAAGATTGAAACAAGATCAACAAAAAAAAACATGCACTTGAAAAGGCAGAGTCAAGCCATGTACAGCTTTGGGGTTGACAGAGCAAGCACTAAAATCAGGTCTGGATATGATGGTTCTAATGGTCAGCCTTTTGCCTGACACTCTATCCCTCAACTTTTTATGTAACATTTGACAACAGCAACGTGCTGATCTACAGCCACCAACTAGCCTGAATCGCATTCAATAAGAGGCCGCAATGCCACCATGCAGTTTATAAACAGATCAACAGCAGAAATAGTCCTGCTATGAGTCCTAAAGCCAACATGTAACTCTACACGTTTAGGTGAATATATTCAGATGCATAACCTGCCCTCTACTAAAAGACTTCACCTTGACAGACAGCCACATTGGCAAAGTTAAACTGCTAGGCTCCACAGGATGAGGGTGTGTAATATCTGGGACTTATGTTATTACTTGATAAGGCAAAAATGTAGGTGACCCCATTTCTACTGATCAAGCATATCGTCAATAGACACAATATATTTTGTTACATAAGTTTTACTTTATTCCAGGTCATCAGGTGTTTCACTTAAAGGAAACTTATCGCTGCATGCTGTGTTCACACCTTAAAAAGACCAAAAAAAGCCACAGCGGCTTGCCACCCAGTTGGTATCGGCTGTCTGTCAAGAAGTAGTCTGCCCATCTACAGGATTAAAATTAGAGTGGATCTAAAAACAACTGATGCAACCGTATGAACCACCATGCATGCAGGCCTATACAAACATTAGTATTACTAGCAAATCATAAAAAATGTTATTTAATGGAAAAAAAAACACCAACTTTGCTATTTGAGAAAACTTAATGAGAGGATTTAGTGCATAAACTGATTTGTTACCACTACAGGAAGTTTTTCACTTAAAAATACACATAAAATGCAAAATTGCATTGTTATAATTAAGTTACCAGAAACTTATCTTTCCTACATCTGCTTGCTCGAGGCAGAAATAATAAAAACGAAATCTGAGAAATGTTATCTGATCAGTAACTCCCCCCCCCCTGAATATTTCCAGTACCAGCATCACATACTGACCTCTACTGGTAAATACTGCACTGTACAATGATTTTAAAACACCTCAACAACACATTTGACTTTAACAGCAAATTCAGACATCCCTTAGCTGTAGTGTGGAAACTCTGCAAATGGCTGATCAAACCAACAAGTGAAAACAAGCATCGATTCTGTTCTTGGACCATTGAATATGCATCTGCGCACTACTGCCCATTTTTGAAAAACTGTAACTAAAATTATTTAGCTAAAAAAAAGCATAAAGTTCAAATTAATTAATATAGATTGTTGATCATTCAATATTTACCCATCATATGTCTTGTGATGGGGAGATCTCCTGGATCCATTTTCTCTTTCGCTGCTGTGTGAATCCCGTTTTCTGCGTTTGCGACACTCCATCCTTTCTTCCCAGCCATACTCATCCAGCCAGACGCCAGGGGAGCGCATTCGCTTTGAGTGGCGCATCTAGGGCAGATAGAAACATGAAAGAAACACCTCAAATTTAACAATCTACAGATGCATTAACACGTTTATTTGCAAATCTCTAACTGATCAAGGTTGTTATCTGCATTGCGATGGAGTTCGGAAATCTACGATTAAAAGGGGCGATGCGACGCTCATAAGTAAATAATACCGGGGAAAAAACTTAACGAAAAATGCTTTAGTGGCTTGAGTTGAAGCTCGGATTTGGGGCTTTGATCAACCCATGGCGCGTTAAACTACTCGAAGCAAACAAGATCCGCCATGTTTAAGCCGTCTGCTTTGGGAAGTGTTAAATTACATTAGAGGAAAATAATGCCGCTAAACCTAATATATCACGTTTAAAAAAACAGCCAACGAACAACTACATAAAACATTCATAAATTGTGCAGTCAATGACAGAAAAATAACGCTTGGTGCATCATGATATAACGAACGAACAGCGCCATTATTCTGCTATTGCGGAAATGCTAAGGCCTTCGGGTGTTGCAGATTTAAACTGCCTTGCTCCTTAGAAAAATGCAAATTTTTATTCATCTCTAAGAAAAAAAACTTTAGTCTGGTTAGGGTTAGACAACAATTAGCCGATATATTTATTAACTTTTAGCGTCAATAAATTGAAGCCTCGAGCTTTTAGCGATGCCCTATCTAAGTAAGCACACACACACAAAAAGAGAAAAATGGTGAAAATACGTTTTTTTTTGTCTTCCGAAATGTAAAGAACCGCATTGAAGCTAGGGTGCAGAACGTTTAAGAAACAAAGGAAAATTCTAAAGAAAAAAGCACGGCAATTCGCAGAGAACGGTTATGTAACAGCAGAGTATTTGCCAGGTTAGCGAGGCGTCGAATTTCACAAAATCCAAACGGTCGAAACAAGACAAACACATAATAAATGTCCGCTTTTTGGCATATTAAGAGATCACCATACCTTTAGTTATGCTTCTGGGGCTCAAATAAAAGTAATTATCGGTTGATTGAAGATAACGAACAAAGAATCTGGAACTACGCCTGCGACTAGTCGTCTTCAAAGATGGCGATTTTCTGTAGAAGGCGATGGAACTTTCCTTAAGCAAATACGATGACGAGGGACAAACGAGCTCCGCCCGTCGTAGTGCCTTATGGGAAATGGTGTTCTGAACCAGTAAGCCATGACAGCATGTTAAATTCATGTTAATGACTATTGTTAAAATCAAAGAATAGGCCTAGATGGAGGGAAGAAACCCCAATTATAATAACTTCACTTATTTAATGCCAAAATAAACATATATGAACAAAGTTCAAACTCTATTTTTGCCTAAAGGGAAACAGAGGTATAGCCACCAATCGATAAATATATATATATAATTATTTTTTTTTTCACACTCTAATACATTCTTCAGGGGCTCTAGAATCTCAATGTATCAGGATCTTTTTTTCTTTAAAGATGCTATATAAAAAGTGTTTGACCACTTTGATATAAATCATAAATAAATCAGGGATTCTCATCACCACACATCACTGGCAGCTCTCCACACATTCAGGCAGCTAACTAAAGTTTCTCCAGCATGTTAATAACACCACTCTTAAATCGGACATCCTTCCCCTGTCAGAGACACCAAAGAAAATCGTCATGCTTGAAGCAACTGTAAAGAACATATGGAGGAAGACTATAAATGGAAAAGGGAGTGGTTCGATAGGTTTGTCATCGACTGCTACAGAAGAATTGCTTATGCAGCAATCGGCATAATGGGAGGAAGGAGTAGGAAGGCCATCCATAGCAGCATAGAGGCAACAGAGTAAGCTTTTATGAGACTGTGCATAAAGGAAAGGCAAGTTTATTTGTATAGCACAATTTAAGGACAATTCAGAGTTCTCTTCATTAATTAGACAATACAATAGAAAATAAAGATTAAAAACATGATAAATAGCAAATAACATAGATGGACCACAACCTTAAACTACTAATACCTCAGAGAACAGTTTGTCTTCAGCAGTCAAAGGAAGTTCTAAAGAAACTTAGACTTAAGAACTCAGGCTTTCAGGATTTACAGTTTTCTGGAAGTTTGTTCCAGATAAGTGGAGGATAGGAACTAAATGATATTTCTCCATGTTTGGTTCTAGTTCTGGTTGTACAGAGTGGACTTGAATTTAACTCTGCCCGACAGCGCACCAATCCTCTGGTGCCGACCTGGATAACTGGGGGGTGATCCCACTTTAGATTACCAATGTCTCAGTAAAATTAAGTACCTCCTGGTGGCACCTACAACCTTCCTCCCCGTGCTTAGAGAGAGCGCTCACATTCCTATGCGATGGTGCCTTTCATCTCCCCAAAACAAAATTATCTTTCATTTTGAATGTATGTTTTTTAGTAATATACTAATTTTAGTGCTTTTGAAATTATTAAGCTATTCATCTTTAATTTATTAAATTTTTCCACTAAATAGATTATGTTTAGTTTTTCTATTTTACTATTATTTTATTATGGAGAAGTAGAGGACTTTCTCTGAGCTAGTTTTCCAGTACTTGATTTCTAATCATCTTTAAGTCTGTTAACACCCTGCTATTTTGAAATTTAGTTTTTGAAATTTTCTTTAAACTGTGCCGACAGAGAATTTATCTCACCGTCTCAAAGAAGAAATGGTTCGTTTTGATCCTCCCGCTGACCTCCAGGGACCTCGATGCCAGAAGTCCTCTCTTCCTTAAGCTTCTACATGGGGTTCTGAGGCTGGAAGACTGTTTCCTTCAGGTGGTGCCTTATCCTTCTGACGATCGCTGTCCTTGGAAAAAAATCAGTCGTAGGAGAATTCCGTTCGTGTTCGCCAATTTTTGTGTAAAAAAAGATTTCAACTATACAGTTAAAGAAAACAGAGATCGATGAATTTTACTCAGTCGGCACTTTATTTACTTTGCAAACTAAAGGAGAACAAGACATTTACATTTACAGCATGATGGTTTCCCTGTTCTAACTAAACAGAGTTTGTCTCCCTTATTTATGTTGCTGGAAAAAACTGAAGGTTGGGTCACAGTCAAAACAAATTAAACACACTTTAACAAACCTTGGGAAACAATTTGGCTTGTCATGGGAATAAGTATGTCTTGTCTAAAATCATCCCTCTCTCAGACATTTTCTCAGCCTTTCAGGTAAAACAAACTGAA
>NW_015150484.1:465448-466698 GCF_000732505.1 Cyprinodon variegatus | reverse complement strand
AAATCATCCCTCTCTCAGACATTTTCTCAGCCTTTCAGGTAAAACAAACTGAATAAAAAAATTTTCACTGGATAAATAGCATTACTAAATAAATGAGTAAAAAGAAATAAAAATGTTCCCACCACAAAAAGCTGTGTGGTCTGGGAGGTCTGTAAAACAATGGTTTCCAAATTCAGTCCTAAGGGCTGCTAACTTACATTTTGAAATTGCTTTTCAAGAAAGAAAAACAGCAACAGAGGATTACAAATCTAAGATCAGTCAGAAGGTTACTTGTTCCAAAAGGAACAACTAACTAGCAGCTTCCTAGAAATAGAAGTAGAAATTATAATATTTAACATTGAAATGTCAAAAATAAATACTCAAGTAAAGTAAAGATACTTTAAAAAACTACTTATTAAAGTAATCAAGTAAATTCACTCTCTAAACCATTCTATACAAATTCTTCTCAAAGCGTGTCAAGAAAAACAAAACAAAAAAAGAAAGAATCGTTTTTGCCTTAATGATTCAGAATAAAACGACTGAAATAGGAATTGCTAACTCTATGATTTGCCCATTGATACTCTTCCAGATATTCCATTATGGACCCTTAGACAGATAACAGTTGACTTGCATTTAATGGAGAAAGAAAGAGAGATAGGATTTAAAGAGGTAGACTAATACATAGAAAGTATTAACAATATTAAAGTCTTTATAGATGTTTCTATAGTGAAAAACGATAAAGTTGGCATAACCTTTGAGGTTCTAGATTTGGATATAACGAAGAATTAAAGAATACCAGAAAAATTAACAGCGTATACAAGATAATTAATGACAATCTGGATAGCTTTAGAATGGGTCGGTGAAAAGTGTTCAAGAGACTCTTTCAGACTCAAGACAGGAGTCACGAATCTATATAGAAATAAAAATAAACTAATTATAAATTACTGCAAAGAGCATCCGAGACAAACTTTTTGATTATATTTCTATTATATTTTTAAAAGAACAGGTATTTTTTTTTACATGTATAAACATTTTTGTTAATAAAAATAGCCACAGAACAAGATACAAAAAAGTAACAAGGCATACCAGAGAGAAGGGTAGCTATATTTTGATTTTCAATACAGATGAAAACATACAGATATAATAAGATATAATTAAATTTCTTTGTGCAAAAATAAAAAAAGGTAAGGATTATGATAACTTACATGTATGAATAAGAATTTTGCCAAATATTGTGATCAGATTAATCCCCAGTCTCATATTTATATTAG
>NW_015150484.1:423762-464032 GCF_000732505.1 Cyprinodon variegatus | reverse complement strand
TGCCAATCTGATGTAACTTTGGTTGATTACTGGAGAATAAAAGGACATCTGGACTAATATTTGTTGTCATTACAACATTCTCTCAATTTATTGCTTGTTGTCATTTTCTTTAAACTGAAATTAAATCACCTTAAGCAGGGGTGTAGGTTTGTTTAAACTTTGGTGGGAACACTATTGGTCCTTTGCAAAAATATGCATGATCTTTATTTATGCTTAATGTGAGCATCGGGGCACATTTTGTTTAAAGAGAACAGCAGCATTTCTTGATACATTAATACACATTTTATAAGCAATACACACATTAGATGCTGTTTATCAATGATTGAAGCTTAACTGGCTCTGATGAATGAGGAATTAGGACTTTTTTTCCACTTTGAAAAGTTTTGCATTTGAAATTACACAGCAAATCCAACATGCTCAAATAAACACTGTCAGATTAGATTTTTACACCCTTGAAGTGTCTTTATGGGTCCACACCAGCAAGTGTTAATTGGACTTTTTGGAGAGTTGGCATTGTAACTCTTTAGTGTTAAATAATAAATCTGAAGTTGATAATTTAACAATTAGTTACACCCACTAGGTTTTAGAATTGGAATATTAACACTCTCATGGAATGTTTTCCTAACTGCATAGGAATTATTCTCTAAATACTAAAAATTTTACTTTTCTGGACATATAAAATTAAAGAAGCAATGCTTGTTTTTTCCAGCAAATATTTATTTGAAAAGGCATCACAATTGGAAAATATTTTTTTCAAAACATGTAACAATGTGGAACCTTTGCCAATTTCCACTTCAATACTTTGCTTTGTAACAAAAGTCTGAAGAGAACTAAATTTAAACCAAAAAATATTTTCATCCACTGCAGAGGAGGTTAATTTAACCGCCATTTGCTGCATCGATTTTCATGGGAGACAGTTTTCTGATTATATGTCTGCTATATGTGGATTTATATAATTTTTTATTTTGAAGATATAGAATTGTGCAGAGGTAAAACTCACTCTTTTCTTTCAAATGTTCTCTTTGTATCATGAAACAAAGCGAAATATTATATTCAAGGGACGCCAAATAAATGTATTGTATTTACATGTGCATTGGAACTAGAAGAGGAACTGACACTAAGCATTTATTATATTAACTTCACTCTACAAGTTGTACATCTAGNATGTGCATTGGAACTAGAAGAGGAACTGACACTAAGCATTTATTATATTAACTTCACTCTACAAGTTGTACATCTAGGCTGTAGTTACTCTGTTTAACCCAGTTCATGTATTTTATTTAGGGCTGAAACAATTAATCGGATTAATCAATGATTGAAATAATATAAAAAAAATTTAGTAATCGATTAATCGTTAACTGGAGTATAGAGACTCTAAAACATGTCTTTAGCTCACAGAGCGACCCACTTAGAGCAGGAATTATACCAAAATTGTAAAAAAATAAAATAAAACATGTTTTCGTCCGTCAATATTCTCCATCCAGAAGTCCTCTACTGCTGTATTGTAAATTCTAAACATGTTATTCAAATGTAATTGTTGGTAGGGACAAGTATGTCGGTCCAAAACTTTGGTAGGGACATGTCCCTATAGTCCCTTGCAAACCTACGCCCATGACCTTAAGAAACTCCTGAATCATCTCTCCCAGGATTCAGTTGCAGTTGCATCGGTTACCTTTTGCATGTTTCCAAGCAATACGAGGCCTTGTCCATATAAGACTCAAACTCACTGCGGATCCAGACATTTGAATTGAGTAAGCTTCCTGGAGAGGTGGCGAAACATCTTCAAATCTTGAAAACCAAGTCCAGTTGATATTTTTTGAATTTTTATGGAAAGTTGCAGGAAAGGAAATAAAACCACGTTTAAAATCATGCAAAAGCTTAAACAAGATGATTTGATTTATAAAAACTCATGAAAAGGGAAAACATTTTCTGCAAAATGAAAACTACTTGACATAATAGCTTTATAGTAGAATTCCTTTGCGCTCAAGAAATGAATGGGTTTGGATTTTAGTATTTTTTTCAGGATAAATATAAAATAATTATGGCCCCCGAGCATGTTTTCCCTTCAAACATATTTTATTTCAGCCTTATAAGCGACGGTACATTCATGCACCAGAACTCATGCATAAATGATGAGATTATACAGTAGTAACACATTTGAACATAAAGATAGACTTGCTCTGATGCTCGATGATCTGTTGGCTTTTTTCATCTTGATTATTTTTTCTGGGATCCAATCTAGATTAACACAATATTTGCATCTATTTTGTTTTTGCAGTCTGTTTTGTTTTTTAGCATTATTTGTGTTCCCAAACAAGTTAATACAAAATAAAGACTTTAAGTGGAGCTTAGGGGACCTCACTTATGGAAACATACTTCATTAAGGGAAGTTGCCCATCAGGACAATAAAAAAGGAAAATAATATAATAGAAAATATTTCAATTTGACTCTTTATTCGATTTTCACCCATTCATTGTTATTTAAAGATTATGAGTGGTATCTGTCATTAACAGTAAATATTTTTTATTAATATTTAACCGTTTTCTATCAACATTGGAAATTGAGGAGGAATTAGCAAAAACAGGAATTTCTGCACCTCCACGTCCGTCATTCAAAGTCTACATCCTGGTAACTGAAATTATTAGTTTATCTTTGCTCCATTGGTAGAAAAACAATAAATTTGTGACTACGAGATTGACCAACAATATATTTAATATATCTCATTCAGACCACACGGCACAGGGAAGAGTAGGCATGGTTTATTTTTATTAAAATCTGTTTTGAAACAGATCACAAATCCTGCACTGATGCCAAAGCCAAAGGTGTCCCTGCCCCAATTAGGACAACTCCGCCCGCTCATATGCAGTATTTATGCAACAAACTAAAAACTGGTGGATCTGGCAGTCTGATAACACTTATAAAGATTAAAACTGATGGCAGGAACTGCAGGTGATTGTCATTTAAAATACGCGTAAAACAGCACAGGTTAATGATTTATTTAAATGACAATAGTTGGCAGGTTTGACATCACACCCTTAGTCTTACTATAAACGTAATGGGGCGGGGGGGAATAACGTTACAGGAAAAGCTAGAAATAGGATGAAAAATAAGTTAGCAGGACCTAAACTAGTTGGTTGTAGAAATGGGGAAGGTGCTCGTTGGGAAAAAACACCATCGATCAATAACAAACCAGTAAATACAATTCATCCACTCTTTTCCTCACACTAAAGTTCCCTAATTCATTATCAATTTCACAAAACCGTAAAAAAACAACAAAAAAGCAACAACAATAAAAAAAACAAACCAACACGCTTTAAGTCAAAGAAACTGTCATGATAAGCAATGCCTCGTATGGCAAAGGTCTGTCCTTCTATTTAACACAACAGAGCATCCGCACCTTAAGGTACTTTTCTACACTAATGCCCATTGGAAACAACCTGACTTAGCATGCCGTCGGACTTCATATTCTGTAAAGGGGGAAAAAATGACAATAAAAACTATACATCTGTCAGCACAGAGCTCCAATAAATATATGAAACAACTGAACATCAGTCGGAGAGAACTTCCTGAGGAGCAGAAAGATGAGGGCCAAACTATCTATAACTCCTGCAGTTACATTATTACAGTAGATCTCTGCTGATATTAATGGCACAATACATTTAAAAAGAGTAAACGCTTTTAAAAAGAGTTTGTTCCCTAAAATAAAATAAATAAAACAAAAATAAAAACAGGCTGAAACATGTTTTCCAGTCATTCTAGTGCAATGGACATATACATGAAATACAGCTTCACACAGGCACAGCCAGGATGTTTGTTTTTGTTTCGTTTTTTATCTTCCCCTTAGCTGGGATTTGTAATTGTGAAAGAGGGCTAGCCAGCGCCCTTTACATCACTTTATTTTTTGTTACAGTACCTTACAGTTAAAAGTGTAATACTTAAGCTTGAATAAAAGGAGGAAAAAGAGAAAGGAAAGAGAGCAGAGAAAAGTACACAAGATGGCATTAGTAGGAAGTATTATAAAGTGGTTTTCCCTGTAATTGTACTCTCTAAAGTAGTAAACTTCTCCACAGAGTAAACACACATAAAGGGAGGAAGGAGAAGCCGTGTTCCTCTCCAGGCTTTTCGCTCGTATTCCGAATGAGAAGGTTTGTTCCAGTGTTCATAGCTTAACATTTGACTTTTTTTCTTTTTTCGGAACGTTTCACTTTTTCTTCACACTCGTTTCGATGAATCCTGTTCATCGTGTTATTTTTCTTCTTTGATCTTTATGCAGTCTATTTTTTTTTGTAAAAACACCAAAGTACCAGCTTCAGGTTCCTTCACAGTCCAGTTTAGTGCAAAGAGGACAAACGTATCTCCTCGTTTGGTGGCGGGAGGCTGAGATACCCTCCCCGCTTCATGTCTTTGCCAGAACGTTTGACCTGATGAGACAAAAACAAGATTAGAAAACTTCACCAAGAATCTATTTTTTTTTTACTTAGCATTTCCAGGATGCTAACCAGGACATATCGAGTCATTTAGACCTTAATTGTTTCTTACAATTAGCAAAAATACAAAAGAATTCAAAGCAAAGGCTGTGTTAGGGAAGTTTTGGAGTTGTTAGAGCGGTGTGCTTGTGCTTGCAAGTACCTGCAAGCCTGCACTCTGGGTCCCTGAGCAAGGCCTTTAACCCCACACTGCTCCCCTGGCACTGCACAATGGCAGCCCACTGCTCCCCAAGGGGATGGGTTAAATGCAGAGATACATTTCTCCAATGCAAGATGAATAAATTTTAATTATTACTATTATTAATCCATCCAGATTATCATCAGTTAGCTATGTAATGATAGTTTAAGGGCAAGCCTCCGATCTGGCACTGATTAAGTACTTCTACAGCATAAACTTAACACAGTAAAGACCTTTTCAGGATCCAACGTGTCTACCATTCAGAGTGAAGAAGTGTTTTTAAGTTAACATTTCCTTTCAAATGTATATCGTTGATTTGTTCCAAAATCGGAAACTGCATATAAGGAGAGGAACCTGTTGTTTAAAGGTCATAACTGTGTAAAGAGCTGTGGTGAACGTCACAGAAAGTGTGCAATATTATCTTAGTCCAGGTATTTTTGCACCATAGTGGGATATAAACTGATAATGATTAATGCATGAAGAAGACTTCCGCCAGCATCGATATAATTATAAATATGGTAAATATTATAGTATATTGAAAAAATAATAAACAGGTTTTTTTTGTTCATATTAGATTGTGTTCTGGTGTTTATTTAAAACCAAGTCCATCACTTTTCATTTTCCGGGCAGATTAGTTTTAAAATCATTTCTCATTCCGACAAAACATTTGTGCCTGACAGGCATTCAGACGGCTCTGAAGTTAATACAACTATGTAAAAACTGTTTTATTTATAAATATCTCAATTGAGAAATATTAAACATTACTGCAGTAAATGCTGCTAGTTTACTATATTTGTGTAACTTCTGTTTATTGTATTTCTTTTCCAGAGGGAAAAGATGGATGGAGCTCTGTTTAACTTGCCTGCACTCGTTCATAGGTTGCCTGTGTTCTAACATCATATCAAATAATGTCTAAAGATTTAATAACTTATCAGAAAGCTATTTTCAAATACACAGAGTATTTCAACATGATACTACTAATTCGATACATATTAATCTTAAACATGGATATACTGAAAAGAAAAGCAGGTGTTTTTTTTCACTGTGAGGATTTCTAGCAAAGAAAACTAGGTTGTAGTTTAGGAAATTATAACAGCTGTAGCTTAGTTAGAAAGCTGTGGGTTTGATTCCAGCTCTTGATGTGCTTCTGCATGTGTAACTAAGCCCTGAGACGCCTATGTGTTACACAGATGTGCCTTTTGTGGGAAGGTGCTTTGATTGGTCAGTAGGAGCAGAAAACTGTTTTCCCACCTGAGTGCTTTCCACCTGTCCTTCTCCACCTGGTTCTCAGGACTTTCACTTTCATACGAGGCCAGGTAGAGTCCTGAGGAAGAGAAATAGAAGTATTCAAAGGATTATTTAGAAGAAAAAAAAACTAAGCAAAGCAAAGAAAATCAATTTGGAAGCTACAATAAAAAAAAAAAAAATTTTTAACTTCAAGTATCTTTGTTAGTTTTAATCCATGCGTTTAGCTCCACGTATATGTTAAAATTCTATGTAGGGTTTGTAGCAGGATAGTAGATGGTACAGACACTATTTAATTTAGTGGAATCACAAATTAAAGCCAATTTCTGCTTCTTTTTTTTTTTTTATCAAACATTATCACTGCTTTGGTTATAAGTTTAAAGAAACTGCACTCTAAACTTTTAATGTTTCCGCTGACAGTTGATTAAGAGTCAATTTAATAGAATAATACGCCGAAGATGTTAAAAAAAACATAAAAGTTAGAATGGAGAGAGTTGTCATCCGTTGCTCGGGAGCCTTTAACGTCCATTTTATTCCACAAAAACATAAAAATCAGACTGTAAGGCTGTGTGAGTGAGCGACTCCTCACCATCCTCGCTGAAGATGGGAGCGGTATGGAGGTAGTGCAGGATGGCCCGGTCCTCCTCAAATGGACACTCCACCTGTTTCCACGTCATGAACTCTCCAACTTGTCGAGCTAATTCCACAAATTTCTAAACAGCAAAGCAAGCAAAGAACATATTTAGAGGGAAGGAAGTGGATGAAGAAACGAGGCTCGTGAAAATGCTCACCTCAAAGTTGACGTGGCCGTTTGGCAGCCGGTTAGCACAGCCTTCGTTCAGGAAATAAATGTCTTTAATCAGCAGGCTGAAGAAGGGGATCACAATCTGGGGAAGGATCGGTTATAAAATGATTAATAAATCAGGAACCAAATCAGGATGGCTTTCTGATTATCCGCAGTCCTGCTGAAGCCTCACCCTTTCTCTGTTACTGTTGGCAGTCCGGGAGCGATGGGCGGCGCCCCTCAGGGCAGTCCTGTAGTTGTAAAAGTTTCCTGTGGGATCCATCTGATGCTGCAAAACCAAACAACAACAAGCAGTCAGCTGGGAGGTCTTACCTGCATCTTTGAAAGAAGTCAGTGAAAGGTCAGGGCTCACCTCCAGAATGAAGAATTTGGCAGTTTTGGTTTTGCTCCAAGTCTTCTTCAGTCGTGATACAGGAGTCATGTTCATTCCAGCTGCAGAGAAAATAGATTTTAGTACTTAAAATCAATCCAACCATACCACAGAAAATGCTACACTGCAACAACGAAGTAAAGAAATAGAAATAAGTCAACATTTCTTAAATTAAGTGCATTTATCCTTAATTTGAGTAGCTTAATAAGATCATTTGCCAATTGAATGAGTATTTTTACTCTTAAAATAAGATAATTGAACTTGAACAAGGGACAATGTAATTTATTTTTCTTATTTTAAATGTAAATTGTCTGGTTCCACTGGCAAAGTGTCTCTCTTACCTCCTCAATTCAAAGCAAAAGGCACTTATTTTAAGAAAAACAGACTTATTTAGATTTCAATTTTTTTTCCAGTGTATAAGAGATTATTAAAAATAAAGTTTGTCCATTTGAAACAGGTAAAAAAATCAAGTATTTATAGATACTAATGTACGATCTTCTAGCTAAAACAAACAGGCGTTAATGTTAACCAGTTTCACATCTAGGTGGCAATTCACCCTGAAACAAACTGCTCGAGAATGAGACCATGGAGGTTTTCAGGCGCACACTCAATGACGCCAGAAACCGGTTAGTTTTACTGAATCAGTTCAGTGTCTCACAGTCAATGTAGCGTTTCAAGATTTGCTGTTTAACTTGCAAAAATGTCTGTCAGTGTCATAACCTGTAAAATCTGCACAAACCAGTAGGACAGGTAATTCCATCTGGAGAGGTCTGGCGAGATTTTATTTGGATGCAACAGTTTCAGCCAAAAAGCACAAATTCTGACTCTGGTCATTTGAAATGACTGTCAGTAAGAGAGAGGAGCGCTAGAGAGCGCTACTGCCTGCAGAAAACGGTAAGGTGCAGTGGAGATTCACTGGAATCTGATCAGGATTAACCATTTTTTTCAATTATGGAAAGCACAGCGAGAAAGTTAATCAATATGCATTTCCATTATCAAAGCATGATGCTTGAACCCAAAGTCTGCAGCAACCACCCAATGTCAATAAAAGCTCCTTTAAATCCCTGTTTACAGTTTCACCAAATATGCCTAGAATCACATGAAAGTCCAGTTGATCATATCCCATTGGTTCTAGCTCCTTTAAACACTGTGCGTAAATTTATGCTATTTTGGAGGTAAAGCTCCACCAAATTTGGATCTAATACTTCTATTTTCGAAAGCTTTTTAGTCTCATCCTCCACACATCAAGAGAAAACCTTTATAAAGTACTGAATGTACTGTAAGACAGTAAACTCACAGATGATGGCCATCAGGGAGTTGAAGTTTCCAATGTTGAAACACTCTCTGGCCACGTCGATGAAGAACTCAATTATTGTGGCTCGCTGCTTCTTCTTTGCTGGCTGTAAGATATTAATGAATCACATTCATTTCTCCATCAATTTTCCAGATTAAATTTAAAGTGTAGATTAACGTTTTCCTGACACGCAGTAACAAAAAAAGTCCACAAGAGGGCAGCAATGTTCTGTAATACACCTCTTCAGGTGATTATATGTTAAAAAATTTGGGAAGGCTTGAGAAATTTGAACTTTTAACATAAATGTATTAATATACTGACATAAAAAAATATGATCACCATTATTTCTGAGAAAAGTGCATCTAATCAGAACCTTATGACATTCAGGGTTCTGTTTCTTTCAAACTCCAGAAACAGAATGAGTGATCTCCCTCACCATGCAGATCTCTGTTGCTACCAGGTAACACAGCCTGTTGAACCACCTGACGTAGGCTTCAAGGTTGGAGGTTTTCTTCTTCTGCTCGCTGAAAGATGGCTGCTGGTGATAGAGCACACACATACAAGATGTGAGACACTAATTATCTCTCTATGTACAGGCTGACCCCCTGTGAGAGTGTTAATGGCAAAGACAGGGAGCCAAGAGGAACGACAGGAATGGAGGGGATGGGAAGTGGCCAGCTCAAGATGAGCAAGGGGATGGGGAGTTCAAGAGATGGCAGAGGGAAGATAAATCTCCATGGTTACAACAAATGTCCAACATCAGATAGAAAAGCAGCTTTCTTTCTGTTTGTTTGCTGTTTCATACCTCATCCACTGAATGAGAAAGCAAACAAACATGATTCATATATTTATGACTGGCAATAGAGAATATTTCTAATGTCTTTTACCAAACAGCGTTTTTGTCTTAATCTATTCAAGAGATTCATTTGAGGAGCTATTTAAGACCAGAGCACTAATTCTAATCTACCAAGTCCAAAGCAACGCCCTAGGACTGATGATGATGTTCAGACAAATATATCTCTCATCACTGATAATGAAAGTTCAGACACAGATAGCTCTCATTTAAATCCAGATTAGTGATACTTTCAGTTTAAGAAACATTTCACTGACAAAACATATACATCTAACTTTGTCTGTTTAGATGGCTTTAAAAAAAATCACATTCATCTAATTCAATTATGAACATTATTCTCTCTCTCTCTCTCTATATATATATATATATATATACAGTATATATTTTGCGCTGCCATTCAAATTTCCAAATATATGCGACTTGTATGTGATCTCCTGTGTGAACTGCATTCATATAGCTTAAGTGTCCCGCATTCACAGTAGAGGACGCAATGACGTCACAATCCAGCGTCCTTCGTGTTTAAGGAAGTAAACATGGATGTTGTGCTGGAGCGCATCTAGCGATCTTTCCAAACCTTACAACCTCAATCTTTTCAAGATGGTTAAATATAAATACTGCTCTCTGCATCATCGTCCGCCATGTTTGTTGTTTTTCTTGGCGCTTCTGTGTAGCAAGAAGCAAAATAGTGACCTATATCGGTTACTAATGGGGTTCAGATCGGATGAATGCAACCTGGCTATTCAGACACAGGTCGCATTTGAAAAGATCAGATTCGTATCGGATTCAGGACCACATAGCCATCGGAAAAAATCGGATCTGTGTTGTTTAGACTGCCATGAAAAGATCAGGTCCAGGTCGCATATGGGCAAAACAAAATCTGGTTTAGGTCACTTCAGGCTGCAGTTTAAATGTAGCCTAAAAGTGCATTTTTGAGGTAAGACACTGATGTTGGATGAGAAGGCTTGACTCACGGTCTTAAACTGAATTCATTCTAAAGGAAATCGGTCTGGTTTAGTTCTGGACTGCAGACCAGACCCCCAGCTTTGCACACTAGTGTGCAGTGGTTAATCAATAGGAATTGACCTTCCAGCAACTGTTGTGCCAATATCCTTTCCCCTAGCTCCCTTCCAGTTACTTCTATCCACACCTGCTCCAGATCAGGTAATTAGCCCTTTGTTTGTTCTGTCCCCCATATATGCTCCTCCTGTGCTGTTCCTCATTGTTGGATCCTCTTCATTGCTTTATTTCTTCTTTTTTTAAAGATGTTTCAAACAATGTATATCTTAGGTAATGATAGAACTGCAGAGATCAGTAAAAAAGCCAAGAACCGTAATGCTCAACGTCTACTGTGTTCCTAAGAACTGCTAAACCCAGAATTATTGCCACATAGAGGTGTATGACTAATCAAAAATGCATACATTTTACATAGTTCAGCGTGAATGATATGTTTCTGAAGCGTTCCCTGTAAGTGCAGCCTGTATGCGATGAGCTGGAGCTGCATTAAAAAAAGTTTACAAGCCGAAATTATAAAAAAAAAGACAAATTGAAATAGAGGATAAACGTGCAAATGCTCTTCTTCTGACTACATGGCAAGGAAACTTCTCCAGCTACAGAAATGCTGAAGGCCGCAGCTAAATGCTTAACCTTAGAAATGTTTTCCAAAGCAGTTTTTTTTTTTTTTTTAGATGTACATGTTTAGGGCGCTATGGTAACCATGTCCATCCATCTTGGAGACGTATATTAATGCACCCATGGGGCAAAATATCTGTCGCTTTCAAGGGAAACGGATCCTACCATCTGGATGGAGTATGTGATATTTCACTGTACTTTGCATACATTAATTTAATATTAGGTTTAATAAAATGGAATGAATTGAATTACATTGTAATTACTTAGATCTGTGCAAACAGTTCAGACCTCTCTATAAAGCTATGATTAGTTTGAAACATTGAAGGAAATGTTCGTATAATAAAAAAAAGTGGAACGCTAATCTTTACGGTTGAAAAGGGAATTTTGTGAAAGTCAAAATCTGAAAACTTTTTTTATATCTATTTCTATTTCAGATCAAACAATGGACCTGCTGACAGGTTGACATAATTTTTAATAGATTATATTATGAAATACAATTTCAATCTTAGTTATATACCTTCTTTGGCTGAAAAGGAGCATATCTACTACCTATTCCCTATACTGATGCAAAGGTTTTTAATTCTTCCCCATATGAAATATTAACATATAATAACATTATATTCTCAGATCTGATCAGTCTAATTCATTTTGGTTTATTTTTCGGTTCTGAATCCACTTATTTTGATGGAGGCCATCTGCATCCTCTTTGCCCCATCACCTGGTGTTAGAACCTTTGAAAACAAACAAATATGTTGAGAAACCCATTTCCTGTTTGCTAACCTGTGTTCCATCCAGCGGATCTTTCTGAACAAAAGCTTGGACAAACTCCTCCGGTCCAATATGGCTTAAATGCTCCTGGAAAACAGACACATAGTACATTTTTATGGCTGTTCATTCGTTTCTCATAATCAATAAAAACATCATCATTTTTCTGTGTAAATACAACATGAATAGTTTAACTGGGCACAGACACATCGGCTGGAGGGATCTGATTAATAACGCTTTCATTTCAGTAATGGAGGCCAATCAATAGAAGGAAGTAATGACTCACTGATGTGACTCACTGCTATCATATTTCCTACGAGAGACACTGGGAGCGATAGCAGCTCAGAGGCAAACTTGCGGTCATGTGAGACTCGAAATGACTCAGTAGGCTCATCACACCTCCAGATCAAATTCAGATCGGATCAAGCTGAAGTTAGCGCATTATCGGCATGATGTTTAAATCCACAAAATAAATAAAATCTGACCCAGAATACGCAAGCTGCACACTCCTACTTGTCTGTCTCAGCCTCTCTTTTTAGTGTGTGTGTCAGAGTGTGAAGCTGTCAGGTCATATATATCCACACTGGTTTTATCCCCTTTGTTAGCCAGCCTCAGGCACTTTGCTGACTTCAGGGGTGATGTCACCACTCAGACAAGGGTGAGGGCTTACTCAGGCGTGCAGTACAAAAAAAAAGTAAATACATGCAATGAAATGCAGCCAAACAGGCTTACATTGAGGCACATGCCTGCAATGTTCTGCTATTATATAATCTGTACATTTTGCATTACACTGCATGCATTATGTTATCTTCTTATTCCATACATCCTTTAACTCCCTTTACTAAAAATGACAAATTCAAAGTTCAGCATCCAGAAATGGGCTGAATGTGGACTCCTGCTTCATCATCCTTAGCGCCCTAACACTCCCACAGCATCCTTCCATTCTCCTCCTCGTCCATCCTTGTTACCGTCTCGTACGCTGACCTCTGTCTAAACCCTTTGTACTACTCGCCCTCCCTCAGGACTCACCAGCTCCACGTGGGTGAGCTGCTGTGCCAGCGTGTAGGGGTCATTGCAGATGGAGAGAATGTCCTTCTGTATGGGTGGGGGCTTGGTTTTAAAAGCCACAAGCTTGTCGGAGATGGAGGAAGCGTTGAGGGAGACCTTAACGATGCTCTCTTCACCCTGGCTCATCAGGGCCAACCTCTGGCTCAGCTTCTGCAGCATCTGGTTCAGGGTTTTCCAGTACGCCTGGAGAGGAGAGGAAAAAAGACAGGACAGATGAGCAGAGCAGTGGGGAAGCTATCAATAACATCTCTGATGAATAATTTATTAACTGTGTTGTAGAACAGTGATAGGCGTTAATCAGAAAGACCAGGGGCCTTATAGTGAGGGCTCTGGTTGGAGAAAAACGATGCAACAATTTTAAAGGTATGCTTAAATAAAAATGAAACATTTTCTCATTTAAACACCAACATTTTGAGTGAATGGCAGTGGAGCAGTAGTAGTGTTGTGGTGTAATTTGTGATAGAGCAACACAAACTACAACATAGAAGATAAAAAAATAATTTCTTTGTGGTTTCTAAATTACAAACAAAAGAACAAAAGCAGTAAAAAGAATGAGAGCAAAGCACGACTCTCGCACTTCTAATATTTGCTAAAAGTAACTATAAATACAATATTTTCCTGACTATAGAGCGCTCCTCATTATAAGCCGTAACCATTAAGTTTTTTTAAAACCGGAAACGTACATATATAAGCCGCACCGGGCTATAAGCTGCTGAAATTTATTTTACTGTCCCCCACCATACCTGTAGAGGGAGCTCTACATCTCTAGAGTACGTACAAGGAAGAATGCTAGCTCCTGTTAGCTTGTTAGCTCACAGTATTAAGAGATTTTAATGAAAGATTGGGCTTTGCTAGCTCTTTATTTCAGCTCTGCAGGAGTTACACACAGTCTCTATTTTGGTTTGATGGCTTTAATGTGGCAAATAAGTGTCAAAATGTGAGAATTAGGCACATTTGTTCTCTGTCGCATCTGCTGCTAGCATGTGCTAAATGAAAATTAGCCCTCTTCTTCTTTGATTTCCAGTTCCTCCCCCTGGCGGTTAGGAAAAATCCACTGAAAAGCCTCATCTTCGCATTAGCCACATGGTTCAAAGTGAGGTTATAATCCAAAAGAAGTACGGTACTCAGTATTCAGCCCCACCAATTTATAAAATAAGTAAATAATCAAAACTAGCTCCAACTACAACTGCAATATATCTACCTGCTTTCTCATTATTCTCTGTAAAATAGCCAAAGATCATTCAGGTTTGATTCAAAACATTTTTAAACATCATTTATTAAAGTCTTACCACTGATTCTCAATCTTTGTCTGGTCCATGCTAACATTAATACTGTTTTTATGGAGACCATCCCTGCTGCGTTTCCTTTAGTATTTTCCTTTATTTACCTCCCTCCATCTTCCCATCATCTCTGACTAACTTCCTAGTGTCTGCAACAAAAAAAAAGTATCCCCACAGCATGATGCTACCTAAGCCGTGATTCAAGATGCAGACACTGTGTTCAGCTTTGTCTTTCGATGTAGGCCTACAAATCATGTCTCATCTCATAGGAACACCTTCTTCCACAGGTCTGTTGTGTTTCGTACATGTCCTTTTTAAAAAATGGCATTCTTCTACTGCACTTCACGACTGGAATGTTTTAAATGTGGGACTGTTACAACCTGAAAAATGGAGCTCGGCAGCTCCTCCAGAGTTTCCAATTAGTCGCATACAACATCTATATTTTCCAAATAAATCATCAGAGATAAACCAGATTTTCATGAGGCCCTTGCTAATAAAGCTAAGCACATATTCATAGTTCGATGCTGTTTGAACCCATTAATGGGTCTACATAATATATATTATGATGAATGTATAATATAGCAGTAGGTTCTTCATCTTTAATTGCATAAAAGACTCCTAGATGGCTGCAGAGACAAACTTCCCTCCATTAAAAAATAAAAACAAAATTCTTAAAAGAGCGTAGATTCTGTATTAGTCATCTTTATTTGTAGTATATTATTGTGAATAATCAATTACTAATTATTTATTGGCTAGAGGTGGCCATGGCCTGCTTGCCCCCCTGTAGTTCTGCTCCTATGTATGCTCAGAATGCTACGTCTTGTCTTTAATTGTTTCTTAGGCTTTCATAGAACTCATATTTCTAATGAGATTAAATGACACACTTTTTTGTTTTTTTACATAGCAGTTGGTATCTAAAGGGTTAATTCTTACCCTAGATTTTATTTAACAGTCTGAAACAAAAGAGGTTAAACAGAAACACATGTTTATCTTTTTATATTTTAATAAAAAAAAAAAAAAAGGAAGAGTGCAGTATCCTGTTCATCCCGCTGCATATATTCAGAGAAAATTGTACTGTAGGGATCTTTAAAGTAAAATTCATAAAAGATAAACTGATGTTTGTGATTTTAATGTAACAAAATAAAAAGGTTAAAGTGGTATGAATAATTGACTGACCCGGAATAAATTACAACTTAAAGGTAAATGCTAAATTAGCAAACAAAATGGAGTGTTACACTGAGATAATCAAATTATTTGGAAGAGAAAATAAGCTCAAAAACAAAAATGTTAGTCACAACAGTTAGTCACAATGATGCATTAATGTGTTCTGTGTTCAAGAATGTCTGAATCTCTGAGCCCCTCCCTGCAGATGGCTCCACACAGAGGCCATTAGGTCAGTCTGTCTCACAAATGACCCAGAGCCACAGCTCCAACATGCATGGACACACCCATGCTGAGGACGGCCAGCTGTAAATAGCAGCGCATTTATCACCACCTGCCCAGCCTCCCACCACCTTCTTCCATTTTTCCAGCTCCTCTGCCCAGACTTCATCTCCTCTCTCTCTCCTCTCTGCGGGTCTGCATCCCATCTCCAGATTTCCTTCTCCCACCTCCCTCCCTCTATTCCTCCTTAAAGCCACTCCTTCAGTATCCTTCCTTCCTCCCTCAGCTCCACTCTCCTGCAGGGTAATATTGTGCAGCAGCTGGCTCCTCATGACACCAACTTCTTCTCTCAGCCGCTGCAGTGATGATGAAAAAACATGCTCTTGTCACATCGCTTCTGCTTTAAATACATCTCTTTCGTTAAATTTGTTCAATTTGGATGATTGACGAATTTTCGATGCCAAACGTTTCCTCTTTGAGACATGTTTGGGAACCCAAAAAAAAAAAAAAAATTCCCATTATGTCAGTGATGGTTCCCTGAGGATATTTACTCTCAGGGAAAATTCTCCGACAACCTATGATCCAAACAAAGCTTTTCAGATATTTTCAAATACAAAAACAGTGAGAGTCCTCAATGTGCAGAATAATTAAAATAAATAATAAAGCTGCAGGATCAGTTCCCTCAAGACCAAAAAACAAAAACACAGTTCAGTTCTGATACCAGGAGGTCCCCCCTTCATCGAGATCGATGGGGAGATTTAAAGGAAACATTATAGTCTCTGATACACAGAGCCCTGCACAAGTATTCACACTTGCACTTTTTTACATTTAGTTACAATAAAAGAGTATTTTATAGGATCTTATGTGGCAGAAAAACACAACATAATTAAGAAGTAGTAAATTGACAAACAATAGATCTGATATTGAAATCAAAAATCAGTCCAATATCAGCCAAAAAAAAAAAAAGTATTGAATGACATCAGCCTGCTTCTAAAATCTCTGATTAAACACACTGATTTCTATCCAGTGGGTTTGTTTCCTGCACACAGAGCAAATGTGATCACTGCAGCAGCAGCTGTAAGCCAAACTTATCATGCACACGTTTTTTATCTTTTAATTCCTTCATTTTTATTCTTTAAAGTTAAACAACATTCAAAGGTATTAGAACGGAGGCACAACTTTAGTAAGATGGTGCAAAATAAAATCCTCTGCATCCATTTGATCTAAGAAGTCCCCAAATTCGTAAAAAGAGTCCAATACTGTTGTAACGCAAATGCTTTAAAGGTTAATTAGAGAGTGAGTCACACTTAAAAAATAAATAATATGAGCTTCATCATATTTCTTTTGGTTTGAGTTGAAATGAAATGTTTCGATGAAAGAAGGAACTTCGGTCACATGAAACAAAAGTCAAATTTTTTAACGAACACATTTTAAAGCCCTTCATAAACACAGTGGTGGGAGAATCATGCTGTGGGGCTGCATTTTAGCAAAAACAGGAGAGTATATCAGACTTGATGGAAAAATTAAGTAAAACCTGTTAAAATTAAAAGACATTTTCTTTCTGCTTCTGTTTGCAAATCAGATTAAACTCCAATAAAACACAAACATGAAAAGGTTCAGCTTTACAATGCATAGTATACTCTAACTTTTAACGATTATAGTAGAAATTATGTTTCTCTAACACTGCTGTAGAAAGAGCTTTTCTCACCTCGTCACATGGAGCTATCCTGTGGATGATGTCTTTAAGATGTCCGACCATCTTCTCGTCCCTGAAGTCTGATGGGAATGTTTCCGTCCATTCTGTCAGCAGCTGCAGGATCTTAGGACCGAACTTGCGCACTTTAACCTGTTGGTTGACATTTCAAAGGTTTCAAAATACTTCCCTTGACGTCCTCCAGTCTTTAGCTGCAACATGCACAAACGGGACTGTGTAATAATGCGTGGTGCCGACCGTGTCAAGCGGGCTCTGATCCAGCTGCTGCTGCTTGATGCACAGCTCGCATACCCTGGAGAGCAGCTCAGACGGAGGAATGAACAGACGGGCGCTCAGCAAGAAGGTAAAAACATAGGCTTTCTGTGGAGAGAGAGAGGAGGACATTAAGAGAGATGCTCCCACAACAGCATCCATAAAAACAGAGCTGCTGGCTGTAATTAAACTAAGCAGATACTTGGGGCTAATAATCAAATTAGCACGGCTGTCACTGAGATTGTAAACTGAAACAACTCTCTCAAGCCAGCCTTTTAGTGTTCCTGTTTGTATCTGGAAGATGGTAACATTGAGGGTTTTAATCAAGCTGACACAGACGTATGGATGCAGGTCACAGGTTCTTGTTATGGGGCTTAGGGTGAACACTGGCAAACAGGACATGTTAAGAATGAAAGCAGTGCTGTGTGTTACTGAGGCATGGATTCACTGTAACTGCAAACCTCTATGTATTTATTGGGAATTTATGTAAATGAAAAACATGAAGTATATAATTCAAGGGTTGACGTTAAGGATTTTTATCACTCTCCATTTGGGCAAGTGGCTTTCACATTTCATTTGCCAGAAGGAATTTTTACTTGCCCAGTATAATGTTTCATAAATATAGTACCTAATATAAATTTTTGTATATATATGAATGAAACATGTTTGTTTTTTTAATGTTTTTTTGTATTTTGTAATTCAGTAAGTTTCCAGGTTCCTGGTGTGTATATGCATGCGTCAGATAATGAACTCAAGCCTACATTACCGTGTTAACATGCTTTTCAATCCTTCCTGCACATTCTTTTCAAACTAAACTTTGCTTTAAACTGTTGTGTGCTTGGAAAAATATAAATTGTAATGTTAAAAATAAAAAATAAAAACTTGATAGGTTAAAAACTTACACTACTACTACTCACCAATTTAACATGTTTAGCTCTATAACATTTAAATGCACCACTCCAATGTCTAAGAGAAAAAAATTTAATGAACATTTTTTTATGTATGACCACTGTACAGAAGACTGCCATATGGTAGAAATATTTACACTGTGCGCATACAATTATTATTATTATTTTCCTAATCCCTGACTGATCATTTTTAATCCAGCGTGTAATATAGTATAGATTAAATTCATCATCCAGCTGCTGCTCTGCAGAATTCTCTCCCCAAGAGCTGAATCACGCCATCTAGCGGAAAATCACGCAGCTTTTTCAAATCACGCGAGAATGTGTACAAAATAACAAAAATGGCGCCGGCTACGCTTGTGGGTTGTTTTCAGCGAATGTTGTGATTTTAGAGTAATTTTGAGTAATGGTAAACATCGAGCCCTGTAATATAATTGCAAAGTGTATCATTTATTTGAATTCAGCGCCAGTCAGGCAACGTTTTGTAGAACCATCCATTGCTTCCTGGTGTCTGTGTCTATATTGGAAGGGGAATCTGTGCCTATAGCAGGTTTTCTTTCAGGACTGTCCTGTGTTTACTTCCACCCATCTTCATTTAGGGGGAGCTTCGCTGGCCTTACTGAGGAAAGGCCACCCCACAGCCTCATGCTGCCAGCATCATGCTTCAGCACTCCTAATTCTCCAAGTTAGATCAGAAAGTTATATTTATTTCTCATGAGAACATAGCCTGTTCTTTTGCTTCCCTGAGCCCCTAAATAGCTTACACTAGAATGAAACAGTTTCTATCGATGTACTTGAAACTGTTCCATTAAGAAAAAGATGGCCCTGAATTCAAATGGTCATCCAAGTTCTAACTTAAATGCAAAAGTTTAAAAAACATGCATCCTTTTGCTTTTACAATACTGCTGTATTATCCCATCAAATTCTAATAAAATCTATTGAAAAATAAGTCTGCGGTTGTCAAAAAATCTATAAATGAATCCATCAAGGTTGATTCAGACTCAGCAGCTTTAGGACTAAAAGGAGCAGGAAGACTCAAGTTATCCGTTGCAAAGTCTGGTGTAACATCGGCGCATATCATCAACTAAACGAGTTCAAAATGAGGTGAAATAAGTCTCCTCTCAATCACTGTTTTACACATGATTGTCACTTTCTGTGTGGGTGTCATGATTTCCTAACTTTAGTCATCTTAATTTATCTATTCTTCATCTTTCTCCTGTGGATTATTTAAAGCATCAATGAATTCATTTCAATAATCCCTGTGATTTCGTTTACCTCTGGGTAGTAGTCGGCAGTGGGCACCAGGTTCTGGATCAGGGTCTCCAGGGAAGCAGAGGTGATAGGAGGCCCGTCAGCCAGACAAGCCGCTGGCCCCGGGACCTCCTGATGGGCCCCCCCCTCCTCCTCCTCTTCCCCAGGCTCAGCGCAGGCCAGGTGGGGGCTGAAACCACTGGAAGTGGTGAACATGGTGCCTGGGCACACAGTCTGGGGCATTCCTGACTAACGCACACAAAAAAAGACAGTAGATGGTAACAAATGAGGAAGAGGAATAAAGGAAACAAGTTTCATGCAAATTCATGTCTCTCTACATGTACTTTCCCGGTAACAACCACATACAGCAAATAAAACACTGTGCAGTTATGGAGACCTCTATTATCTACAGTAAATCAGGTTTCCAGAAATGGAAATGATGATAAAGATAGACTTTAGATGAACTCTGATTCACAGAATACTGAAGACTAGATCGTAACTGGTTTATCTCAGCATTTCTTATCCGTTCTTCTGTGGGTTTTTTTTTTTTTTTTTTTTTAGCTCTGTCAGATCAGAGTCATATGAGCAAACCCCCAAAAATCTGCCATCAATAACAAGAATCCTCTTTGTTTATCTGTTTAAAACAGTGAGGACTAAATTCCCATAACTACTTGCATATATTACTCCATGGTTCTACTGAACATGTACGGTAATCAAACCGCTTCTCTGCTCTTCCTATGGGGGTCGATTAGTAGTTAACTACAGCTGAGAGGGATAAAATGCTTGTGCATACGTATGCTATTGTGGGCCTATTTTTCAATAATAATGATGCTAATAATTTATAATAATAAATGCATTTATTGAATGTTTTTTAAATAAATTACAGGCAAAAAAAAAGAAAATAGCTGCATGTTAAAACAATTTGCAGTCTTCATAGCAACAGTCAGTATTTTTAACAGCTGGGTTTTAATAGTTGGTTGGCTCTTGTATTTTCAATGAAATGCATTTTCTCTGCATGCAAGTAAAAGTTTAACCCCATGGATATAGACTTTCACTGCCCCTTTATGTACATAATGAAGTTAATGGTTGAAATGTTTAAACTGAGAAAAAGTGGTAGAGAAATTAGGATTTTGGAAAATAAATGAATGCATAAGGAAAATGTGGGTTAATACTTAACAGTATTATCATTTTAGTATTGGAGGAAAATATTGGAAATGTTTGTATTTCTGTCTGTTGAGCTTTGAAAGATTTCCTCTGCTGCTCTAATTTATAATTCTTCTAAAAATATTTTTCTAGCCTCTAGTGGCTTTTGTTTTATTTTATTTATCTTTCTAATAATCAGTCAGGAAATGGGATTAGAGAGAGATGGAAGACACGCAGCAAAGGTCAACAGGCCGGGACTCAAACCTGTGATACTGCGTCGAAGAGCAAAGCCTCTGTAGATCGTCGACTTAACCCCTGCACCAACGCCGCGCGCCATACAGTGTCATATCATTCCTAACTTCTCCTATTTTTACAGAAGTTAAGAAAACTTTCCTTTTTTTTCAAACGCAAACAGCATTGTAATATTTTCACTTCTAATCACTTTTTTGGTTTATGTATTTCTCCCTGTATAATCATGACATGATGCTATAATAAGCCCATGCTTTTTAGAGGGATTTTGACCTGTTACCATTAAAATTGAACCAGCAGCATAGATTTTTATATTTGGAACAACAGTATTGCTTTTGGCATAAGAGAAAAACTCTAAACTGCCCTGTCAGAGCTTTTAGAAAATAATTTCAAATCCGAACCAAACAATAAAACCCTGATCCATTAACGATCAAATGTTACATAGTTTTTCCAGCCTTCCACCCAAATGTTGAACATTTTTCTCCACACAAACACAAAAATGAAACTAAGAATGATCTATTTTCTTACTATAACCAAATTAAATAAAATCATTTACTCTGATATATTTTTTTTCAATATTAAAAATAGATAAAGGGTGTGACATATGTTCTGATGTTTCCATGGGGATGATTCTGTCATTTGTTTATTCTTTTTTGAATCATAACTATTACCTCTATTAAAGAACCTGCAGCTCATTTTAAACATTATATCTGGTATAGAAATCAGAGAAAATCAGTGTCAGATGAGACCTATGAAAACAGAAGCCTGATCAGGGGGTCTCTAATAATTGTGTAGGGATTTACTTTAAGTGAATTCAAATTCATTTGCAAAAGAAAAAAAAAGTAAATTAATCAAGTGTAATGAGGCCAAGTAATTACTCTCTATTGTGTTTGATCTGTGAGGGTCTACATTTTCACTAACTAGTTTTCATTCTTTTGCTGTTTCCTGTTCATCCTTAATCTTCACAGCAGACACTCTCAATCCATTCACCTCCTGACCTGCTTTAATTATCAGGGTGTGAGTAACAAGCCCCCCCCACTCCAAAGAGGCAGGACAGAATAAAAATGGGTCACCGAGTTGCTGTGGAGACCGCTGTACCCTGCGAGCACTTACGTGGCCTCAACGCCGTCCCGTATCTCTTTGTCTTTATGAAAGCTGTGGCTAAGACGTTCCAACGAGTCAACACGCTTCACTCAGAGCTCACAAGTTACAAAACCAGCACTGCAGTCCACAAAGTGGCAGATAATAGTGCAGCCATCACTTTCATCTTGCAAACAAGAGAAACTTCCTTTAATAGCAACACTGAAATGAGAAAATGTGTCCAAAAAGCAAGATGCACATTATGCCCTTTGCTTTTTGTAGATCAAAACTGCTGATGACATCGTCGTGTATCTGGTTTAATCTTCGAAGATGCTGTCACTCTCTAAGCACCCCCCTAAAGCTAAAAACAAAGCTCTACCTCTGGGCGTCACATGGCCAGTAAACCACCAGACCTTGAGCAACACTAATTTCAAAAGTAATCATGATATCTCCTTCCTGCTGGGCGTAGCCAAGACAACAGCCAGAGCTGAGGCAAAATAAATACTAACAGCTCCTTTTTACCAGCTAGAAACAAAATATATTGAACTCCTCTGTTATATCATACTTTCTAGCAATTAAATAAATGAAAGACTGTCAATGTGGGGGTAAATACTTATACAATTATTGATCATAACTATAGAAATTTTAAATAAAAATGTCAAACACTTCTTGGACAATACTTTGTCATAATCATTTGAGCCAATTTGTTGGGTCCTTTAGGAAAAACAAAAGCTTGTGTCTAAACAGGTTTGGTTTTAGGGGCTTCAGCTCTTTATTGTCCCATTATCTTTTCGCACTTATTCATGCACTTTTGCACACCTAGACACAAATACCCGCAGACAGGCAGACAAAGGGCTGGGGGATGGGCCAATCTTCATGGAAGCTGTTGTTGTGGTCTTCCTTCCTTCATACAGCTACTGTTGATATACGGGTCTCATAATGTCTGTGGTCAAAGAGGGCCAGCATGCTTCCGTCTACTCTACTTCACTCTATAGTACACTGAGAACCGAGTATAAATAGCCAGAAAGAGAAAAAAACGTACCAGAAACTTTCCTTGGTGATCTGATAGAACTTTTATCAGCAAAGGGAAATCATTATCAAGACACTAAGGTGGAAAACTCCAGTGTATTAGCAGCTAATATTAGATTAAACTGTCAGTTTTGGAAAAATCGAGAAAAAAAAAACAAAAACATAAGAAAACCCCCAAAGCATCTCTTGAATTTGCTTAATAGTGCAGCAGAAAGCTGCTCTCGTTCCAATAAAAGATAAAACACTTTCTCTCAATTAGATTCCCCAAACTCCCAAGTGTGAGATGTCCTTAGTGCAACCTCCACTTGATTGGATTAAAACATGCATCAGCAGCGATATAAAAAACACCCAGACGTGATCAAATTCAATCTTTATCTTTGACAACAGATGATTTATGGGTACTAAAACAACGTTCCCCATAAATTCTTACAGCCTGCTCAGGTCTAACTGTTTCTCATTTTTATTTGCCAGGTATTTCATGCTTGCCAACGCTCACTTGTTTTCATACATGTTTTGGAGTTTTATTCACCTTGATCACATTGTCAATCATTTCCTGTATAGCTTTGATAGTGACCAGCGCTCCTTTTTTATGCTCGCCGTGTTTTATATTCCTCAGCGCTCACCCAACTCCCACAGAGATTTATGATTTCATCAACGCTCTGCCAGTCAGTCTGCAGGATGGGAGCATAACTCAGCTCATCACTGAGCCTGTAAATTATCTTTTATTTTTTTATGTCTACACTGCCGCTTCAGACTCTTACTGATTCTTACTAAAACACATTCAAAGGAAAAACCATTCTGTGTAGCTCTGTGATAGCAGAAGGAATTTTGAGTTCAACAGAAACTGAAATGAAAATGTATGTTTTTAGTTTAATGCATCCAATAAATAACTTGACTGATCAGAGCTGATTAAAAGGAAATTGATAAATACCGTCTACTGCTTTCTTAAAACATGTTTCTTCCTTTCTTTTTGCCATGCACCTCAGCCTCAATTCTAAGTAACTGAATAAAGTTGCAGTTTGGTGTGAAACTACTTTTAAATTTCCTCATGGCCTACTTGCAGTGACAGCTATATTACCACTACTTTTCTTGGACTGTCAAGAATCCGTCCAAAAACAAAGCTCAACTTAGTATATAACTTATCTCCGGTATTCTACGCTCTGAGCTCCCACTGTGTCTGTCAAACTGCATGAAAAAAACTCACTAAGAAACAAGCATCCAAGAACAGGTGAGCATGGCTCTGAGTGCTTTGCTTCTCCCCTGAGATCTCCAGCTGCCAGCCAATGGCGGCGCTTTGCTCAGTCTAGACAGCTGAGTAGGTGTCATTGTTCAGGCTGTTATCTCTGCTATCGGAGGGAGCAAGATCAGCCGGCTTTGTTCTGTCTGGAGATTTCTGTCAGCACCCTTAACTTTGGAGTTGTGTATGTTTGGCGTTTCTTGATGAAACAATGGCATTCCTGCTTAAGCTGTCAAACAGCTTCGAGTTAATCTTGGTATTATAGTAGCTACTTCTAATTTAGTCTCTATGAAACCTGCCTTATAAATAGCATAGCTGTTGATGACACTTTGGGTGTCGATGTAGAAGGATCGATGATTAAGAGGTTCATTTGATGGTGGAGAATAATCAGCATTAGTGCTTCACACAAGCTGCCTTCTGACCCTTACCATTAGAGTCAGAGGTTTAAAGAAGGGCAAATGGAGTACAGTAGCAGCTCATTGGCCCGCCAGAGTCTCGGGAGATTTGATTGAATGGTCGAGCCATCTCTTTGCACAACCGAGACAGCAGCATGTGTGGTAAAATCCCCTGAGATATGTTCTAATTTTGCTTCGCTAATTGACTCATGCTGGAGGACATCCAGCCATCAACCAATATCTAAAATAAAGAGATTTCACCCGACTTATGGTGTTTGCTTTTTGAATCGACACAGATGCCAAAAAAAAAAAAAGACTAATTTAGTAAATACAGAGACAGTATACATTGTGCACACTGTTACTTTTCCATTCAAGTGTAGATGGAGTTTAAAAATGCTTTTTTTGAAAGGTAAGATAAATTAACCAATACCAACTCTTTATCTCAGGGTTTCTTAACTTTAGAAATATCAGCTGTGCTGCGACCATCAACACCTTTGTTTATAGATGTTAGAGATCGGTCTGTTTTTCAGTGTAGTCCTGTTTCTCTGACTGCGACTGGCTGGATGTGCTCTCTTCATCTTCTGACATAGGAGCTGGCTCGGAGTTCGTCTGCCTGGCCGTGTGTTTCATGGATGGGGCCGCCCTTTACAGTTGCTTTTGTATCCATGTTTCTTTTTCTATACCTGCTTCTGTCTCCTTGAACCCCAGTTCGGTTCTGCTGGAGGTTTCTTCCTGTTAAAAGGGAGTTTTTCCTCTCCACTATCGCTACAAGCTTGCTTAGTGTGAAGGATTGCATTCGAGTCAATAAGTCGACGCAATCAACTGGTTTTCCTTAGATTGAAAACTTTGAATCGATCTGACTGGATGATCTGGTGAACTGTAATGTGCCTTCAGATGACATGTGTTGTGAATCTGCACTATAGAAATAAACTGAACTGAATTGAAATTAATTGAATTAGCCCTGGTCCTCAGGTTCCACTGTCCAACATGTTTTAGCTGTTTCTCTGCCTCTACATACCTGACCTGAATGAAAAAGTGATCAACAGACTTTAGATTTATTTAATGTCTGCCGAGGATTTAATGCAATCATTTGAATCAGGTGTGTTTGAGTAGATTCCCCATTTGACACATGAATGACAGTAGGCAGGTGGCATCAAGTGTCTGATCTCTGTTTCTTTGCAGAACAATGACTTTTCGCTACGTTAGAGCTCATGTTCAAGGGGAACTCAGAACTTCCATAAAGCACCGCTCTAACTTGTTCAGTCATGGATCTGATCCTATAAAGTTACATAGGGGAGTTTTGGAGAAGAGCAACCTGAGCGGAACATGGATACATTTCAATTGCTGCATATTAAACTGAAAAAAATAAAAAAATTAAGATATATCAAAAATGATATCTTACTTTAAGCGATCACTTGTCGTCTGATTAATTCAGCTCAGAATCATTTGCCCACCTGGAAGCACTTGTGACGCATTTACCCTTTTTTTCAAGGTAACCAGTTGATCTTTAATATAAAAATAGAGAAAGAAATGACATAAGACAATGACGTTGCTAAGTAGCAACCTTTGTGCGTTCCACTTTATAGATCTCCTGTATATATTAACTTTTCACAAAAAGAGCACATTACACTTGATCTTCCACAAAAAAAATCCTTGATTTACTAAACCCTTACATTCCTGTAGAGGCTGTTCTTTAAGACACATATGAAGAAAGAAAACTGTATGACAGTGTATATTAAAAAATGATTAACTTCAGAACTGCTAATTGAGCCAATTAACTAGTCCTCAATAAAATTTTTAATGTTTTTGCTACACTGTAAAGAACAGAAGTGCTAAAAAGTGTAACTTTAACTGTTTCATTTAAAACTACTCAGTTGCGTTGGATGAAAATAAAGTAATAAATGGTAATAACATCATTTTAGCTTCTGTCTTTGATGCATTACTCAATCTTTTTATACCCTAAGAATTTCACATTTCCACATTTTTTTTTTTGAGTTGTAACTACAGATTTGCATTGGAAGTATTTTTATACCAGGCTTGGACTGGTAATCTGTGATACCGGGCATTTTCCCGGTGAGCTGGCTATCCTTAATTCATACCGACACTTACTCTCCGGCCAAAGCAACTACCTGAGACAGGAAATAACTCAAGGAGCTCAAGAAGTAATACAATGTTAACCACCTAAATGATGCATGCAGTATATATAGCCCTTCCTTGACATGCACATCCTTGTGACGGTTGGCATATGGTGTCATTTTCTATTTCTTCAAACTTTAAAATCCTTGCAAAAAACTAAATTATAATAAAACGAAAATGCGTTCTTTAAACCAAACTACGATGTTCCTCTAATATTTGGTGAATTTATGTTAGAATATTTTGCAAAAATAGGTTGCGGTGAATGATGGGGTTTTGCATCTGTTTACATTATTCCGTTTTATTGCCCACATGCCACCTAGAGCCGCAGTGAATGCTTACACACCGCTGAGCTTTCATGTATTTATTCTTGAACACCTGCCTGTCTGCCTCTATATTGTATTTTTTTAAGTTGGTATTTTTACAACACTCAGGCTTACTTTGTAGACCTAGTATGTGTGAGTGAGTATCTGGATGGCTTTGTGCAAGTGTGGACGTTATGCAGCTGCAGTCACTGTTGCGTCCGTGTTAATAACCAAAGCCAATAAAACCGCATTATAGAAATCTTGGTGATGGTTGTCGTGTGATGCTTGATAAAACATCGGTTAATCCACAATGTGTTTTGTGTTTATCATTTGAGATGCACGTGTTTGACAGTGCTTCTATTTTGAAAAAAATGCCAGGGCTGAAAATCGTTCCCAGCCTGTTTTAAACATTCACTTTTCAGCTTTATATAACTGAATAACTTCTACGTATTGGACAAGCTTTACTGGTGCAACACGGTTCTTTGAAGAGCTTCATATCTTTTGAGAAAAGCGCAGCAAATATCCGGCATGAGGTGTTGTAGCTTTGTTTTTGTTTTTTCACTGCTTCCTGGTTTTAGCAGGCATCACAACTGAAGAGAGGTAAAAATAACCCCATCTAAACCAAGAAGGTGGTGAAAAGCTGCAACCCATACCTCGTTTGAGAGCAGGAAGCACACCTCTGGGTGTAGCGCATACAGTCTAGGCTCTTTACTGTTACAAGTATGCCTTGTCAGACTCAATAAAGGTGTGTTCCCCTTTGCAGACGGCATACGACTTCCCCGGTTCTCCCCGACACCATCTGATTTACATGCTCCAGCACTTCCTTTCTAATTTAGGATCCACATGTTCGCCCATTCAAACACGTCATAACTTCCTTTTTTTAAATCTATTTTAGAAGAGTGCCCCACAAAAGTGGATCCTTGCATATTTTTGGGACCTGACACTGTTTTGTGTTCCACAGAGACTTGTAACTTTGGCCTAAATTTTCATCTCAGTTCTTTGAAAGCTGCAGTGTAACAGCAGAAATAAATGTGAAGGTAAGGAAAATCCCTCTTTGTTCACTCAGATTCCCCGTCTTCCTTCTGAATCTCCATCTTCACACCCTACTTTCAAACATGTCCGGTACAGATGGCCCTGTAGGAGTCTGCTCTCCCCCCAGCGGGATCTACTGGCATGAGAAGCTTTCTTGCCGTCCAACAGTCTCCACAGGAGCCCAAATGTGTTTTGGCGTCCGGATTGAATGTCGTGGCATCCGAGCTGAGCCAACCTGGCTGCTGAACCGCACAGTGACACAACAGAGCGACCGCAAAATACCACGCATGTTCCTGTGCACTCATCGCAGCAAAACTCACCCAGAGGATTGTTATTGTGTAATAAGACAACAAGAGAGCTCTTTGTTCATAAAAAAAACACATGCATGCACACTTGCACCCACCCAGCAGCTACACACAAGACTAAATTCCATGCAAAGTATTTCACTCATTTATCTGACTCTCCATTAGGTCCATGCCAGAAAGAAGCAGCAATCGCTACCGACCAGGACACACCTCCTTTAAATCCTTGATGCTGGAATTCCCCTGCATTTCCCCTGTACTAACTGAACAGACATACACTCAAAATTTGGCAACTGTTTCAAACACTGCATCTCCATCAGGCCAATCCTCCCTGGGAATGTCTGTCCTTGCAGACGGTCTGTCCATGTATGGGTTTGTCCTCATTCCTCTCATGGCCAGCTGTGGGCATCCAAGCATTTGCGTTTCTGTTTGTGCATGGTCTCACTGAAGGGCACACAAACTTAAAGTGTGTTTTAGTTCAGGTTATGTTGTCTGTTAACTTTTTTTTTTTTTTTTTTTACTTTAAGTGCTTCAACTAAACCTCCATGGTTCTTTAATAAAAAAGAGAGATCTTATTTCGCATATCTTAGTTTGGGATCAAAGGCCAGTTTAGTCTCTGAGTCAGACACCCTGTCTACTTTTAAAATTCAGCTTAAGACTTTCCCTTTTGTCAAAGTTTATGTTAGAGTGGCTCAGGTCATACTGAGCTATCTTTATTGTAATGCTGCTATAGGTTTAGACTGCTGGAGGGCATAGGGACCACTTTTCATTATTCTGCTTCATTCTATCTTTATTATCCAATTATGTAGTATTTGTTAGTTCAACTGTTGTTGTTAGTTCACTGTTTTTTTTCATTGTAGTAGATTCATCTGATCTGTTCCTGGTTTACTCTGACACCATCCTGGATTGAAATATCAGCTGGGCTGCTGTCATTAACACCTTTTTTTCTTTTTTTCGTTTACAGATGTTGGAGTTGGGCCTGTTTGTTTGGTGTGGTCTGTTTCTCTTACTACTTATGTTTCTATTACTGTGACTAACTGTATGTGCTGTTTTTCATCCTCCCTCTGAGCTTGTTTTGCCTTTCCTGAATAGGTTCACCTATCTAGGAAATGTAAATCTTAGTGTAAATCTGCTTATTTTTATATTCCTGCTTCTCTCTCCTTGAACCCCACTCACCATTCGCCAGAGGCCACTCAAGCTGAGCCTGGTTCTGCTGTGGGTTTCTTTCTGTTAAAAGGGAGTTTTTCCTTTCCACTGTTGCTACAAGCATGCTTGGTGTGAGGGATTGCTAAAGAGTCAATGAGTCGATGCAATTGAAAGAAAACTATGAGCAAATCTGACTTTATGATCAAATTAAAGTGCCTTAAAATGCAATATAAATAATTTAACTGAATTGAAAACTTTGAAACATAAAAAATATAATATGTCACAAGTGAGAATTACAGAGCATTGCAAAAGCTGTGGTATTCTAGAATGTTTTCATGTTACTTCTGGAAACCTGCTTTACTTTTTTGGGATCGTGTTTAACAGCTCAATGACATAAGGAAAATTGTTAATGTTGAGATTTTGGTACAAGTAGAAAATCTTAGAAATGTGATGTTTCTAGAAATCTTATTGGTCAACGTGGAGCATGAATCCATATGATTTGTTAAGAGAACAACACTGAACAACCATTAAGAAGATCAAGGAACACACCAGAAATACTGTCATAAATAAATAAGAGCATAAATATAAAAAAGTTAAAGCTTTTAATACCTCAGAGAAAACTCTTCTTACCAAAACGGAACACGTATGGTCATCATAAAAACAAAGATCTGCACACCTCCAAATTAATGAATAGGTTGCAGCTTTTCAGACTCAGCTGTTCATCCAGTCATCAGCCTCACTTTCCTTTTCCTTATACCAAACCTGCATGCTAACCAACATGAGCTAATGAGCAAGAATGAAACAGATGCACATCTAATAACCACATGGTACTAATTTCATCACGGCTGTCTCCTTTCCTGCTAAGCTGCATCTATCAGCTTATTATGAGCAGTGCAGACAGCAGCTTTGCACTGCATCGAATCTGATGTATGGTGTAGAAGCATTCTATGGGGTAGCATTTTCCTGGTGCATGCTCCATGTGCAAACAGGGCTCTAAAGCACAGAGCTCACAAAGTCATATCTAATTTCAGGTTAGTATGTTCAAAATATGCCATTTTTATTTTATATGAAAAAGATCAGTGGTTATTTTTGACTGTGATGCAGAAAATCAAATAAAAACACTTGGGATCCTGTTGATGCAGGTTGGTTCAGAAAAGATATTGGAGCTGCTGAACAACTTGTAAAGACTTGCTGCTGTCATAAGGCAGCACTGGACACATGGAGGGGTGGGACAGCAGCTGTTACAGCACAAGTGTCTGCTGTCGACACTTCCTTACAAAACAATAAATTGTAAGGAGATAATATACTTGCAACTATTCCAGAAAACAAATCCGAACAAAGATGATCTCACATAAGCAGATATCTGTCAATATATCAATACTACACATCTTTTGGATGTTATTACTCTTTATAAAAAGCAAGCTGTGTAAACATCCCATCAGGTCTTGCACTGTTATTTAGATGTATTTTAACTGTTCGCTCTCATTTACACTTGATGATCAAAGTTTGGCAAAAGTTGGATCATGTTATCTCTTAGTCTGCTTTGTTTATATGAAATAATTTCAACTAAAAACAGGTAAGGCTAACAACTTGAATCAGTAAATGATGCAAAAGGGCCAAAAAGCAGGTCAGGATTTTAACACTGAAAGGTCAGTTCAGTATAAATATCTAGAAGCGCTCTTTAATGCCTGACATTTTGGCTATAACACCAATGGAACCTTTACTGTCCCCAAAAGGGGACAATGCATTTAATTATATTAAATTGCATCTTATAGTGTATCATAACTTATGCTAAGACAGATTTTATTTGTCATTTTGTTTACACAAGTGCAAAAGAAAAATAAATTTTGTTTGGAACAGCTCTCTGGACGATTTCATCTTTTTTAAAAGTGCATTCTTGAAAAATAGTAAAAAACAAAACAAAAAACAAAACAAAAAAAATAATCTTCATCTTCCCCGGTTAAATGAATGTTAGATCAATAAATATTTTAGCTAATCTTAAAACATAATAATGAAAAAAAAACAACATAATACTAGGCAACATAAAGGTAAGCTAATGTGAAATATAGGTCTATGTGTAAAAAAAATGAGAACTCATTTGCATTTAATATAAATAAAGATAAATAAACAGTTAGGAACCAGGCCAACAATACACAGCACCATATTACTGCCACTGTATGTTTATTTTTTTCTCTTAGAAACAAGAAAAGAAACACAAACAGTGGCGTTGCACAGGAATAAAAGGGGAAGTGGGTGCATTAGAGTGCTTCTGTTATGAATGCGACAGACTCAGGGTTGATGGGTAAAACCCTTATCTCCAGATTGCTCCCCTAGGCAGCTGTGAGCAGCTCATGTCTCCCTAAGGGTTATGGATTAAATAGAGGACAACATTTTGTTGGAATGCAGCAATGACAAAAAAGGAGCCCTGATCATGATTTAATAAATTTAAAATAACGTTGTCATGCTGCAAAGCTTGCAACACTAATCTGGATAGCTTAAAAAAAATCATAAACGGGACAATTCAAGGAAAAATGCTTTGAACTTTGATGATAATCCACATTATGATCCTAAACCAGGGGGTGGCAGCAGTGACTATTGACAGCTCCAGCACTGGACTCAAAAAAGTCCAGAAGTATTATAATGAAGACAAAAACACGGGAAAGGTGAGCTATGCCTCGCTTGAAGTCAACAAGAAAGCGGAGTGCAGAATAAATGAGGCAGAACAGACACCAGAGGCTGCAGACACACACTGTGTCTTATTTATAAACTTATGAAAGGATTTAAAGGAAATTGTTATCAAATTTGCACTTCATGCCAAGGAACAATTAATTAAAATAAAAAAAATGTTAGCAATAGGTGTAAGTAACAATATGATGGCAAAACATGCAGCTTGATGGAGGCCTGTGCTCTCCAAGTGCTTTTCTAGTTGCATATAAAAGGATATTATTCTGCTCAATCAGCTTGTTATCTTAATTATTATTCACATCCAAATAAAAATGTATTGTTTGATTCTGATATTAGATCAGAATCAGAATTAAGTTTATTGCCAAGTAGGTTTGCACTTACAAGGAATTTGACTTTGTGTTGATAATGCAGACAAATTAGATATACATACAGAATACAGAAGCTATAGCTATATACAATATAAAACGTACAATATACTATAAACCATATATAGTATATAGCTATATACTATATACACTGTAGACAGTAGATAGATTACTTATTTCCCCCTATAGACAGTGTAAAACCAAGATATAAGAAACTACCTTAAAAGCACTAAGATGAAAGGATAGATTGATTCAGTTTAAATTCAGTTCAAAAATCGTTTATTAATCCCAAAGGGAAATTAAATTAAATTCTGGGTATTTAAAAATTTTATGTAATTTCGGACATTTAGGATGTTTTCTCAGCTGGAAATGTTAAAAAATGCCTCCATCCTCATAAGTTTATTATAAACTGGTGGGACACATGAGATAAGAGAAAATTCTGAGTCCATTGATAATTTCATTACTGATTGCAGCAGCCTAAATGATTACTGCAGTGGTTTACTGAACACACCAGGGATCCAATATACTTCAATTGCTTTGGTGACCCCTCTAAATCTATAGGGATTGACCGTCAATAGTTGCACATAAGGCAGCATACCGGTAGCTGGGAGCAGCTAGAAAAGCACAGGCTGTTTCCATGGAGTCAAAGCTCCAGTTGGGAGGTAATTAGATGCCTGTTGTTTCTCCACTGTGACGCCCCCTCCTCTCTCTTGTATTTCCCTAGAACCCCTTGTTTGCCCTCTGTCTTTCTGTCTCTTTCTCTCTGTTTCTTGTGACGGAGCAATTCCAGGCGTGAAGTCCATCTGCCACGACCCGTCAGCGAGATCAGCCCCTTCATCTCTGTGTCAGTTGCAGAGCTTCCATTGAGCCAAAGAACATCCAAGGCCTGTCAGAGGCACAAACCATCACAGTGCTCGGTCCCTTACTCTCTTCAGTACTGTACTGAGACTCAGAAGAAAAAAAAAAAAGTGCAAATTCATACCGATATTGCCAGAATAGGCTTCCTTTGCGCTTTAGCGGGAAACTCCTGTGTGTCCCTAGAAATTCCAGACTGACGGAGCAGAAGCATACCAGCAAAACTGGTTTATGACCAGACCCAAGCAACATTTGATGTGTTAGTTGCAGAAGTCTAATTTAATAAGTTAAAACTATGGATGTTGTGACTGCAAAGGTTAAGAGAAAATCCAGTTCTGATTTGGTGAAAATGTTAAAATTGATGGCCTAAACAGAGTCTTTACTTTTACTTAAAATTACATCACAAAAAGCACTGAGACATCTCTCGACTTAAGCATAAAAACATCAGAGGTATGGCCAAATGTCCCTTGGATGATGAAGTAATTATCAGGTACTGCATAGCTGCTACTGAAGGAAGAGGAATCAACATCCGCAAGGCGTTCGAAAGAAAATTTGGAGGAAGTACAAAAAGCGTTAAGCATCTTTGAGATTTATTCTGGCTGCAAGAGAGCAAGACTTTTATCAGATAACAGAAAGGCTAAATATACTGAATCAAAGTTGCTCTTTTTTACATGAGCAATATGAAATTAAACCCAAAATTCTAATCAGTGCTTATCAAAATATTTAGTGGTAGTAGCATCATGTTTGGTAATAGCATAAGGTCAAGTCAGCTCTTTACAATGAGTCTTTCATGAAGCGGGCTTCCTGGGTAGAAACAGGACAACAGAATCCAGTCATGTCTTAAGGGCAGCATAGTGAGATTCTTTGCAACACACAAAGCCCTCCCCCCCCGTACACACACAGCAATAAACCTGAAGACGATAAAGCTGTCATCTCTACCAGACTAACAGCTTCTGGGTGTGCCTCCCCGTTGACCTGCCCTAAAAAGACCTCCATAGTTTGGCCTCATCTTGCGGAAGCGTTCCTTTTTCACGTCCAGACTAAAACTTCACACCATCATTAGCAGAGCTGCTGTTATTCCCTGCTGATCAGACGGGAGGGAACATGATCCGGCCTGCTGTCTGTACCTGCTGCATTCTTGTTACCACTGATTTCTGACCGACCCCTGCTTCTGGTGGCTCGTACCTGCATGGCTCCCTGTCTTCAGCAGTGCTGGAGTAAGCTGTCTCTTTTAATTCATGTCTGATCTTGCTGCTCAGGGAAGCAGACCTTCATGATCAGAGCACCCACAAGGTCACCTAATGCAGTGAACCAAGAAAAGTCCAAACAAAGACCAGCTTAATCACTGGTGGGCAGAGGATGATGATGAAACAAGATGGGGGTTTTATTGGCAGCATTTAATTCAATTAATCCAAACAAGCATCACATGTGATTCTGCTTAGTTTTATTTTTATACCACCAAGACACTATAAATGAGCCCTCAAGCATCAAGAAGGCACGGTGCAGAGACTGAAGCTGTGGGTATGTGTGCACGTTCCAGAGGCACATGAAGCATTAGGAGCATTATTAACAATCTGGACAACGTGTCCCTGCCTGGCCCTTCTTTAAACTGAGCCAAGTTTGCTTTCCATCCACTGCAGAAAACTGTAAAAGGCATAAAATACCAGCTACTGCTGCAAGGCTCCTGCACTCCTATGGATGCCCTACCTAATCTTTAAACATGTTTGTAATTCCAGGAAATACGTGACAATATACAAACAGGAGGTAACGCTTTACACCAATATTTCAACTCACATCCATCCATCCATCCATCCATCCATCCATCCATCCATCCATCCATCCATCCATCCATCCATCCATCTTTACAGGAAAAGTAAATGTTGAAAACATATATGTAAAGAAGTGCATTAAAATAAAACAAACCCAAACTGATCTGCATAAATAATAACACAAATATTGGCGGTTAGAGAAAGAAAAACTAATTTAAGATAAATAAAGGCAGAAAAATGGCCCCTCATACTGTCAGGTTAGGCAAAAACTTAACCCCTTCTGGGCCTTTAAGCAAATGATAATGATGACTTTGGAAGAGCTGCTGATTCAATTATAATTGTTATTTTGGTTATTATTAGTAGTAGCCTATTAGTAGTAATTTATTTTAAAATCCTTAAATCATCATTCAGTAAATTGATAAATTATTTAATATATCAATAATGATAAATCAGCCCAAAAATGGACGGACAGCGTCTGACCCGGCATATGCTCTGTATGCCTAATGGCCTGTCCAGCCCTGGTGGTTCTATTATTAGTATAGTTAGGGAGCAATAAGCACAAAGTGTCCCAAATGCTCTGCAAGCAAACATTTTAACCTAAGATTTAAAAAAAAAAATAACTAAAGGCAGTACTGCATAATGTAGCCAGAACTCAGTCCAGTTACATACAGTAACACTCTATAGTTTTGGGTTTTTGAGATGTCTTGATTACTCCTCTTTTAACAAGAACATTTCTAAATGTGCATTTAAAAATTAACTGAAACTATTAATATCATCGTTTTTAAGAAAAAAACAACATATCATATTTCCTTCTTCCAACATACAGTCATTTCAATAAGCAGCTTCCTGGAGCTACATTTTTTCCCCCCTCTAATACAAATGGTGGCAGCAGTAATACTCTCAAGTGGAATATTCAAAATATTTAAATTGTTTTTGTGGTTAATTATACACATCAATATACTAACATCAACGATGATAAGTACAGAATTCATGCTCTTTTCAGAACTAGATTTTTTGTTTTATGGGGTAAAGAGAAAAGTATGTCTCCACAAGTCATCTAGGAGTCTTCAGTGATACTGTATCATAGATAAATAACTATTTTAAGAAAAGCGTATCAAATAATCAATTTATATAGGTATTAGTGCTTGTAAATATGAATTTTATGCAGAATGTTTATTGATACAAGCAGGTAATGACAATGATGATTGATTTACACCCCAGAACTCAAAACGGAGTTTCATCCACTATACCTTTTATCTAGAAATTACGGATGTTTAAATATATGCGTCTATTTGTTAGCAAAGGCTGTAAGAATGTATACCGTAAATCCTCTACTATTGGCCTGTATTCCATTAGCGGCCGGGTCTCTAATAATGGCCTGTCTTGCTATCGGCGGAGGTAAATAGTGGCCGCACTCGTATATAGGCTGTGGCTATAATTAGAACCAACAATGTTCCTGGGCAGTCCTCAACAACTTGTGATAGTAACATACAACTACCACAGGGGGGCAATGTTTGCTAATGAATCCAAGCCATTAGCATGGGAAGTCCCATCCTTACACAGAGATCGTAGTGGCCTTACACACTCGTTCTGATCTGACAGACAAATGTGATTACCGGTAGGTCTGGTGGTTACCAGGCAGCGTTAAAATGACAGAATTTCATTGGCCTTCGTTGTTCTGAATTTCCCTTGAAATATATGATACTGGTGGCCTACTTCCACTAAGCCTGCCTCAAATAAAATTTTGCTGTGATGGCAGAACAGTTTCCATTATTTAAAAAAAAAAAAAACTTTGTTTTGCAAGTCAGTTTGGCTAGATTCCATTCTGTATTTTTATTTTTTTTTTTCGTATTGCAGTGCAGAAAAATTGCAGCTTCCGGTAAGATGTCTACAGTAAATCATTTTCTGTATACCGTTATGGTAACTGAACTTTTTCTATAAATGAACCACGTATTTTATAGGTTTAAAGAGACACAAAATCTGGTTTTTATTCATTCCACTGGTAGTCTGTTTTAATCAAATAGAAATAGAGGCCTGCCTCTAATTCTGACCTCCTTTCAATAATGGCCAGGACCAAGATGTACCTGAGTGAAAGAAAGGCCCCGTCCTATATTAGAGGATTTACGGTAGTTAGTCTTTATTTAGAAAATATAGATGTTTTGCTCATTAATTTTCCTGTTGGAACAGTGAAGATTGACCCTGAGGTTCTGATGCCTATTTGCTTTCTGCCCCCCCCCCCCCATCATTGGTTATTGCCTGGCCACCCTTATAAAAATTTCTGGCTACGCCTCTGCTGCAGACTCATACTGTCACATCTGCTGAACTTCTCTTCTAATGCTAGAATGGACATTCCTTTTTGTATGTTTTTTTTTTTTTTAGGTCTATGAGAAGTAAAACATGACCCCCCCACCCACCCCCCACCCTTTAAACAGGCGCTGACTCACGGCTCCGTGTTTTTTTTTCCACGGTAGTAAAGTGATGCAAGGTGCGCCACATTCTTCACACCAGAATAAATGATGAGCACATGCATGGGTGACTAATAAAGTTTCATCCTTGTTTCATTCACTATGTTAACACCTTATAAACACGTACAGGTAGCACAGGCGTACAGGCTTAATGTTAACGGTTAGTTGTCCCTCCCAGCGCCGCACTCACCAGTACTAAACTGGGATCCCCATCTCCGATTTGTATCCGATGTGAAACCAGTAGATCTGCCGCCACAGATATTCCCAAGGCAGTCAGTCGGTGATCCCAGCAGTTTATTCAGCCGTCATGAGTGGGAGAAGTGGAGTCCAGAAGTACCGCCGCCGGGTGGATAAAAGTGAATGTCAGCTGGTTTAAGGTCCTGGATCTGGGCGGATGATCAGCGGACATGGACCGATGCTTTAACTCCCTAAAGGGATGCTGACCTTCCGCTCCTGCGACACCGAGACACGGAGGACCGTCAGGTGCAACAGCACGTCCTCTATAGCCAACTGAGTAAAGCTGCGCGGAGGAGAGGAATGACTATCTACACTAGTGTCAAGGTGCTAAATTTACCCTGCTTCCGCTTTGGATTTTCAAAATAAAATGCTTGTTGCGCTGACCTGCTAATTGGTGGCAGGGCAGGGCGGGGCTATTAGTATGCACACCTGAAGTGCTTTGCCTCACATCCATCCATCCATCCATCCATCCATCCATCCATCCATCCATCCATCCATCCATCCATCCATCCATTATCTGACACGTTTTATCCCGAGTGGGGTCGCGACGGGTGCTGGTGCCCATCTCCAGCTGTCTACGGGCGAGAGGCAGGGTACACCCTGGACAGGTTGCCAGTCCATTGCAGGGCAACACAAAGAGGACAAACATCTATTAATACACACAAACTCACGCCTATGCAGAATTTAAAAAAGCCATTTAAACTAACAGTCATGTTTTTGGACTGTGGGAGGAAGCCGGAGTACCAAAAGTCTACAGTCACATAATGAGCCAGCTTCTTTAAACTTGTTTTGTTCCTTTTTTTTTTAACAGATTGCACTATAGAAAGTGTTTCTAGATATTATTTTATGTCTTTGCTTGGGACTATATATCAACACAAAACTGTAAATCAATTAATTAAAAGATGTTGACTTGATTATAGCTATAATAGCCATGGTTTTATATTGTATCATTAGTAGGAATTATTTTTGTAAGATATTATGCTACATATTCTTTACACATCTTGTTTAAATTTTGTGAAAAATAATGTTAAGAAAAAGTTACTGAACCATGAAAATGACCAATATTATATCATTAAAATGTTCCAAAGTGTTAAGTTTAGGCCTTTTTACAAAGGATTTCTAACAGTGTCTTAGTATTTCAGTTTGCTATTGTTAAATTCCTCAAAAATTCTCAGCAACAACTAATATGTTATTGAAATGCTCAAGAGTCTGCAAAAACTTGAGATAAGCTTGCTGCGTATATCCTTTAATGATGCAGACAAATAAAAAACAAGATATCAACGAAACTAGTTTCTGACAAATGAATTTAATCACCTATCTACTTAAAAAATAGAGAGTAAGCATTAGTTAGAATATATTTGCAAAAATATATATTTCCTGATAATCTGAATAACAAATTATTTGGGAATATTTTTTGTTGCAATCAAACAAAAAAACCTGTGGATAAATGAACATCCTCCAAAAAGTCCTCTTAGACTGAGTGCGCTTTTATTTTGAAGGATGTAATACTTCCGGTAGTGTTGTGCAGTTTCTGCAGCTTCTGAACATCTTAATCTATTCTGTTTAAAGAAAATTAAAAGACTTCATGATTATATACTTGTCTCTCTTGCTGTGTAACGTCTACCCTGAGGACCCGAATGTTTATTTAATTCATAACCATAAGTTCTTTATTTAGTTGATGAATCATCTCTATTTAATGAGCTTTTAAAGCACATGAATATTTGCCCCTTTAGCATTTATTCTTAAGCATATCTAGTGATATTACTCTAGTACAGCCTAACTGGCACTCAACCCTAACCCCTTAATGTTCAGTGATTGCTGAATATGGGAATTAGACTCTGACATTTATGCTGTTGTCTATTAAAACGTAAATCAATGAACACTATCAATACAAGCAAAAAAACAACAACCAAACAAAAAAAACAAAAAAAAACTGTTTAAATCAGGTTTTTATTTAGATGCAAATGTATAATAATAAACACAATAATAATAAAAGTATTATGCCATTAATGTGTGTAGAAACATGAAAATAAATGATACATAGATTGAATTAAATTACATTTCATGGAGTACTTCTACAAAACAAGCTCAGTTCGAAACCCCACATAAGTTACATCAAGGCAAAACTGTGTAAATCTCTTACAATAATAACTACATAAAGAACTCTTAAATGAAAGAAACTACTTTTTACTGTTCCCTGGTTCTCCCTTACAGGACCTATGTCCTAGACGTATGGGGAAATACATATAAAACCAATATTAACCAAATTAGCATCATTACAGAAAGAGCGATCTATATTGTGAATAAAGTAGCCTAGTGAGACCATCCTGATCTCGCGAGCTTTCAAGATTTCACTCGCTAATC
>NW_015150484.1:403891-423244 GCF_000732505.1 Cyprinodon variegatus | reverse complement strand
AAAGTAAAAGCACAAAAATTGAAGGATCTGGTCGACTTTAAAACAACACAGCTTATGTATGAAATAAACAATGACAAGTTACTGGTGCATATTGAGGGACTGTTCCAAAAACAGGACTGTGCTTACAATTTTCTAAAGGAAGAAATGGTTTAAAAAACGTACGCCAGAAGAAGTGCAAAGCAGTGTTGTGTCTTTTGTTAGGATTAATGTATGGAGTAAATTGGACCAAGAGCTAAAAGACTCTAACATTTTAAACAAATATGAAATTCTTTTAAAGGAAACAATCATAAGAATAATATGCTGAGAATGGATGCTAAGAATGCAGAATAAAAATTACAGTTACTGAATTTCTTTCCTGTTTTTGTTATGAACTAAAAAAAAAAACAAATTATAACTGCATGCATAAAACATTGGCAAATTCTCTGTTTTGTTTTGTAAATATACAGGGATAGGCAAAATAAGCTCTTTTCTTCTGCCTATTCCATTTCAGACTATGTGTACTTATATGCAGTATATATTATTCTCTTTATCTATCAAGTATAAATGTCTGAAAAAAAAAAAGTCAAATGTAAATGTACTTCTAAGTTTGAATAAAATTTACCCCAATCCTCATAATGTAAAGGATGTGCTGGGAAAAGAGAAAGATATATTTTAGACACAGTGGATTTGCTGAGTTGCTGTTTCTGAAGCTTTTGCACCTGCTGCTGAGTCTTACAGATGACAGAGGGATAGGTCTGACATTGCTCTAAAGGACAAAGATAAACCTCACCTTTTTTGGATAGACAACACTCACACCTACCTATAGGAGCAGGTGCCACTGCAGTCAGAGGTGAGAATTAACTAACGTATGTGTTTCAATTGCACACATGCAGCCAGCCCCTGCTATACTGACACAAAAATACATCTAGAAGTTTTAGTTTCAGAACAAGTTTTGGTTAAGAATTCAGTGAAGGTTCTTTGCATCTAATAACAGTGTTTAGATTTTCATGCTTTAAAAGCACAGGAACAAAAAACACACTAAACAAGTCAATTTAATCCATTTCTAATACAAGTGCCAACATGTTTACCCTCAGGAATTAAACTGCTAAACTAATTCTACTTCTTCAGGAACAACCCTAGAAGTTAAACTAAAATCAGATGCTAATGATACACAGAATATTGAACATATAGATCAACACACCTAAATTAAAAGGTCTGGGACCCATTTTACAATGAGGGTTAGTGACAATCCAGGATGAGTTCTGGGATAAATTCCTCAATACCTTAAATCACTGTATGAAACAACTGTATGAAACTCTACTTTTTAGCTGACATTTAGAAGAGCTTGTTGAAGTTGAAGCGTAAATACTCTGAAGATAGGTGAATAGAGAGCAATTCAATGTTTTCTTTTTATTTCTTCTTAATATTTGCTTTAAAAAATATGATTTTAATATTTTAAGCAAGCACTAAGTATGTATCATATGAGAGCATTTTCATGTTACTATTACATCTAGGCTTGCATTTTTAAATATCAGCAGCTGTGCATGCAATTTTTGGGAAACACGCACGATTACTGCCAAACACACAAAAAATTATGTTTTGCAGGATCTCAAATAGTAGCCCAAAAAATATCTTATACTAAATTTCTGTTATTCAACACACTTTCTTTAGACTTAGGGCTGTTTTTTTTCGCAGTTAGTGGTATCAAAACTTTGTAGGTATATTTGTAGTGTAAATCTATTTCTACATCCTATATGTGTATGTTACATTTATTTCTAAGCCTTTATAGTTAAATCTATGATCTTATATCAAAGTCTTAGATCGAATAAATGTATGTTAACTCTAAATATCTATATTTTATGCTAGATTTAACTTTGCCCTTTTAACATCTGAGTTTGTGGCCACACCCTCAGTGCTAATGAGAAAGGGAGACATCTTTTGAAGGATTTAGTCCACCTTTCCTTCTCATTCCCTATGCTCTGCGTGTGTGGCCCCAAATTTAGATGTTAGGCCGTTCCCATGGTGAGCCCTTTTATCTGGTTTTTATAGATGGCGACCATAGTCATGAATGCTGGCTTTAAAGGGGAGAAGGGCTACAACTAACGATTATTTTGCAAAAGATTCTTTAAAGAAGACATTTTACGAAATCAAACCAGGTGAATCTCAAACTTTCTAGATGGAGCATAATGACAGGTGAATTTTTCATTTAATCTTAGATGCAAAAAAGTTTATGTAGTTTTTACAATCTTGGTATAATTACTGATCTAAATGGGTCGCTCTGCACACTAAAGGTATGTTTTAGTCTCTATGCTCAAGTTACAATTTAAATTTGTTGATGATTATTATAATAATCAATTAATCATGATTAATCTGAATAATTGTTTCAGCCCTAAAAGGGAGCAACAACCCAAAGCAGAAGTATGTGGACAAAGCACAATCAATACCAAAGCAAAGACAAATGGCTTTAACATTGAGTCAGCTGTCAAATCATGTCATTTTTATCAAGAAAATATCTCTCTTTCAGCTATAGCAACAATTATTTTTTTGTGGTGCCTGAGCAAAATTAGTCAGTTAATAAAGATGCACCGATCCAATACCTGGATCGTATATCTGCTACAAAATTGACCAATTTTGTTAGTAATTAATATAAAGCATGTTTATATCTGTGTTCATTTATTGCCTTTTTAAACAATGTTTATGTCAAGGCTAAAGAATTCAGTCACATTGCAAGATATATGGTCCCTCCTTTCAACATTTGAATTGGTTGGTATCGAATATCGGCCGATACGCTCAGTACAAATATTGGATTAGATCGGAAAAAAACTGGATTGGTGCATCTCTATCAAATACAGAAGCTAATCTTTGACAGCTGATTCAGTCTGCTATAATCTGCTACCAACACGTATATGGTAATGCTTGTTAGCATTAGCAGTATCATAGTATCAAATAATGAACATTTTAAAGCTAAGCAGCTTGTTGTTGTGAGAAATCTCTGTTGACAGATTTATAGAGCTTGACTGGTTTAACAGGTGGATTAATGTTTTGGCAAGAATATAACCGGACTAAGTTAAACCATCCTAATGAATAAACACAGGCTGATTATATGGAGAAAAGCGAGACAATTACCACACAGCTTTAATTAATGATTAATTCTTGTGACACAGTTTTTCCTACCAGCCATTGAACATCAGGGTAAAGAACTTGTCAGAGTTTGCACAGAACCAAAATCATCCATCATAATTTTTTTTATTGCTTTTGTAAGAAACATAAAAAATGGTGCAAGTTGATCTTTGAGGTATTGCATTGTGTATGGAAGCATTCTGCCTCACAATGCTGCTGATTTGCAAACATTTAGGCTACCATGACAGCTTCAAAACCACAAAGGACATCCTCATGTTTAAGCAGTCGAATCATCAGTAATAGTATTTCACTTCACAAAGAAAAACAAAGCACACATAACCTCAATAAAAGCAGTAAATGTACTTTTATTATCACTGTCTGTCATATTTATACCTCTTTCAAATCAATGACAATTCAAACAATGACAATTTTAGTTTAGTTGTAAAGCAAATATATTTAGAGGATTTTGATTACTTATTTAAGTACTTAATTTGTAAAACCAATATATTCTTTATTAATAAAAATGCAATAAGACTCACTCTTTTTCCTATCTGCAAACATTTAATTGTGTAAAACAGTGCAATGTAAAATAAATCACAGATTATTAAGGATGGGCTAAAACTTGGCCTTCCCAGAGAATGTGATCTATAGCAAAATGTCCAACAAGCAAAGATGTAATTATTTTATTTTAGCGGCCTGAGCTCTTAATGCCCATAAATAGTTGACGACTTTCCATAAATGAAAGCCTTCCTGCAGCATGACTCCAGGACAAACATACATTCAGCTTTATAAGCAGACATGGAACCAACAGTTAGCAGAGTCGCTTTGTCTCTAATATTCATGCATTTTTTTTGCCTTGTCATTTTCCTCTTGTCACTGTTTTTCCTCCTTTGTGTTTTTTCTTCCTTGAAACCAAACCTCAGTTTATAATTTCAAAAAACAGGGTGGAAGTGTTTCTCCAAATGTGAGAAAATGTCTCATTATGATTTCCAAATGTCCTGAGAAAACCAAGCGAAGGCATAAACAAGAACATTTAAATATTTCACATCGCCTCTGCTACTTGATCTCGCCTCGCAGCTTTACATCAGTGAAGGCATTAATGCAGTGATGGATGCTTAAACCAGACTTAGAAAGTCTTAAAAGTCTTAAAGTTTGCTTTTTCTACTCACACATTCATCTGCATGCTGTTTATAACACCTGCATTGAGCCTATATGGGTAGCTGTTGCTTGGTGCTGGTGTGAGAGCACGACATCACACAGAGGGGCTGTTAATAAACCTGGTAGTCGCAGATCAAATCTAGCACAGTCAGTGTTACTGAGATATAATATTCACACAAACTTCAGGATTCAGATGTTGCAGAGTGAGAAGCTGTTAATTTTAAAACATAGCTACGCAAATTCTGCAGAAATAGTTTGAATCCAGGGTTGTTAAATAGGGTTAGGAAATAAAAAAACAAAGACTTTTTTCATGGGCTTATCCTCAGTTTTCTCTCTTTCTCTCCTCTGACTAATAGTAGCTCTTAAGGTTTCTTGCTTCCCTTGTTTCCGTGTCTCCTCACTCCTCCCAACTCTGCCTTTTTGTGTGTCTCTAACAACCCAGTTTCCTCATCTCTCCTGCAGGGTCTGATGTGCCTTGCCAGCAGCACATTCATTACTCTTGTCTGCTTAAGCCAAAACAATGTAAAACCACTTTGGCACCTGTTACAAATATAAATCACCTGTAAATGGGGCCATAACTTCCACTAAACAAATTAGGGCTTTAGTACAATTCCACAAAGAAACCAAGCTGTGCTGGGAGACAATCTGATTCATTCTTCAGCAGTTTAACATTGATGAAATGTAACCTTGTTAAGCAAATTTTAAATGTAAAAAGCATGATATGCTGAAGGATTAATAGGAAGACAGAGAAAACGATGAAAAGCATGAGGTTTTGTTCTTAGAGAGCTGAGCTGTTCTACCCTGCTCCACTGCTTCTAAAAGTGCATGTTTGTCAGTGTTGTCAGTGCCCACATGGCCGGTTGAGATGCATTGCTCCAGGGACTTCTCTGTCTCTAAAAGGCTCCTTCTGTGCTCTGAACCAACCTTTGACCACCTCTTACAGAAGTGGAGTAAAATCAAAGTTAGATGAGACAGAAGGACAGCCCTATTGTGTCTCAGGAGGAGGGGAAGGATTGTCTGATGCTCCCAACCGTTAGCTTTTCTAAATAGGAAACCTGGAAACTATTAGGAGCTGGACGCAATAAGAAAGTATGGGACTAGCAGGACTCATGGTTTTGGACAGTTATGTTTGGTGCTGAAACAAAAGCAATGATAAGAAAAATAAAAACATTTCTGTCACCATTACCATGATGTTGGTATCCTTGTCACTACCCAATCCGTCATGGAAGCATGATCCATTCTGCGCATCCGCCAAAATTACGCTGTCAATGTTTTCCCTCCCCCAAAATATTGTAAACTTACTAAAATATAATGTGTTAAAGATTAAGCATGTAATTCCTGACAAAAAAGAAGCCTTAAAATCCTTTCTGTTTTATCACTCGTCTCTTCCCGACCTGCACCAGAAATGGGATCCTACGCTACTTCTGGGAGCTAACTTTTTCCGCTTTGGATTTAAACATAAATCTAGTCTTTTTGAGTTTGCATTTTGTTTTAACCTTATGCAATAAAGTGCGTAATCTAAAGAAAGAAACAACTAAAATGCAGATAGACATGGTTTAACCATATTTTGCCGGACTGCTCTGAGCATGTCCGATGATGACGTCAGAAAAGCAGTTTAATGAAAAAAAAAATGTAAAAAAGCATAAAAACTGTCTCACAAAACTTATAAAACATTATTTTATAGATGTATATTACCATTCTTTAGTGAGTTAAGGATAGAAATAAGTAGTTTTAGTACCATAATTACATTGTTTGTGGACACCCGGATGTATATCTGCTCGCGCATGCACAGAGAGGATCGTGCTTCCGGGACGGATCGGGTAGGGACAATCCTTGTTGTTTAAAGGGTGAGTATGGTTTGTCTTTTTCTTTTCTTCTCTCTTTAAACTAAGTCAATTAAATGTTATTATTGTTGATATAAGGACGCAATTCTAGTACTCAATGTCCACAAAACTTTATTTACAGTACTTTAAAATGTTCTTTCTCTTGTTTCCACTTTTGTAACATCCAAACATTTAAAATTCTGTATATTCTATTGTAATATTAAGGTATTGTTAAGGATTTTTTCGAATTTTTTAAAAGACCTAAAGAAAAATGAGGACATTCACGAGCCCATTTCTCCTCATGCATGCTCTGTTGAAAGGTTGCTGTTCTCATAGCTCATACAAGCTTACTACTGTGTCCGAACGTCCGCCCTAACCCCTAAATCCCTCAGTCACTATATAGAGCAAAGACTATATAGTGGACTTCAGTCAGCGAACTCAGTTAGACTGTTCTGACTAATGATCACTGCTTTTTGCTACTAGTTGGTCAATTAACTCCTTCTCCACTGCACGGTGCCTCCGCCATCTTTATTAGGCGCCGCTGTCAGGTGGTGACAGTCTATGGCAACAGTGGGCCGCTATGACAGCAAATCCCATAATGCTTTGTAAGGAGAGCTCTCTGCGCAAAGCAGAGGATATATCTGCCTCTTCTGAGGCTTTTCTTTTCTTCTCATACACTTCGTAGACACTTTTTTCTCTTATGACCCTCGGCCATTTTCAAAGAACCGCAGTGAGAAAGTTGGGCTTCAATTACTTTCTGAAACCTTTGCTCACCACCGATATATGCCTTAAAGGGCGCATGCGCAGAAAAAGATAGCTAACGGTACAAGCATGTAGGACGGCCTTACATCAAACTATCTCCAGAATGATTGATAATTAAGATGACCACTTATTTAGATGATCCACCCAGAAGATCGTCCTCTAAACAAATTTGTGCATAACTCTGAAAGAGGTAACGTAATGATAATTGGTTTTCTAAATACTTTACAAAAAATTCATGTTTTAATTTCACAAAACAAAAGAGCAGTTATTATCTCTGTCCATCTTCCAATAAGCTCTGACCTCCTTCCATGTCACTGCAAAGTTATCCCCACAGCATCATACTACTGCAACCATGCGGTGTAGTGCTATGCAGTGGTCATCGTCTAACATATTGTACACATAGCTAAACAAATGTTTGACTTTGTTATCTTCTGCCAAAAGCCCTTTCTCTCTTCCACATCTGTACCGTTTACCCGACTTGCTAAGTAGCATGTACAGAACAAAGTAAAAGATCAACTTATTTTGGCTTTTGCCCTGATTTGTTTGTGTTTCATCAATTCTATGTTGTTTATCCACAAATATTCACAGAACATTTGTTTTCTTAGTGAGATTACACATAGATTGTCTCTGATTGGGAATTAGGGGACTTCTAAAGGCAAGGTGATCTAATACAACCTTGCAAAGGTAAAGGAATATATTTAAAAGATAGATTAGCCACATTAGGGTAAATCTGTAGTCTTAGTTTCTTAAAAACTAGTTGGCCTTATTTTTTAAGAATCAAATCTCCAAAGGGAGATTAGACTTATGATTATATTCCTACATAGTTTAATTAACATGATTACTCATAAACTGCTGTATCATAGAATGACTAATAGAACCCACAGGATAGGCAGAACCAGCAGAACCAGAGCACCACCTACTCTTTGCATTTTGGCAGTAATTATTGTATTACAGTGTGGTCTGCTTTCTCTGGTTTAAAATTCTTATAAAATATTTGCTGCTTGACTTTTAACCAGTCGAATAAAAATGAATAACTTGTTGATTAAAATGAATAAATGTTGGAAATGCTTATAATAAATTCATAAATTCCATTTTTTATCTTAATAGAAGAGTCTAAAAGTTTTCTCTATGTTTCTGACGTAAAATAAACTTTTCACCCTTAAAGAAATAATTCAAAGAGCTGCTAATGCATTTAATTCCACCATCAACTATAACTGCAACATATAAAAACAACATTTTAGATTAAAACGCTAAAATAACACATAAGGTTTGAAGTAGAAAAATTAGCTTATTTTGCGGCAGAAAGGGAAATGCAACTTCAGACATATGACAAAGTGCAATACATTTAATTATATTTGACGCTATTTTCATGTCAACATGCATTTTTATCACGTTTAGGAGGAAACTGCTGCAGTTGCCAAGGAAGTACTGAGGCCCTAAATAGAGACGTATCTGTCTGAACCAAGAAGAGCAAGAATCGAGACTAAGACTGTCAGGAAGAAAAATCCTCCAAGACTTATGTACTAAAATGTTATTTAACCCTGATATATAACATTTGTTCAAAAGGCATCTGCTACTTTGTGATAAATCAGTGGCCAAAACATTTTATTTATGATACAAAAGGCAATATAAAATGTACTTTTAGCATTTACTGCTCGACAAAAATATTAACAAATAAACATGCAGCATCTTGATGAAACAAAGTTATTTGAGTTATTTGAATCTTGAAAGTATAGATCTATGATAGCAAACTGAAAAATAAACTTAGACTTAAAGCCCATCTGTTACCGTCTGCTCTCCCTGTATTACGCTGTTCATGTAACTTTTTTGATGCTAAACATAAAATGCATTCTTAAGATTTCATAACTGTAATTATTAAGATGTAGATTCTCCTACATTCTTTGGGTTGATGGTTTCCTGCTTTGTGGTCTTAATAATGCTTTTATTCATTCTCAGTGGGTCACTGTCCATTTATAACGCATATATCAGGTAGTTTTTATCTATGGTAAAATGCTCTTCCTTTACCAAAACAAACAAACGAAAAATAAATTTGCCTGAGTTGTGTATCTTGGAGTAATCCACGAGTTCTGCTGTCTGACCTACAGCCCCTCTTCCTGTCCTGTAAAAATAAATGGGAAATATCTACCTAGAAACGCCCCATCCTGAAACCACCTTTAGAGATGTGTCCACACTAAACAAATGTTCGCTCTATACCCATCATGTTGATTTGTAGTTTTGATCTACATGCAGAATCACACAGAGAACCAGTGAGTTTGAATGCGTTATTTACAAAAAGCAACAAGAATCTGGAAGCTGAGAACTGCAGGAGGTCAGTTGAACATCTGGTTGGTCTGAGACGAGAAAACAGACTGAGGAAGGAGTTGATTGATGACAACTGAAGAATGATGGATTTGCTACTTGTAGGATGAAGGGAAGGTAGCGTGGATCTGTAGGGGTTTGATTCAGCAGGCTTTGCAGGCTGAACGCCAGAGCTCAATAAAAATGTGAGTGAGATCCGAGAGCGTTGGTACTTGTAAGAGAGGTCATGCTGGAGCACAGGCAGGCAGGTGAAGACTGAGAACTGCTGCACACAGAAAATACCTTTTCAATGAAGACCAGAGACAAACCGAGGTTGACTGGTTGCCAAGGACAACAAAAGAGTCCACATTAAAAGAAATTTGCAGGAAGACAAATTTAAACAAGAAGGATATTCCTGGTTTAGGTGTTTGGCTGAATACTATCAGTGGTAATCATCCGGCAAAGACAAATTACCCTTTGCCTCCTTGTATACACACTAATGATCTTAATTGAGAAATGTGCTCGGGTGTGCAGCACCACGGGTCGGCCCAGCCACCAGCAAAGATCCTCTGTGTGACAGGAAGCTCACTCGCACCAACAAAACAGCAAAACCCAGAGCCCCTACTGTAACAATATCTGCTCAAAGTAAAGATTTTAAGACAAAGTGACTCTTTTAGCAGCTACTATGCACAGGGACAGAACTGTTCTTTGTTAGCCAATCTATGTATGTTTTGGCCTGATAGGTCTTGGACTTTGTTCAGCCTTCAGAAGTGGCATGAGGCAGCGTCATGAAATGGGCAGCACCCAGTCAGCAAGATCCGCCTTTGCTTTGCAGGAATGTTTTTCTTCAGAGTTGGAAGCAAACAACTACATTTCCTAACAAATGAATACCCACATAGTGAAAAAGGTCTAATCTCATCATGTATTTTAATTTAGGTCATTTTGAAAGGCCTAAAAAACATAATATAGAGTTTTTTAAAGTCTGGCAAAATTTTTTTCATCAAAGTATGATATATTTATATTTCATTTTCCAATTGTCTGCAAAGCTTGAGTTTAATTAGAAATATAACTTTAAATGATCATGCAAATTATTCATATAAAAAATGTATTCTTTAGTGTCTGTTTTTGTTTGTCTTTCTCCACCCTGTTATATTTCACAACAGGTTGATAATCTGACTGTAATTAAAAAGGCATTAGGTGTACAGAATGACATAATCACACGTAGCTCACGCTGAGATATGTACAGGTGTTTAATAAGCGGGAGCAAAGAGGACAGTAATGGGAGAGACATGGAGGAAGGAGAAAGTGACATCGTCTCTCTAAAAGGACTCTGCTAGAAATTGTCTTGATGATTCGTAATGACATCTTTAACTGTCCACAGTGTGAGTGTGAGCTTCTGTGGAGGCGTTTGATTTTTCTCTCCTCACCTGCGCGTCTTGCCAGTCACAGGAACCAGCTGAGGCTGTGATGACAGGCATCTATTCACAGACTGATCCTCCCACTCAGTGTTTACCCCTGCTATTCTGTCAGGGGTGGACGGGATAATTAATGATGCTGTAATCAGTTATGCCTGCCTGTCAGTCACAAGCAAAGTTTTAAGCTGGGTTCATACCTTTTTTAAGTTTGCTGGAAATTGCAGGGGTGGAGGGGTCTCTTTGTTTCTTTTCATCTGGACACAGGCCTCAAGAAAATATAATGATATTTTATTTGTTTTATACAAAATTAGGTTTAACACTTTTTAGCGCATACTCAGTCATCATAATAATCATTTAGCACTATGAATTATGATACCTTTAAATACATTTTTCCAGGACAAATAGTTATTTGTTTCTACTTTAATGTGATTATAAATACAAGTTTTTGTGAAGGTTTAAGGGAATATTTTATTAGTAAACTGCATCATGAAGATCAAGGAAGACGGCAGACAGGTCAAAGATAAAATTGCAAACTGAGAACATCAGACATCAGTTAAATGTTCTTTAGCAGCTTGCAAAACCCTGTTGGAGATGCAGAAAACATATGGAAGACATTTCTCTGGTCAGATGAGACCTTAAGTGAACCTTGTGAACTAAATTTAAGACTATTTGTTGACAAAAATCCACAAACTAATAATGCAAATCATTAAGTAACAAGTAGCAGCAGAATGTTGTTTGGATGTAAGCATGAAAGCCAAGGACATGATTGAAGCAGTTAGGGACTAAAGTAAAGGCTTTTCAATACAGCCTTTTACACATTTCACCGTGTGCATTTACGAAAGGATAACTACAAACATTTAATATTATAATATCCTTGTAGATAGGCAAATAAAAAATAAAATAGAGAAGGACCCACAGTCCTGGTGCCACTGATCTCATTTGGTCTTATGTCAGTTTTTCAAGGAGACAGAAGCAGACGAAATAAGTTATTTTGCGCTTGGGCCCCGGCAGAAGACTTCAATGCTGTGAAGAAATGTATGCTTGGATGAGTAACCTAGAAAAGGATTAGAGTAGTTTTCCTCTGGGGCCCGGACACTGGTGGTGGAATAAGCCAGAGGGTGGGCTTATTCCACCACCAGTTGGGGGGGGGGCTGAGAATGAGGGAGGAGATGGTGAAGGTGGGTGAAGGTGCTTGCTTGCGGGAGAGACAAGCTGGGCCAGAAGCTAAATAAAGGGGATCTTGCAAGAAGATTGGCTTCAGATAAGGTGCTGATTGGCCGAATCTGAATGAGGGATATCGCAGGTGGTTCAGGTGAAGCTGATAAAAGTCCTCCAGATTGAATTTACGCTTAAGCTTTATTTCCATACTTTGAAAAGACTGTATGGGATACAGTGATCTAAAGTCATACAATAGCACTTCATTTGCAGAAACAGGGGAATATGGGAGTTTTCAGTTGTTCAGAAGAGACTGCATGCTGTAACTCTTTGATGTGTTGGATCAAATTTCTGTATTCTCTGGTTCCTCACTATCAAATTGGTGCACAGTGAAACCAAACTGTGCACAGGAGTTACAGATTAACCTTAACCTAGTGGTTTTATACATAATCCCTCTCCTTCTTTCTCTGCATTTGGTTTGGAAAGTTAAACAACAAACTCTCAGGGTGTATCTTTCTGCATTGACTGACAGTTTTAGATACGTGTCAAGCTCATGTTGACACTGGAAGGGGAAGGAATACAAGCCTGACTGGTTCACAGAAGGTCAACGTGACGATTCAGGAATCCGTGTTGACAGCTTTGGTTCGGGTATTCTGCGTCTCCCAAAGGCTACAGAGCTCAATGTACATACTGAGAGTCTCATGGGAAAATACTATCTCCAGAGGTTTTCAGTGTCTAACATCAAGTTGGAGGAGCATGTTTGATACAAACATCTGCCTGTGCATTGTACAGCAGAGTGACTAACAGGGTAAACAAAAGGCTTTACACTGAAACAGAGCCTTCCTCTGTTCATAATGCTCATATTATTTACTTGCAAGAAGCACTTCTTTATTTACAGCGCTGCATTGAAAGAAAGGAAGATAATAATTAGAGACACATATGTTGGAGTATCATCACCTAAAAAATAATTATAATGCTACTTATACTGAAATCCTTTAATCACATTTCCTATGTAAGAAAATAAAATGATCTAAATAGATCATTGTTTTTTTTAGGGGGGTATTTCCTAGCCAGTTATTCAGAAACCCCTAAAGAAATCTGTTTAGAAAAATGTTACAGAATTTTCTTATTAGCAATCGGCCTCATTGGAACGGCAGGGTAGCGCACTTCCATTTTTTTTTTCCTGCTGCAGCCCTGTGTACTACATGCAGAGGATTCTTGTCAACAATTTGGGACTGATAGAATTACTGCAGCCATCCAGCATTACCAGAAAGTATTCAGTTAATTTTCCTATTGGTACATTTTCTCAAAAATCACTTGGGTGTGTTTATATCTTTCAGCCAAGATATATAGATTTTTTAACTATTTGAGATGAACAAAGTCCTCAATGCATTCAAACTTGTGTACCTAATTCTTCTTTTCTATTAATTAATAAACCTGAATGTATTATTATTTCTTTAAGTGAAATCATTATTTCAGAGCTAAAGAAAAACAATGAGCAACTTTTAAACAAGTTCATGTTAACAAGGATCTGGATAATTTCTGCGGAGGACGTCGGTTCATGAGAAAAGATGGAAACTGATTTGGATGTAAAAAGGTGATAGGAGATAAGAAGTTTTTGATAAAAAAAAATAATAAAAAGAGGAACATCCAACCATACAAAACTGATTGTTTCCAAGATCCGTTTTTCTTGTAGTTAAAGCTTTATGGAAAAAAATCTTTGAGTGTATTTTAGATTAGATTAGATTAGATGAGCTTTATTTATCTCACAGCGGAGAAACTCAATGGTCACATATTGGCATAATAATTAAAGAAGGGGCAAACAAGGAGGAAAAAGGTGCATTAAGAATAAACAATATATATACAGTATATCAAGGTATTTACAGTATATCAAGATAAATAAGGGTTAAATTTAAGTTAAAGATAAAGTTAAAGATTAAAGATTATTTAAGTGCTGTTGTTATCAGAGGTGTCATGTAACAAAGTGCAAATGGTTTGTTATATTATTTAAGTAGAAATTTTGACTTTCTATATTTTACTGGAGTATGCATTTTTTTTAGACAACTTTTTACTTGTACTCCTTATATGATTTGCAGTTCTCTCTACCTTCTACTGCTTACATTTTAAAAATAGACTTGTTAGTTTGGTCTCCTTTAAGCTCATTTTCTCTATGGCCTGTTGGTGTTTAAAAAGAATAAAAACCCATCAAAGTAATTAGTTTTGTCCAAACAATTAATTTCATTGTGGTTGGACTTGGTACTCATAGGTGTCAAGTAACAAAGTACAAATACTTAGTTACTGTACTTAAGTACACTTTTTAGGTATCTATACTTTACTCCATTACTTATTTTTCTTCCTACTTCTGACTTCTACTCATTACATTTTCATAGAAATATCTGTACTTTCTATTCCTTACATTTCTAAAACAAACGTTACTGATTACCTTTGACGTTGGCATAATGTTTATGAATATTTATTTCACGTCATGTGCGCCATCCAATGCAGATCATTGGTGCCATCCACCTCTAGTGAAAACTAGTGTAATTGGATGACTCATCTAACCCAAATACTCATTGGTTTGCTAAAGGAAATCATCAGAAGCAAGCAGGTGTTCTTCAAACTGCAAACGTAAATTGTCTATGCCATGCTACAATGTTGGATTCAGAAAAAGATGTTGAAATGTCTGAAAGGTCGGNTGAACAAAGTCCTCAATGCATTCAAACTTGTGTACCTAATTCTTCTTTTCTATTAATTAATAAACCTGAATGTATTATTATTTCTTTAAGTGAAAGCATTATTTCAGAGCTAAAGAAAAAGAATGAGCAACTTTTAAACAAGTTCATGTTAACAAGGAGCAAGCAGGTGTTCTTCAAACTGCAAACGTAAATTGTCTATGCCATTCTACAATGTTGGATTCAGAAAAAGATGTTGAAATGTCTGAAAGGTCGGACACAGGTGAGAGCGTATCGGGAGACGGAGACCAACAAGACCTCCCTCATCCTTGGCCCTATCTCAAAGAATTTTTCAAAATAGTATAAAAATTTAGCTTTCAATTCATATAATGGCATCTGGCTGTTTTTTTAAAGGTTACTTTATACTTTTATATTTTAAGAAGTTTTTGGAGCACAAACTTTTTCACTTTTACTTGAGTAAAGGGGTCAAGATGATACTTCAACTTTTACCAGACATTTTTTAAACTGCAGTATCTATACTTCTACTTAAGTGACATATATGTGTACTTTTGACACCATTGTTGGTTGATGCACTGTTGATGCAAAGTTAAATTTGACACTGTTGACATTAGTTATAAAATTAAGAAAATTAAGTATGAGGCAGTTATCATCCAGAATTGCAGAAAAGTGTTCCCTTAATAGGGTAATGCAGTAACCAGCATGAGGTTTAAAGCCTCTGTTCTTAACATTTTTTTCCTGCTTTACTTTTTTATACTTTAAGTAGTTTTAAAAATGGTACTTTTACACTTTTACGTGAGTAAAAAGCTTAAGCTGATTCTCTAACTTCTACTGAAGTGCTTTTAAACAGTAGAATTTATACTTCAACTTTATCAACTTCAACTTTTTTCCAAGGCTGCACTTAAAAAAAAAGATGAAATTGTCCAGAGAGCTGTTCAAATCGAAATTTCTTTTTTTTACACTTGTGTAGTCTAAGTTTAAGTCTAAGTAATAAACATTGTTACCTTTGACACCTGTGGTTGTTACCATAGTGCTTTCCCCCATAGCTTTCTTATGTGGAGTTTACCACATAAGCTCAACCTGTTTTTATAAAAATATTTTTTCATATTTATTTTTGCATCCCAGCTCTAGATTTTTGAATCATCTTTTCTAAACAAACAATCGAGAAAAGGATCTTGTTATATTTTAATTCCTAGATAAAACATTGATTTCTTCCATGATTTAACATTAATTTTAAAACACTGACATGCAGACAAGCATGTCAACAGTTTTTTATGTTGATAATTTGTGTTTCATCTTTTTGAAGTTTCACCCTTCTTCTCGTTCTTCTCACTTAGCCATTGAAGGGAGGGATGCTGGATGTTAGTCTTCCCACCTCTCCTGTTGCCAGGGTGACAGATGGACCTTTCTCTGCTGAAACACTCAGTTTCCATCTTTGTCACCTCAGATTGGTGAGTGTGTGTGAGATAGAGCGGCGCTGGCGTGCAAGACTTCCCATGACAGATTACGGAGGTACAGACAAACAGAGAGTCGTTTGTGTTTGAAGCGGTGACGGTGTCGTGAAGTCAATCACACTCTGCACAACACCAATCTTACGCTCCAAACTACAGCTGGGATTGATGCTCACACATAAAGCAGGACAGTGCCTGTGAGGGCCTGTCTGTGATTCACAATGGAGATATTTCCTTTTTCTCTCCATCTTCAGCATTTTGGCTCTCTGCTTGAAAGCTCTTTGATATAGAACCAACAGTTCCTTGCTGAATTCTGCCTGGAGGCTACCTTCTCTGCTTAAAGTGGATCTTGTTTTATTTCAGCCTCCCCTTGCTTCATTTCCTCTGTAAGACTATCTCTTTGTCAAAGAGTATCAGCTCTGATAATGTTGCTATTAGCACAGCTCATCACTCACTCTGGCTCTGCCCATGGCACAACTGGGCCACCGCCAAGTGAAATAAATGACATCATTCATCGTGCTTGTTGCCCATCCAGTGCTGCTTTCAGACTGGGACACTATTAGAGCTGAAGCCATGCCATCATCTGCAGCCAGTTCCTCAGCGGAGGCCCTGACATCATTCATCTGAGTCAATTATTACAATTGCTGCTGTCTCATAATCTGCTTTACAGTCTGGACTACAAGTCCAAATCACTTCTGAGCTAATGTGGGCATTGATCACACTAAACCAGGTGTAAGGCATGACTCACTGTCTTTTTTCAGTTTAACAGGTGCATTAAAACACTCTCTACTGCATGTAGAGACCTGCTTTCCTTTTCTACTTTACTGAAAATATGTAGACTTCAAGATCCACTACTGTAAATCAGAATTTTTGCTGATTACTTTTTAAAGAAAAGCAGAATGATGTCCCAATCAACCATCTTGTAGACAGTATTTTTAAGCATCTTCATCCAAATGTATTCAGAATTTGCCAAATCAGTGCAGATTTATGCATCATCTTATCCAATTCTTCTATGTGATAATTAAGAGTTAGCTCGTTAAGATGAGCAACATGTTACCAATTTTACAGCCAGAACATCAAAAGGAGAATATGCCAATGAGCCTGTGACTAAACCTGATTTGTCTTCTTTTTAGCCAAAGAATTATCAGCTTAGGTATTATTTCAATATTTATATTCTTAACTGTATGTTCTGTTCAAATACAGAATTTATGATAAGCTATTTTTTTTCTTTTTTCAATCAATTTTTAAAATCTAAATTGGCTTTAAAAGTCATCTTTCTATAAATTTAATCTGTTACGAGGCCAAATAAACTGATCTCAAACAGCACAGGGATTCAAGTAAGTTTCTCCACCAACGCATTGTTATTTTTTGCTGGATCTCTGCAGCAGCAACCTGAGCCTTGGAACAATCTTCAAATGCAGTTTGATGTTTACTTTTTTAAACCTAACTTTAAAAGCACAATTTGACATCAAACTCCAGAAAGATGTTAGAAATAAAATCAAAAGAGGGAATCAGTAGAGAGGTCATTGTCCACAGGGAGCTAAGAATGCACCTTTAAAGTGGGCATGTGAAAGCAAGACAATACACAACTCCTTTAAAAAGTATTCACACCTTTGTGCTTTGTCACACTGCAACCACTAACTTTATGTGGTATTTAAAAAAATATTTGCTGGGAAATAAAAGGATAGGGGTCTGAGGTTTTCATTTCCTTTACAAATACACATGATGATGTTGATCCTTCTAATATTAAATACACTATAGTGGGGCAAAGAGTTTTTCTTCAGCCACTTATTGGGCAACTTCTACTGAGAATGAGGATGTCTGTCATCATTATCATCATAGGTTCACTTCAACTATGAGAGAAAATGAGAAAAAAATCCAGGAAATCACATTGTAGGATTTTTAACTAAGTAATTTGTAAACTATGTTGAAAAATAAGTAGTCAATAACAACAGATCAACACAATACTTTGTAGCATAACCTTTGTTGGCGATTGATGAGTTTCCATCAGTTTTTTTAATGTGCATTTTGAAGTATTGCTTCAGAAAAGCGCATCAGAAAAAACTTTTTCCACCGCGCGGATGGAGCAGCAACCAGGATTTTGGTCGACTACTGTGCAGCACGTAGTCGAAACAGGTAGCCAGCGGGGGATGGAGGGACCGAACCTGATGGTAGCCTGGACGCCTGTGTCCCGTGTGTCCAGTCAGCGGCCCAGTCCCTGGCAACACTTGGCTTTCAACGCCAATTTTCCCACCACAAGTTTTCTATGGCAGGGATCTCAAACTCATATCCTTGAGGGTAGATATCCTGAAGCTTTTAGTTGTAATCATTTCCCTACATACCTAAATCAAATGGCTAAACTGCCTCTCTAGCAGGAGTGAAGCTCGGCTAATGAGCTCATACTAGAGTCAGGTGTGTTGACGCAATGAAACTTCTAAAAGTTGCAGGACACCACCCCTCGAAGATCAACGTCATGCTGGAAAACCCAGCCGCGTTCTGTCTTCAATGCTCAAGGGGGTTTTTGTCTTAGAATCTCATAAAAGAAAGCCCTCTTTATTTACGGTAACATGGATCCCTCTTTCTGCCCCATTTACACCCCCATTCTTTACTGTAGGTATGGTTTTCTTGGGATGCAACTCAGCATTCATCCCCATCCAAACATGAAAATTTAAGTTTGTGCCAAAAAGTTCTACTTTAGTTTTATCTGACCACATTACAGTATATTCTCCCAATGCTCTTCAGGATTATGCATATGCTCTATAGCAAACGTCAGATACGCCTGTGCATGTTCTGTCTCAAGCAGAGGTACAGGCCTGGCTCTGCAGGACTTGCCTTTGTTCCTTTGGTACCCACTCTGCAGGTGAGTCATCAGGTTCCTCTGTGTAGCTGCTGAATTTTTGCTCACCATTCTCATGAACTTTTTAACCCAACGTGATGAGATCTTGCATGAGGCCCCAGAGCAAGGAAGATTATCATGGGCTTGTATATCTTCCTTTTTTTTTTTTAGAATTTCTCCCACAGTTATTTATTTACACCAAACTCCTTGCCTATTGAACATCCACTCCTCCCAGCCTGGTGCATGCATACAGTTTTCTTCCTGATGTCCTTCGCTCTTTGGTCCTGGCCATGGCAGAGTTTGTAGTCTGACTGTTTAAGGCTGTGCAGGTGTCTTTTATATAGATAACAAATTAAAACAGGTGCCATTAATAAATACAGGTAACAAGGGGAGGACAGAAGAGCTTCTAAAAGAACTTGTTACATATCTGTGAGGACCAGACATCTTGCTTGTTTGTGCAAATTTTGCACTATAATTTACAAAGAAATTCTTTTAACAAAAAAATTGCATTGTTTTTTTTTTCTTATTTTGTCTCCCATAGTCGAAGTTGACCTATGATAACAATAACAGACCTCTTTCATCTTTGTTAGTCGGATTGGCATTTCCAATGTTGGTCCTCAGCAGCAAGGCAAGGCAAGGCAAGGCAAGGCAAAATTATTTGTATAG
>NW_015150484.1:384071-403765 GCF_000732505.1 Cyprinodon variegatus | reverse complement strand
AAAAAAATAGATAAATAAAAAATGCAGACTCCATCAATGATGTCTTTACCAACTTCTGTTAGCTGATTTCCATTGAGAAACATTGAAAACCTGTACGACAGCAGCCCTCGAGGACAGACTTTGGACATGACTGAAGCACAATATATATATATATATATTTATAGTCAGTGGCAGACTGTGGGCAGGCCTGGTCAGAGTGTACCGTGTCGCTTTTCTATATGATGTAGCATTTAGAAAGAAAGTGTAAATGTGTACTAATCTAATGAGATGTCAAGGTTTGCTGTTTTAGCTGCATCAAACCTTCAAATGTAACAAAACAACTGTATAGATGAGCTCTAATTACTAATTGGACTGGATTTTATGTTGGGAGAGTAAAGGGGGCTGAGTAATTGTGCATGCCACACTTTTCAATGTATTTTTTTTTTTATGTTTTAAGAGCATTTAAAAATGATTTATTATTGTCATTCCATTTAACGATTATTAAAACTACTTTGCTCTATTAAAAAACCCCACTCCCCCCAAAATACAGTGAATACACAGATATTCATATTTATTTTTTATGACAGCTTGACAACAATTTTGTCCCACTGGGAGTCAGATATGTGATGGAAAATTAGGGAAGCAGGTGAAAAAAATTGCTGTCTGCGGGGATAATTAGGAAAGAAGTTGGACATGTGAGACTGAATCAGAAACATCTGAATCCTGCCCCACCTGACAGCAGCTAATACGTTCTGTTCAGCAGGTATGTGACATGTCAAATTATGGGTGGATAATGAACATCATGTTAGCTTCTCAGATGTGGTGTGTTACAGCATGAGGGAGTACACTAAGTGAGTCAGAGCCTGCAGCTGGTGGCACAGACACCCCCCCCCCCCCCCACACACACACACACACATCCATAATCGTTCTGCTGTCGTAGTGAGGACCATGTGTTGACTCCCATTGACTCCCATTGGTTTTTTAGTAATTTTCAACCCTTTCTATGCCCTAACACTAAAACTAACCCTAAACCTAACAATTACCATTCCATACCTCACCCTAACCCTAACCAATTGACAACTTACTCCCTGAAGCTAACCATTAGCAAAATAGCATGTGAGGACCAGGAAAATGTCCTTACTTTGCAACAACTGGTCCTCAATTTGATGGTGAAATTGGAAAAATGGTCCTCACTCTGAGGGCTAGACACGTACACACACACAGACACAAAGAAAAGCAACCAATTAATCTAAGAAAGATTGCTGCAAAGTGGATTGAATTTTTTTCAGTATATAATTTAAATTTTGCAACTGTGTACACAACCAGCACCAGAAGTTTCACATTATATAGACTAAAGTTACTGACACAGCTGAAGTGATTACATCTAAAGATAAAATTAAATACCATTTACTACCATCCAACAAAATATCTAAATAGCTATTAAAAATGTAAATTATTTTGACCTTAACAGAATTTTACCAAATTTATTACAGCTTAATTCAGCAGTGGTCATAAACAAAAAAAATACAATAATATTTTTTACTTTATATATTTATAGAAAAAAAGAAAGGACCATCTTTTGAATTTCAGTGTGTTACATATTTTGTATCTTATATTATTTAGAGAAATACTGCATTTTCAAGAAACATTTCTGTATTTTTTATGTTTGTAAGAAAAAGGAGAATCTGTTATTTGTGGTTTTGCACGTACATTTTCTTTGCAGTTGTTTTAGTTATTTTATAAACCTTTTATAGAGAGTATACTTCTGCTTTGATTATGCAAAGCATGGCTGCTCTGTGAACATGAGCACCGGCAGATTTCATTCCCAAATGTATATTATAATTAGCTATTTTAAACCAATGACATCTGCAGGAATAGAATTGATAAAGTCTGCAAACAAATGGGTAACTAAGTGTTTATACAACTGCCACATATCAGAAATCCATTAAAATGCTTAGATTAAGCTGTTCAGCAATGCTTATCACTTGTTATTTGAACAGGTGTGATACTATTCCCAGGTTTTATAATAACTCCAAAACAAAAAGCATGTTGTTAAATGAGAGATGAGGAAATGTCAATGTCTGTTTACAATTTTTTTTTTCAATAGATGATAAACCAATAAAATATTAATCTATTTTAATGCTTAAGACTGGTATATGTTAAAGCTATACATTGCATGACTGTTTCTGTAAAATATGTGTTCCTGTTATAGATATAAAACATATTTGGTAAAAGCTGGACCACTGATTTTGACTTTGCTACACAATCATATAAATGACACGCAAAAAAAGCATCTTAGAAATTAGATGTAAAAAGAAAAGTCTTATTTTTTGGCCTTAGATCAGTAGCCAATTTAATTGTCATCTACATCCATAAATGTACATCTAAACTTTGTAAAAACATGTTCAACCCACTCTTGCTCAACAGGTCTCTAAATATATGGTGTCTGTTCAGAATCAGAATCAGACATACTTTAATAATCCCAGAAGGATTGTTGTTCTTTCTCTGCATATGTACAACTCATGCTCATGCTACAGATTCTACTTTGATCCATCCATCTTTTCATCCTATCTGTTAATTCTTGAAGGGTCATGTGGGGCAGGTGCCTATCTCTAGTGCGTCTTGGGTAAGAGGCAGTTTGCCATTCCATCACATGCTACAGGGATACGCAAAGGCTAAACAAGTGTGCTCAGAGGGACTAATATTTATGGGCAAGTTAAAGAGTGCATATTTTATACTGTTGCCCGGATACCTGGAGAAAACCCAAGGATGCACGGAGAGGACATGCAAAATCCATGCTAAAAAGCCCAAGCATGTTTGCAACAAGGCAGCAGTGCTAAAAAAAAAGTCCTTCACTCCGCCCTTATAAAATAATGTTTTATAAGTTTTCTTGATTTTCTGCAATATCTATGCTCTGACTTTGTAAATATGTTTTCCCCATTATAATCTGTAAATAACTCAGCATAAATGAAACCTAATAGCTAAGGGATCACTTTCAAAAATCTCACTTCACACACTATTTTTCTGCAATGCTCAATTGTTCCTTCAACCACCATAATGATGGCAGCAGAGCTGGCAGCGACCCACTGTTGTTCCGTCTAACAAAAGAGTGAAAAGGAACTATCACAATACTATGAATATTATTACCATTCACTAAACGTATATCTACGCAGTAGTGTCTTTTAAAATTAAACAGATGATTGTCCTAGTATAAGAAAAAAGAACAGAAAATTGCTCAGCTTCTCTTTTATTTACTCTGCCTGGATGACGATCAATGTTGGGAGGGTTGCTTTTTCATTGCAAAAGTTGACCATTCATTATAAAAAAATCATTAGCTGTACCTCCTTGTTTGACGAGAGCTTTTTAAAAATGTCTATCAGACCAGCAAATAAACTAATGAGCAAAATATTGTAATCCCCTAAGCTATGCAGCTTACATAAACAATAAAAATCTATAAAACATAGATCGTGATCACTGCACAGTAACCATGCTGTGAGCTTTAAGTAGCTCTTAGTGGGTGGTTGGTAGGATCCTTTAAATATACTTTATCCTAAGAAGTGAATGCTGGTATGGGATGACTCATTGACTGTGAGTTAATCTTTAGTGTGTGTCCTGTCCACAGCACATGTTGCAGTTCCTCATCATAACATAAACATCAGATTCATTGGCTTAATGAACCGTAGCTGATAGCTGCTGCTGCTGCTGCTAAGGGGATCAAAGTTGGAGAGAATCATTTTAAGATCCACTTTTCCTTATGAACTCTGGGATTGATACCGGGAATGAAATCAGAGGGATAGTTTTGGTGCATCTGGACATAATTAGAGAATCCATAAAAGGAGCTACAGACACAATCAGCACACCCATTATTATGTGTCTATTTTCCTCAGGATGCTATCTTAAAATTTCTACAGTATGTCAATCCCTCCTGCTTACTTCAGCTGTAATCTCTGTTGACTCCTGCTGCACGTTTTACTGTTATGCTAAAATGGAGAACATAGCGCTAATCCTATTAGACCAAATGTATTATCTTGTGTCAAAGAGGCTGAAGGTGGATAGGCAACAAAACAGAGAGAAACAAATGAATATGAGCAAAGCAGATACTGATAAGGTATGTGAGGAAGGCACAGCTCAACTAATTATGTTTGGTAATTAACCCATGTGGTCTGTTTCTCTCCCTAAATATTAAATCCATGCTACATCATTACTGGGATTAATTCACAGATGGGAAAATGTATACGATAACCTTGAGAAAACACAAAGAAAGGACTGCGTGAGTCGGAGCTCTTTTCCTGCTTCTTCACACTCTGTAAAGCTGTTTACAAGTTTATTCAAGAAAAACAAATTAAAATCATTGTAGATTCAGTTTTTCACTGAAATAATAAGTAACGGTTTAGTAATCATTTAAATTTGTTCTCTTGCTTTATGGTGAAAGATTAGATTAAATATGTTATCTCTCTTTGCAGCTGCTCCTGGTCTTTTACTGTTTTTTTCATCTCTGTATTCAAATGGTTTAAAATTCTCCTCTAAAGATTCTCCAATCAAACTAACAAAAGCTCTTTTTGAAGAGGACCAGTGCAAAAGGTGCAGACCCAGATGGTCTGATCGATGGGAGCAGTTCAAAAGATTTTCAATTTCCTCTCTGTACCAGACTTGCAGTGACATTTCATGCTTTATAAGACCTCCAGTGTATTACTCGTAATCTTCATAGATCTCTTCCACTGCAGCACACAGCCCTCAATTTTTCTGACACCACTTGAGAAGAAGGTTCTGCCCACAGGTGTCAAGAATAAACTGCAAGAATGATGTAATGCTGTTCTTGAAGCTTTGGGGAAGAAGACAAATTACTGTTATTATTGGCCTCATGTTCCAGCATTTTTTCCTGCTTCACACATTAGTACCAAAAAACTGTCATTTCATGTTGAACCCCTTGCAACACTATCACAATTCAGATGGCTTGGAATCACTGTAAAAATCTGTTTTTCCACCATAATGTTTAGTTTCTAACAGTGGCTTGTAATTTCATCCAGTTAGATATACATTAGGTAGATTTTTGTCTTTTACTCCTTACAATAGCTTTGCGTTTTGGAAAATCCTGTGGTAGAAATCAATACTTATTTCCCAGGTGTATCTCCACATGCCACTTTATTGGTTACATGTTGCTAGTAGGTTGGTAGGCTTAAGGCCAATTTATGCTTCTGACGCATACTGTAGCCACTGCAACCATCAAATCTGTCTCCCCAAAAAATCGTGATTACGCGTCAAACGGTTGCAAACTCGCACAGACCTCAAGTGGAACTGTGCAGACATAAAGCAGCTGTGATTGGTCCTTGGTATGCCTTTCCGGCTGTGTGTGTGGTCATCCTTCTTGATTCGGTGCTGGGGGGCGGCATTTTTAAAAACTGAGGAACAACAACAATAGACAACTATGACGAAAGGTTAATCGAGGAGGTTCGGTAGTACAATCCGTCAAAGTCCTTCCGAGTTTTCGAATAGGCTCCCCCTGGTGCTTTGGGGGGAAACTGCTGTGCATCCTGAGAAATTCCAGACGGACCTGCAAAACTGGTCCGCGACCAGGGCCAAGCGACATTTGATGTGTGCGGTTGCAGAAGTATCACCTGCCCTTTAGAATTAGACTTTGACAACTTTTATTGTCCTTTTGTATACACAGAATGTTTACAAAACGAAATTTCGTTTAGTACAGCTTTTCAGAAAGTAAATGAACAGGCCTAGATGAATGAATGAATTTGCTCTTTGTGGTACAGATTCAAAAAGGTGAAACATTTCTAAGAGATGTGCCAATGTGCTCTCCTGTATTTAAATGTAGCAGCTTTGGAGGCCATAGGAGTAAAACTGAACAAGTTTTATAGTCTGAAGTGATTGGGATGAACATGATCACAACACTCAGGTAGGCTTTGGTTTTCTGCAAGGCAGGAAAGAGGATTCTTTGATAGAAAATATGTCCAATGGCTGTTTTTTTATTTTTGAATCATGCACATGCGTCAGTGGCACCTCCTTCAGAAAAGTTCTCTACGCTGGAAACGCCTTCATCGTTAATTTTGTATTCCACCTAGAGAGGCAGCAAATTTTTTTGCAAATTAGGTGAGCCTGTATGAGCGTCAGCTGCCGTTGTTTTTTTTTTTAAGCTTAAAGGGGTTGTACAGGGTGTGGTTTGCTATGTTTTGCATTTAGAAATTCCAAATACATTTGTTGTTATGTGTGGTTAATTGGGCTATTGTTGCTCCTCCACTAACTTTGACAACCCACTTTTGTGCTCACAACTGCGGCTTACCAAAACATTCTCTGTCTTGGTGTAAAAACTCAGACTAGTCCATTTAACCTCAACAATAACCCCTTAAAGCATAACAGGCCAAAATGGTCAGGTTGAAAGTAGTCGTGGGTTCCAGAAGTTGGAATTTTTTAGTATCTAGTAATACATTAATAGTTTTACTATATGACCACTTTAACAATACACTAAATATGCACCATATTAATGACAGGAAAAAAAGTTGTTATATATTTGATAAAACGGGGTTTTGTAAATAAATGATCAGGATTTTAAGAATTTGCCTTTTTAAAATTATTACATTTTCCTTCTGTTTTCTTATTGTTTTTCTGAAGGATCTCCTATTAGAGAAGATCAGGAAGTTTCCTCTTACACTAGCAGACTAAATCTGTAATGCCAGTTCTGTTTAGGGGCCTCACAAAATTCATTCGGTCACAAATGGCCCCCAGGCCTAAAAGACGTAAATGTGCCTTTGAAAAGTCGTCCTTTCGTAATGTTTAAATAATGTAAAAACATTTGTATTGGGTCAAACAATGGACCAGATGTACCTGACAAAGTGACGTTTGTTTAAGCGCTGCGGCTATTTAATGAATATTATGTCTGCTCTTACTCCACACTGCCTGTTGGGCTTTTGTTGACTCATTCTATGAGAACGCATTTATTTCTAGGGTTTTCTGAAAATAGCTGAGAAGAGGGATGAAGGAAGTCATGTTTTCATCCTGTCTGGAAATGTCTCTCCATTTGCTCACACATAATTTTCAAATCACTAACTAAGCAGCATGTTTCTCAGCTCTCTCCTTTATGAAACCCCAACTGTACATTTCACAGCACATATTAATGTGAGCATGTTAACATGCTGAGATTAAGACTCACCTGAGAGATGTTGGGCCTTAAGCGCTGACAGCATGACTGCCGTGGAATAGCGACATTAAATCTGGAACTCTGTAAACCTAAAAGGCGCCCACTGTAACATTAAGCTTCCCTAAATCATTGTAAGAGGAGATTTGGTTGCTTTGAGACTAGATAGAATAGAACATTTATGGGAATTGGGGAAAAGAAACGCTTAGCTGATAAGATAGAGGAGAATTAGAAAGAAAGAGATGGGAGGGGGGGCTGTGAAGAGCTGAAGAACATAAAAAAATGCATAGAGGTCCCCATGGAGAAACAGAAAATGTATTCCTAAACATATAATATGTGCAGGGAAGTGTGTCTGTACTAGATTCTGATAAATCCCAGCTGATGTGATGTGAGTGGATGTGTTGAGTACTCTGGAACAATTTTTACACTAATATAAAGGATGTTCCTTTAGGCTAAATGCTCACCTCCTTGCCTGTCCTGCTCTTTATCAGCAAGAAAAAACTCATTTCATATTAAAGGCTTTGACAGAGTAATGCTGCCAAATCCCTGTGCATCGGCTTCAAAGTGACAACTCTCAATGAGCAGTTTAAATGCACATGCAAAGCGAGCCAAGAATTGAGTGTTCCCCCACATCCTTATCTAAAGATTAAAATTAACAAAATAAACCTGACAGATTTAGTTATAAAACACATGTAATTGTATTTGAACTTTGCACACCCCAAAGGCATAGTTTGAAATGCAAATGATTGCTGGACAAGGCTCCAGCTCTGTCATTTGTTTGTCTAAACTCAGCTTCCAGCAAAGGCCATCGTCCTCCTGAGACTAAAGTGGTTACTATGGTAAAAGGCTGGAGAACAACATTTGCTTATTTTGCACAATATCTCTTAGTGAAACTGGCAAGCTACCGTGTTTTGTACAATTTTAGATTGAAAAATAGAAGATGATGCAGCTAATGGCTCCTCACACTTCACTGCAAAATGAGTCGACACAAAGATGTGATTAATTGTGAAGTGGAAGAGAATGATACATGTTTAAAACAGGAAAATAGATTCAAAGATTAACACAGGGACTTGGTTTTTGGATAAAGTCCCATCATGATACCCAGAATTTGGCTCTAGAATAATCAACCCAGCTGTTCTGCGATGCCCTCAGAGGTTTATCAAAGAACATTAATGAACACAGAGCATCATGAACACAGCAGACATGTCAAGAAAAAGTTGTAGAACAGGATTTTAAAACAACATCTCAAGCCTTGAGCATCCCAGTACTGTTCAGTCAAACATCTAAAAATAGAACAAGTATTGCAGCACTGCAAACTACCAAAAATAAGGTTGTACCCCTTAACTGACAGGCCAAGAAGGAAGCTGTAGAAGGAACCAATAAATCTACAGCTCAGGTTGGGGAATATGACCAAAGAATATATAATAGTTTTACACCCCCTAAGTCTAAATAAGGGACAAAAACAGCTTTTGTTTAAATAAAATAAAAGTGTTGAACAGGCAGCGGACGGTGCTCTAGTCATATAAAATGAAACATTTACTCTTCGCTATTGTGTAAATGTGTGGTGGCAGCAACAGGTTGTGGAGAGGATTTTCTTTAGCATGGGGGGGGTTATTAATGCTGAAGAAGAGCCTCTGAAATACCTATAGAAAGAATCCTGGGGGGACCTAAAACAAATTAATTTAGATCAGATAATTCATGCTTTAGCATGGCCCAGTCAAAGTCCAGATCTAGTTAAAATTAGGAACTTTTAACAAGACATGGAAAATTAAAATAATTCAGTTTAACACGTGATCTCAAGGCACTTTAGAGAAACATTTCAAGGAAAAGCTCTAAGTTCTAAGGAAAACCAGTTGATTGCATTAACTCATCGACTCGAAGGCAATCACTCACACCAAGCATGCTAGTAGTGACAGTGGAGAGGAAAAACTCCCTTTTAACAGGAAGAAACCTCCAGGAGAACCAGGGTAAGTGTGAGCGAGTATCTGCTGAGGCTGACTGGGGTTCAAGGAGACAGAAGCAGACATAGAAAAATAAGAAGATATACAAAAGGCAACTGTTAACCAGCTCAACAGAAGACCCCGTCCAGGAAACACAGAGCCAGGCAGACGAGCTCTGAGCATATCCAGTTAGTCACATTCAGAGAAACAGGACTACACTGAAAACAGGCCAAGCTCCAACATATATAAACAAAGGTGTTGATGGCAGCAGCATAGGTAATATTTCTCTCCAGGATGGAGTCAGAGCCAAACAGGAACAGGCCAGATGAAGCTCCTATGAGAAAAGGCAGAGAGAGCATAACATTAGAGATTGAACTAACAAATTCTGCAGAATGGAAGAATCGAGATAGAATGAAGAAGAATGATGAAAAAGGAGTCTCTATGTCCTCAAGCAGCCTAAGCCTATAGCAGCATAACTATAGAGATAGCTTAGGACAACCTGAGGTGCCCTAGTTTTAAACTTTATTAAAAAGGAAAATGTGTTAATAGATGCTTCCCATCCAATCTTACAAAATGTGATCTTGGTTGTTATGAGGAAACGGGTGAGTTTTTTCTGTTTCTACATGTTCAACACGGAAAAATTACTAAATGTGCAAATTTTTGACTGAAAAATATTGTACCTCTTATTTGTAAAAACATTAAGAAAATCCATGAATTCTCTTTCTTTCCTTTTTTTTCCTGACAAGTTAGTGGAGGTGTGTCACAAGTCTTTCAGTTCAGGAAGCATACATACATTTGCCAAAAAATGTATGTGTTATACTGACAGTGTAATCAGTTGGTGCTGCTGATGAGTCAGAGAGTGTAGGCCTGCTGTGGCAAGAACAGAGGTCTATGTATAGAGTGTGTTCACAGCTAGCTACAGACTCCAACAAGCTGAGTGCACATCGGATTACATAACAGCATAGCTGTCACAGCTCTATAGAAAAATGTAAATGTGTGGGGATGAAGCACAAACCGTTTTGGGGGATTTGCTCTCTCGTCACTGAACAATGAGTCTTTGAAGATGGCCTGCCTGCTGTACCCACTCATCCGCAGCAATCAGTCAGGCTGGCTTAAACAAAGCACTGAGCTAACCCACTCGTGCTGGTGCAGGGTTGGTTGTGTCACTGAAGGATAGAAAAAGACATAATTTTATTTTTCATGAATGTTTCGTATCCTCTTCAAACAACACTCCTTCATATATACATGTGTTTTTATCTGTATTCAAGCTTAAGGTCATTACAGAAGGCTGCATGCTTTAAAGGAGTGACTGAATTTGCATAAATCTGTGCACCTGTGAGAGCCTTTTGTGTTTCCTGATATTTGCATGCTCTTTTCCAGGCTCCAGCCCCTCCTTTGTTCAAGTACATCTTCCTGTGTGTGATCCCGGGAGTCCATAACATAGCAATCAGGTGTCAGATTCCCTACAAAGGTTCAGGCCACAGTTATCTGATGATCGCTCTCCACTTCCACAGCTAACTGGGAGCCAATTTGTCTCGGTGGTGTTCACAGCAGCGGCTGCACAATTTGATTTGAGAAAGACAGAGCTGGGGATTACCAGAACAAATGTGAGCAGGCGAGTTTATTCCTGAGCAATGGGCACAGCCATGTAATACGATAGTGGTCATAGTATTGTCCTAGTTGTGTTAATGAGGAGCTTAGACCACAAAAATGTCCCTTAGGCTCAGAGAGTAAAGGAGGCAAACAAAGGCATCTTCCCGTTAAGGTTTCTTCTCTGTTTTCCAGCAGTGAAATAGAGATGGAAAAGATGCACCTAACATGGGATTAATTATGACCCTGTATTTTTGCAGAGGCATAGTGCTAAAAAAATAACACCTTAAAATGTGGACACAACAAGACTAATAAAGCTGTTTTCTGTTTTAATTGATTGTTGAATTGTGTGCTGTCTTTTACTCTGATGAGAAGAACCTATGTGCAATATGTTATCCTCTTCCAGTTCCCAGGCAGCCCTCTGCCCATCACAGCAGTATTAATTTGATTACCTTTATCACACAAAGGTGCTTTAAATGGACAATACTCTGCAAATCTGATTTAAAAATAAAAGAAGGTGGATTCAAATAATTGGATTTTTCCCTTTATTTGACTAAGTAAATGTGATGATTTGCCAATGAATTACTATTTCATTCCTTAAAATAAGCTAATTAGATATTATGCACTTGAAATATGATATTGGAACTCTTAATTTCTGGTTTTATCTTCTTTTTTTAAACGCATATATTATTTCATTTGCAAATTGTCTTTCTTCCCCCCTCAGATTAAAGTAAAATACTTTCACTGCAAGAAAAACTGATCAATTTGTGTTTAGATTTTTGCAGTATAAGATGAGGATGTTTACACGTCTTCATCATCCCCAACAATTTAGTATATTTGGATGCTTGTAACTCAGATTGATCATATTTCAGGGGAGAAAGGGGATGCAGACCATAGCCTTAAAATAAAAAAATAAAAAAAAGATTAAAGGTTCAAGCTTTGAAAATCATAATGCTGTTTCTTCAAATTTTCTAGAAGTTTAACATCTCTTTCAAAATCCTTTTGGATGTGTTTGGTAAAATTGCAGTCCATGGTTCAAACATTTTTGGTCAAATTTTAACTCTCAAGTGAAAGAAAATGATTTAAGAAGTTTAGCAACCCAAGCGCCAGTAAAGCTTCTAATAGACAAATGATTTTGGTTTAATTAAAACTATTGAGGACTTCGTAAGGAACCATCAAGCTCAGCTGAAAGTGGAAGTTTCTTATATTATTATACCCTCTGGAGCAAAGCTTTATGATTACATGAGATGAGTTAAATGTCAAGTTTAGTTTTGGAAATAAGTCTAAACGATGTGTAGATGTTTCATGTAGAGTTTCTATAGCAGCCAGTGGTATTCAACAGCGTCATGGTTTGAACTTGGACCTGAACAAATGTTTTAATGTTTAAAAATATCAAAATTAAAACAAAATTGAACAAATTAGGAAAACATTTAAGTTCTGAAAAGGCCTTACATTCGATCACCATAAAAATGCCCAGACTAAGCTTTTAAATCTGGTTTAAAAGCTTAGTCTGGGCATTTTTATGGTCTATTGTTGGGTTTACATTTGAGTATGTAAAAATTTTACTCTATGTGATTTTCAGAAAATCCTAATTAAAGAAAACTTATGAAACATGGTAAACAGTTTTTTCTTTTATTTTGAACAACTTTTAATTTCAAATAATTGTTTATATAAAAAAATGACTTAAAGAAGACCATGAGTTAATGCAAACTTCTGACATTCACTATACTGCATTTCAGCCTCCCTGCCTCCTTAAAAAAGGCATGTCACTGATTTTTTGGGTTTCAGTGCAAATTTATACATACATTTAAGAGACTTCTTTATCCATAGCGTATAAAATGTTGTCGGCAAAACATTTGTAGCTATAATAATTCAACTATTCTGATTTGGTAGTTTTTTTATGGGAACCTTTGACCAACACTGTATCAGAGCGTTTCTGAGGTCAGACACTGATGTTGGACAACAGCGCATAGATCAGATTCTTTACTGTAATTAATGGGAAATATCTTATATCAGGATAGGATCTGGCATCTGTTGAATGCTTTGTTTTAAAATAAAATTAAATTTTTTTCATGTACTCTATATTGAGGCCATGTTGAAACTGTTCCTACAATTTGGAGCATAGCATAGGCATAGCATAGATAAAAATGTCTTGGTGTGTCCAAGAATTAAAAGTTATTTTTTCTGTAAACCTGTGGCTTGTCAGTTGGATTGCCTGACAGAAATGCATGATGAAATAATCCAGAGAATATGTTTCTAGTCCACTGTCCTTCTCATCCCTTCCTCTCTGCTATAACATGGCTAACAGTTGTGTGTGTGTGATATATTTAGTACAGAGCAAAGTTTACAAGTAGCATCTTATAACAGGACTGAGCTGCAATTCACTGAAATTAATACCCATTATTTTGAAAATGTCTGCAAAGGTAGTGTAGTCTGCTTCGGAGGAAGAAAGGCATCAAAAACAACTTAATTTAAGAATTTGGATAAGTGAGCCAATAATCCAATGTACACTTACTGGCTTCTGGAACAATTAGTTTGCCTTCTAAAATCTCTTACTTTTTAGTGTGGCTAGTATACATCTATGTTTTTACCCGTTAGAGTAAAACCAGTCTCATTTTAAACTACAAAAAACTTGTATTGGTTTTCTTCCCAGAGGCCTCCATCTTTGATGGCGCTGTGGGAGACGGCTGCCTCTCCAGTAGCTCTCTAGTTCTTAAACTTTTTTTTTTAACCTTTTTAACCTATTTAACCCCTTTTTCTTCTACTGTTTTATTCTTCTTGTGAATTGATTTTTTATTCTATTTTTCTATTGTATATACTGTGTCTAAACATCCCCTTTTTTTTCTTATATGTGCAATTTTTCCTGCTACTGGAAATACAATTTCCCGAAGGGAGTAATCCCAAGGGATTAATAAAGTCAAGTCTAAGTCTAAGTCTAAAGCGCCCTGTGGGAACCTGATGTCACGCTGAAGCTTTGGTGAAATGTTCTGTAAAAACAGGATGGCTCACTGCATTCGACTCCAGCTGTGCAACTGCGGTGAACACAGACATAAATGTGTTGTGATCATCATTAAGGACATTATATTCTGCTTTTAAAAGGGAAGTGGTTTTCCACTGACTGCAAATGCACATTGATGTCCCCATAACATAAGAAAGTCAAACACACACTTTCATTTCTTTCTGTCACTTATTCTATCAAATGAATTCCTGCTCTCACTGTTATCCCTCCTTACAGCCAGGGCTTTTGAACAGCTGGTAGAGAACTACCTAGTGAAGGATTAGTCACCAAATCATTCTGCTCTTGACACCACATCCCACATTAACAAGGTGATAACCAGCCACTGTTTCTTTATTCACCCTCACTCTCTGCTCAATCATTGATTCATCCCCATGAGTGGCTTCATATACAGAGGCTTCTTGCAGGCAGGCATTCCTCTTATAAGTAAACTGTATTGCGGTAGTACCATCTGCAATAAAAACTCTCCAAATTTCACTATTAGGATGATTGTGCCTGTGTCTGAGTAGTTACAAGATGTGGTATCAAAGGTGTCCTCTTCTATTAGACTGGGTAAAGGGTCAGCGATTGACCACAGTCTGGATTGTGACACAGTATGGCCAAAATATGAGGAAATGAGAAGTGAAAACTAAGACTAAAACTAAAACTAATAATGCTTTCAATTACTCTATAATGTATTAGTAGTTTATTTAAAAAAAAAAACACTGAAGTTAGTTTTCCTTTATAATCAGACCTTAAATTAAGTAAAATACTGTAATCTGTTTAGGACTAGATGACTTATGAACAGGCTTCATGGTAGTTTTCCACATTTTTTACATGATTTCCTCTAACAGGCTTCCTTAGTTCCAGCTCCTGAGGTTTGTCTCTGCTTCCATCTGAATCAAATGGCTGACTGATGTCCTCAGTATGATATTGAGAGTTCTGCTAATGATCTTGAGTCAGGTGGGCTGAAGCAGTGACACATCTAAAAGGTGAAGGACACCAGCCCCCTAAGAACTGTAAAGGCAGTGAACGCAAATGTGCCCCCGCCCCTTCCGCAGACACTCTGGTGCACCTCTCCAAAATAGTAGGTGACCGCAGACAAAGCCGCAGACAGGAGGCCTCTGAATGGTCAAATCTACATCCACTCTACACTATGCGTGTGTCCTGTTTAGTACCTTACCGGCTTGTTTTTTTGTATGACAGCAATTGTGGAAAATGACTCGTGAAGTTGGACCAGCTAGGAGAGCGAGGTGCGTAAGAACGCTGGGACCCTTTTTCCACCTGGATCCCCGCTCTTTTTGGCCCTCATGTCCCTCCGTTGATGCTCAAACTTGCCCCCACTTCCTCACCGCCTCGGCCATATCTAGACCCACAGCTAATTCGTGATTGTCCTTTTATGCATTGTGGCATGGAATAACATAGCAAACTGGGCATAAATCAAAAATATCGGCAACAAGCTCACTGCGACACACTGCTGCAGCATTAAAACCAGCCCTTTAGGCTGTGTCCAAACATCTGCCATAATCGCTTTATAGGGGCCTATCTAGTGGGTATGCCATTTTAGATGAGTGTCCGAAAGTCTAGTGGATAAAAAAGTAACAAACTCGAAATATACCACATTGCACCTTGAAAAGTAGTGATCATCTACAGTATGCTCACTAGACAAGCAGATATATCCCTGATTGTTTTGCAAGAACTTTCCATGCAAAGCATCATGAGATTTGTTGTAGCAACGACAAATAAAAAAGATGGCTCAGGCAACATGTGGGGAGGTGGAGTTACGTGACCAACGAGAAGCGAAAAGTAGTGATCATGGTAAGTTAAATGTCCGAATGGTAAGTTAAATGAGTTCACTATAAAGTAGAGTATACGGTCCCTGATATATATAGTGATTGAGAGTTTAGGGGTTAGGGCGAACGTTCACATGTCGGACGTTCACAGCCTAATTGAAGAAGTCTGTCCAATAGTTAAAAAAAAAGAATTTTGCATAGTGTAAAGACATGGGAATGATGCAAAAATGTATATCTTTACATCTTTAGTAAAAAAGTATTCACACCCCTTTAAACATCAAACATGTTTTCACTGTAAGCTGTGATGTTGACTGCAGAGTTTGATGTGAGATTGAGCAATACAAAGTATAGAACACACTAAGTTTTTTTTTTATTGTGATTAGTCTGTATTTTTTATAGCTGTTTAACAGAAAATGGCTGCTGTAAGTCCTTTTTTTCTACCTTCTACGCATATCAATGGCATATAACCTTTCCCCCTAAGCTACTGTCCTTTGGTCAGTCAGTTTTTAAATAATTTGCCCTGATTCCATGTTGGACTTAAGTCTGGCCTTTGACTAGGCCATTTGAAGACACCAATGTTTGCATCAATATTAGTCTTATTTTGTTTGTTAGTAGCTTGATTTCAGCCCTGTAATCCTCCCTAATTACCCTGAAATACTATTCTGCTCCTGCATCCTCTGCTTTAGTCCTCTGACCTAACCACATTTTCATTGTGTTTTCTGTGTGTTCGCCATGGCTTGTATGTAAGCTTGTAAATTGGCCCAGATCGTGGCATTTTTCAATTGTGCCAGATGATGGGTTAAATAGTTCTCTATGATATGGTACTGATTTTTTTATGGTCTTTACTTACTTTAAACTTCTGAACAACTTCTCAATAACTTTCTCCCTGACCTGTCTGGCATGTTCTGTGGTGTTATAATTGAATGAAATCATATACAGAAGTGTCGAACATTCTTTTTCTTTTGTTATAAAAATAATATATCTTCCACTACAGCATGTGAGAGTCTCACCGACCTTTTAAAAATGACGTCAACTCTAATGCTCTACTAATCACATTCTGCTGTGGGCCGTATGTCCTCTTCCTCATGTGTCATCATTTTGTTTTATTTTGTTATGTTATGCTCCTGAACAAATATATATATATACATATATAAATATATATATATACATTTATCTTATAATTACATTACAACTATAACTTCTTTCATTTATATTTTCATCAGAAATTATGTCACATTTAAAAACTTTCTGCTGAATCATAGATGAAACTGGAAACCCCAGATTTGATTAAATTTACTGTAAACGCTAACTTGTAAATGAAATAGGAAACATCTAAATGGGAAATTGTGATTAACTAATATGAGCAATACAGGTTGTAAAGAGATGGACAGGTTTTTTTCTCACAACACCAAAATCCCACAGAAAATGATTTACTGACATTAAAGGGCCACTAGCAGGTCAAAAGTGACTAAAAACTTTATATAATGTGTGGTGCCTCCTGGTCAATACCGGCTGCTAATGGAAGGTCTCGAAAACACACCTGAATCCAATAAACTGGTAACAATAGGTGGCAGCAGGCCCTGCAGAATCAGTGAAAACCAGATTATAGACATAATAGTTTTTCATTCACCAAATCAGCCAAATATCTAAAACATAATCAGATTTACTGACCTCTAATCCAGGTCATGCTGCCACTACCTTTGACTGCATAAAAATGGCCGTTCACACTGTTACAGCACTCAAAATCCTAAACCAGATGCATAATCACAAAATCACATTTGTTTTTGTGCATACAATAAAAAATGTTAAATCTTAAAAGAAATTGTAGATTGTAAAAGGTTTGAAAAACATATTAAAAACACTATGACAACATGAAGCACGGTGGCACCTGGTTGCTACATTCTTAAAACTTCCCCTGACTAAGATTTTTTACAAACCAAAAAGTTGACTGAACAACAGAAATCTCCTGCATGGCATAAAAACTGAACAAAGAGAATTTGCAGCCAATTAGAAAACAGAGCAAGAAAACCACAATGAATCTCCAAAACACAACACACCTGAAACTGAAGCTAAATATCCCTGATTTCAGGTAAAAACAATGAACAATGGCATTGTTAGATGCCACCATAATACTGCAGGGTAGTGGGCCAACAATAGAAAAGAAGGCACTTAAAGGTACAAACCAATTGAATAATGATGGTTACAGCAAGCAAGCACAGAAAATAGATGATAGGAAAGACAAACAGACCTCAAGCTCAGTCTGTGGTGGGTTGAAGGAGGGGTGCTTATTGAGGCTGCAATGACTATGGGTGACCTTTTCAGGCACACCGTGGACCATAAATCCAAAGTTTCCACCCTATTCTGGAAGAAACTCTTTCTCAAGCACAGCAGCTGGAATACATGCATTCAATCAGTTTGTGGCTTATCATGAATATGTGTCTGGCTGTATCTGACAGTTTATAGCTTCTAAATTTGACTGTTTATTACTTTATGTTATCCTTTAGATTTATTTAAAGCTGTCTTTAATTATCACTGACATTTTGCAACTATCATCCATCTTCCAAGTGTTTCCTAGAAATTATATTTTTTTAATGGAGTTACCAATAAGGGCTAAGACTTTATAACTGAGAAGTAATTTGAGGGACCTGATTTGAAGGAGATTGATTAGGAGGTAGTTTGCCTCTACAGCACATGGTAGATGCTAGTCTAATAGCAGGGCCTGGGCTAGATGCTGGATGGGACGTCAGGGTCCTATGAGTTCCAGTCTTAAAAATCTCCTATATGTTGTCGATGAAATCTGGTGAAGCAAAAGGTTCTCCTGTGGAATTTGGAGAAATTTTATGTTTAACTTTCTCTGTGAGCAAACGACCTGGTTTTCTCTTCTGTTTTTCGCTGTTAGTGGCAGGGTTATCACTGTTATTTATTTATGTTCTCTGTTGAAGTTCAGAGAAAAAGAACAAATTAAAAGTGAGATGTTTAATCTAAAACATCTAATATTTCCTATATCAATCGGATTGACCTCTTAAATCAATTAGCCTGCTTCTGTGACAGAAACACAAACTGCTTTTGACGGAAAGCAACATCTTTAATTTCATCATCTAATGGAGAGACAGCTGAGATATGCCTCATTTCTCTTCTGCCAGAGGAAGATTGCCTTTAATCTGGAGCTGCTGCAGAGATATGCAGATCTTCATCTGTAGAGCCCAATTTTACAGTGGTTTGGAATAATCGAAATGAACGGCATCCAATCTTTGTCCAATGCATTTGCATTATAATAGCCAGGCAGAAGGAGCGGGTGGTGGTGGGACAGTTTATAGAAGTACCAGTGTGACTGTTGACAAATTGTCTTCCATGCTGAAGTTGACATAAACATTTAAATGGCCTGAATCTATTCAGCAGTCTGTCATGAACAGTTTACCAACACTCTGTCTCTATTTTTGAAAACTGCTGTGAAACATTCTGCAGCAGTGAGGTAGACAGAGGAGAACAGAAACCATTTCATGCAAGAGAATAAAAAACAGGCGATGAATCTTCTGAGTGGTGAAAAAATGAGGTGAGAACAGCACCATAAAAAAAGCATTCACATCTGACAAAAACTGTTCACTGCAAAAGTTAGTATTCATGCTTCTTTAGTTTTATTATCTTCAGTTTATGTTGTTGCTACATTGTAATATGTTGCTTTTTTTTTTTTTTTTTACAATTCTTTACATATGAATGACAAAAATTTATTTCAGTAGAACAGCAACTCAATAATTTGCAAAACTACATTTAAACTCATCATATTGTATAATCTTATCACTGATTTTTTCACTGAAAGTCTGGATATGTTTTGCAGTTCTACTTTGGCAATTGTAGCTCTTTCTGTAATATTGCTCCCTGTCCCCCACTTTCCTTGGACCTGCTAAGAAGAGCCTCATGACAGCTTTTTGGCAAAGCCAACATAATCACTGACGATAGTTTTCCAAGTGCTTCTTCCTGATCACTTAGGGTTGTATTTACACACAAAAAGTTAACACTAACAGAACATATTTTAATGTACAGAATAAATAAATTAAGATGTAAAAAATGGAAAATCTAAAATTGCAACACTAAGACGTAAACGACAAGACATAAGGAATCCGATGCATAAAATTAAACTGAGTAGATGCCTCACACACGCGATACTGAAGCCCTTTCTTTGAAAATGAATTAAACTTTGCATTGAGCGGTGTTTAATACAATATTGAAACCTTTGAAACAATTTCATGAAAGAAAAA
>NW_015150484.1:375920-383078 GCF_000732505.1 Cyprinodon variegatus | reverse complement strand
CTAATCTGACACTGTTGTTCTTTAAGCATTGAGTTCACCTTTAATATATTTTAAGGTTTTTCTGTGCTCTTTTGCTTTCATATTTTATTATCCATCTCCTTGATTTGTTATACATTTCCCACCTGCACCCACATCCAGGGATGTTGGCTACAGTCCCATAAATCTTATTTCTGAATGAAATGTGCAGCTGTATTCACAGGAGCATCAAGTTGCTTGCAGATGGTCTGTAACCTTATTTTTTTATATAATTGACTTTAATTTTCTTTCTGATCTGTTGCGACATCTATTTCCTTTGCTTTATCTGGTCCATGTTGAGTGTAGTATCCACCATGTCACCAAGCACAGTGACTACCTGCAGTCCTATATATATATAGGCCCACTGACTGATTACAAGTTTGTAAACACCTGTGATGCTAATTAGTCGACAGCGTGATGTAACATCCTTTTGATATCATTATTTTCAGTATTTTCATATACCATTTTCCCCAAGATCTAAGTCATGAGTTTTTTTTTTTGTTTTTTTTCATCAATGATATTAATTTAGCTTTTTTTTTTTATTATTTCCACACAAAAATGTTCTAAAATTTTTCAAATAATTCTGTTGAAGCATGGTTAAAAATCAATGTAAAACTTTTGTCTATTCATTTTCACGTTTTAATCATTACTTCTGTCAGATGCAAGCTATTTATGTGGCCGGTGTGTTTTTTTTTTTCTTTAATTAAAAGAGGGGTACCTACAGTTTTGTCAACATGTGTATTTAAAGGTGCATGTCAACTTGTCAATTTATTCTTGGATATAAAGCTAAACTAAATCAACTAAGGCTAAAGTTTAAGCTATTTTTTCTTAAGATGAAACTCGATGAACAGTAAAAATGCTTGATTTAGACAAGGCCTGGTATTTTTGAAGATCAGCCCTGTATACAGGGTGAAGATCAATGCTGAAGTTATGTGCTCATCTGGAAGGCTTATAGTTATTGCTCCGACAGAGATGAGTTGTGGGAGTGAAGGCCACAGGGGAGGAAGAGGAAGATTTGTTTGAATGTGGGTGTGTGGAAGAGAAAAGCATGGATGTGTGCAGACAAAGAGGGGACTGAATGTGAAAGACAAGAAGTCAAAAAAGGGAAAAAGAGCGGAATCATATGAGGTGGTTGGGAAATATTTCTCTATCCCTGCAAAACCCCAGAGAGGTTCTTACACAGCTGGTCAATATCCTTCAGCTTAGCCTTCATATATATATAACATTTTTTGTGTGTATAGGAGGATGGGTATGTATTTGTGTGCATGCACTAAAAAAGGCATAAAAGGGCTTCACAAGGCCAACAAATCATTAATATTTGTTGCATTTTGTGTTTTAGTTGTTTAGCAGTATTACTGCTCCGCTTCTGTTTATTTACATATCTGTGGAGTATTCAGTAACCATACACCACTATGTAAATAATCTTTAATTTACTAACTCCCTCGTGAGATCCTGTTTTCTTCAGTCAGCTGTTTCTAGCCAGTTAGTCTCTCCTAAACTGAGTTTTTATTTTTTTAATTCTTTATTTGATGTGCTCCTGTTGTCCTCATCTCTGCATTTCTCTCCTGTAAACTAGACATGACATTTACGGTTTTATGTGCTTTTTTTCTGCACATCTTCCGTCCTTTTTCTGCTAATTTACATTGAATCTCTATTGTTTTTGTCCCTTTAGCATCGCCGCTGTTATTGCAGCACAGAGACAGGATCTCAACCGTGCTTAGTTTCAGTATTTTTCAGCATGTAGTGCCATTTTCTTCTTTTTAAAGGTGTTTTTCTTCAACAGGTCGTCAGCAATGCAAATGCCACGTTGTCATAGCAACTTGCGAGAGCGAGAATGAGTCTGATCCCATTCTGGGTTAATATACTCTGTTGTACTTCATTACACATTCAGCAGCGCATGGGTACTCTGAAAGCTTTTAATTTCTCCATTATCGGAGTGTCAGAGGGGAAAAAAAGCTAAGACGGGCTTGACCAGCAGATTTCATTTATGAATAGAAAATTGCACTCATTAGAAATGCTAAAGAGACCCTCTTAGCATTCAGTTTGTGATTGTATTTTTTTATATCAGAGGAGAGTGTAAGCATTAGGGCCAAAGAGGCAGACAGACATCCTGTGTCTGGAGTCTGAACCCAGATTTACATCTAGATTCAGGTCATTCTCTGCTGGCTAAAACCAGAGAAGTCTCTATTCATCCTGATTTATGTAGAGAGAGACATCTAGCTAGTCTATCTACATCTATGCATATTGATTAACATCTATTGTAGCAAAATAATGTGACATATTTAAACTAAACTGACTGAATGTTAATAGGAGAGGGACACCTGCAGCTTAATATTTACTATGCCAGTGCGAAAGTATAGCATTAGCTATTTTAAATGCTGTGGAGGAGGAAATTAAAGGAGATACACAATAACTGCAAACAGCAAGTCGGATTGCCATCTGGTTATACAGATTTTTTGGAGTATCTATAAAATGTGCAGCAAGCAAATGGTTTGAATAATGTTGTTTAGAAAGATTTTGTATAACAATCTGCTTTCAGATTTTAATCAAATTATTTCAAAGTGTTTTTCAGAGTTTAACAAATTAGGTCTGTAAGTCAAATAGAAAAATCAAAGCATGGCAGCAAATAAACTTAATTTTTTGAATTTCTTTTGATTGGCTTGATAAAGGGCAAGAAGATTATAATGGGATATAGCTGCTGACAAGAAGGACCCATCCATCCATCCATCCATCCATCCATCCATCCATCCATCCATCCATCCATCCATCCATCCATCCATCCATCCATCCATCCATCCCACTACCTGTCTCCCTCCATTGTGTCTCAAAGAAAATCTCTTAACAGAGTGAAGACCTTTGCCTTCCCTCCTCCAGGCCTTTCTTTGGTGAAGTTAATGGATGGTTTAAAACTGACTGCCAGGGAGGCTGGGAAGCAAAGCAAAGAGAGGGAATCAGGGAGGGAGTCAGGAGGGTTGGCTCCTCTTTTGTCTGGTAAAGAGCACTGTTATCTGACAGGAACAATTACAAATCTCAGCACTTTGTAAACACTGGGCACGTTATCGTAGTGCACACAGACGTCACCGATATCTGCTTTGCTGAATTTTAATTTCTCCACTTCAAAGTTTGCAAATATCAAATATGAGAAACTGTCTGAAATGTTAATGAAAAATATTTTCCCCCACTGTTTTACCCAATCCCCCTGTCTTGTATCCGTCTCTCTTCAGCCGGCGTACATGTTTCAATCATTCTCCTGCTTTTCATCCTCTACTCCATCCATCTTCTTTATCCTAATCTCTCTATCATTACTCTTGCTGTGTCTGTAGTACAGGGGCAGACTTGTTTGCTGGCTCCTCGCTGCATGTCTTTATGTGGTTCTAATGGTTGAATAATGACTACAGATCTCATCTTTAACTGTGTGATGATCAGGATAAGAATCCTCTGTAATCTTTCTCTCAGTCCTCATTGATTTTCTAAATACCAGGTTTAATAGATTCCAGGGGAATAGTCATTACGAGGGGAAGACTGGGTGTTGTTTTGCTTTTAATGAAGCCCCCTCATGAAGCAAAAAAGTAATTACAGAGCAAAGAACTAATGTTAGGAGGTTGGTTCCAACAAGAGGATTAATACATGCTGTGATGATTTGGAGCTAAAACTAAGTTGTTCAGATGTATATAAACAAAACACCAATCCAACTCTAACACCAGAAAACTAATTATAAACAATAAGAGCTTCCACTCCTTTTGTAAATGAACTGAAAAAATACATGGCCATCTTTGCAATTAAATTCAGAATAAAATCAAATGCAGTTGTCTTGTCTTTACCAATACAAAAGAGATTCAAACCCACCTTAAAACCTGTAAAGCAAAATTACTATTTCATCACGTTCAAAAAGCTTCATGCTTCAAATTAAAATGGAAAATAATCCAAAAATGCTGGCTGAAAATATTGGTTAAAACAAAAAAACTCAATGCAACAATGTGGGCCAAAAGACTTTGCAATAAAACTTAGTAGGCTTACTGATATATTACAAATAAATGTAGTCTAAATAACAAAAAAACAAAACAAAACTACTTATTAAAAAAACATTTGTTAAGTAAAATTAAGAAGTAACGTTATCAAGAAAACATCTTGAATTCAAAGCTTGGATAAATCTCATGCAAGAACAGAATTCAATGTAAAACAAGCAAATAAAATGTTATAATATCACTCAGGCTATAAAGTGTTGAAAAAAACCTTAGTTGCTGGTGGAAAACTATTTCAACAGTGGGAAGGCATGTTAATAAAACAGTGCCTGGAGGCTAATTTATTATAATAAAATCTCTAAAGTGTGACAAATGCTGTAAGCAAAGCAATGAGCTGGAAAGAAAAATAAAATGGCAGCCAATTTGAAATGTTTAATATTCACTCAATTTGCCATTTGAACTATTATTTGGTCTATGAGCTCACCCTACTGGTACTGCTGATTAAAAGCAGGAAAATAAGTCTTTAATTAGCTACTATTAATACCACACATGTTTGCATTTGATTGGTGGAATGCTTTAAATAGTAGCTTGATCCATTAATTTTCTGCATTGCCATTTATAAAAACGTTTCTTCTCCTCTGAAGAAGCTTTGATCTGAAGTTGACATTTATTTCTCACAGCATATATTCATTAATGGAGTCTTTATGTTGACAGCTTACCCCAAATGCATGTACACAATGTTACTAGTAAATATAGTGTATTGTTCTCAAACCTTATTCGAAATAAAATTCCATTCTTTATCAACATGTTATAAAACCACGTAACACTGCAATCGCATCAAACAGGAACACGATGAATTTTCAGCATGGTTTTTCTGGAATCGGTTGCTTGATATTTCGCCTCTGCCTTGCAAACAAATATTATTTACCTTGCAGAAAATAGAAATTCTGTGAGATTCTGCTGTGTTGGCTTCACTGAATCATTAAAAAGGTGGAGCATTTATCTGATGATGGTTCCTCTGGTCTGTTCAACTCAACCAGGGGGATTGATTCTTTAGTGCTAACTGCTTCTAGCAGTATGAAGTAAAAAATTTAGCAATCCATATACAAGGCTCCATGTTCCTGGCCATGTGTCAACCTTTCCTGGTGAAATCTCCACATTCAGAGGATATTTAGTACTTTTCTAGACTGGGAACTTTGAAAATTTAAAGAGAATGTACCTCTAATCTCTTTAAACAAAGTACACTGTTTGAGTTTTGGGAACATTTTAACTGCATGTACATATACTGCACATTCCCTCAAAACAGATAAACAATTAGGCAGCCAAGACATAAATACTATTTAAATATGCTCTTTTTAAATCTGTTTTTTTTTATATATATATATTGTGTTTTTCTTTACATTAAAAATATAAAATTATCCTCCTGTATCCACGGCTTGCAATTCTTACTCTCCATTTTCCTTTACAAACTGAAAAACTTACATTTTTCAGGTGGGAATCAAATCTAAATTCTTCCTAGAGGCACTTAATGGATATTAGGAAATAAGCTTCGGTAGGAGAGAATGATAAGAAAAAAATATAATGTGAGGAAGGAGAAAAAAGGATTGAGACACAGCAGGAAGAGAATGAACAGATTATATTCAAAAATTGGATTTTCTCTGCATTCTCTATAGGTCTCCTATTTCTCGTCTTTATGTGAGAGATTTTGAAAAGTGTTTAAAGAGCAGGAGTCCCTGCAGCTGAATGGAAGTTTAAAGAATAGGCTCAGCCTATTAAAGCTACACTTTATGGTCATTCTAAAGTACATCAAGCAGCAGACAGGTCTGTCTATATCTGGATTTTCAATAGATAATAGTCTGTGTGACAGACAGTGCTGAACCTCATTTTGAGCATTATAAAGCCCTCTGACAGATATGGATGAATATCCAGAGAAGAAAGCAAACGACTGGTCTGTAAATCATTCATTATTAGCATTTTGTAGCACAAGGCTCCACTGAGCATGCAAGAGAGATTGCTCTTTCTATAGATGGTATCTGTCTGTGCCTGCAGGGCTGCGAGTGATAGGTGAGCAGAATCAAACACAGAGGAAGACCATTGAGTGTGCAATCATCAGCCCGCCCACCGAGGAGCAGGTATAGTGGGAAGAAGAGATAGGCAGCTCACCCCTCTGGCTCTTCTTAGCTGTATTCTGACTCAGCTTCATCTGTGCTTTCCAATCTTGCTCCCCAGTTTACACACTTTCCTTCTCCACTCAGCAGGTATAAGAGAAATAAGAACATGATAACGCCGTAGGTGAAGCTGCAGTGCTGTGAAGTTGAAGTTAAAAAACTAAGTTTTCACAGCAAAATAAAAAAAAAGAAGTACGGGAAAAAAAGACATACTGCAACTAAAGGGTGTGTTTCTTAAAGACATTTAGAAAAGGAGAGTTTCTCTGTTGGATACAACAGTGTTTGAATGTAAAGTAACTTTAAGTGGTTTCCTGCGAAATATATCCTTTATAAAGAAGTTAGTGGTGCTGTTAATTCAATTCAATTCAAAAAGACTTTATTACTCCCAAAGGGAAATTAAATAACACCTAACCAGCAAATTTAAAATGTATTTAGACCCCATACCATTAGAGTGAACATATTATGATTTTATGAACAAAGGACTGATGTAATATGATTAACTATCATGGTGTTGTTCAAGGGAACCATGGCAGACACATTTTGGAATAGCTGAAGGTACGGTACCTAATAAGGCTTTTCCACTGAAAACCACAGGCTTTGTATTACCTGGCAAAAAGGAATCCTGACTACCTCGTCATGTTTCTTTTCCATTTCTCTGAAAGGTTCAGGAAAATCATGCAAATCAACAATAGCGACCTGGTTGGCAATAAATGTAAACAACATAACATGTGAATTCATTAACATAGCGTAACAGTATGAACCATCCCTCCTCCTGCTGCAAGATATAATAAGAACATGTAGGATCAGGCCTCTTACCCCGAGTGCTGTCCATGTCTGAGAGCTCTTCTTGGCTAACAGCCTTCATCATTGCTGCCGCTGAGTCTTTTGTGGCTCCGGTGGCTTCCTATGTGGGCCTGAGCCTTATATACATGAAATGTTTGTGCATAGCCAACTCAAAGTACCACTAAATGTCCTCCTTAGCAAAAATGCTTATAGAGTCTGGACCTCATCAT
>NW_015150484.1:370148-375777 GCF_000732505.1 Cyprinodon variegatus | reverse complement strand
CCTGTATCCCTGGATCTCACACCTCTGATCCTAATATTGTTGTTGTCATTCAGCCTCTTGTAGTCCTGCTTAAATTTTTGAGCTTGTCTTGCAAATTGTGGTGTGTTTATTAATGTTTATTTTGCCAAGTCTGGATGCAATCGCGATATACATGAGATGATTGTGCATAGCCAACTCAAAGTACCACTAAATGTCCTCCTTAGCAAAAATGCTTATAGAGTCTGGACCTCATCATCCATCCAATGGTCATAGCTTCATCTCTTTTGGTCCAGCATGTGTTTAGGAAATTAGTCGGGTCATTCTATATGGAAAAGCAAGCATGATTTGCGAGTGGCATTGGAAAAGGGGTTATTGAACTGATCAGTGAAAATTCCAATAAAAATTATCTTACTGAAAATAAAAGCATTTATCAGTTTTTCCTGCAGCTGGTTTGGTAAGAACACTCTTGTTCTTGCACATTCTTTTATATCTTGGTTTCTGGCTTGCTCTGTGATGTTCAGCCTAATTGACTCAAGTTAAGGTCACCTGTCATAAAACATTACTGTAGTGTTTTCCGAATTAAACTCAAGAAACAATGACCCACTGATATTATAACCAAACCAGCTCAGTAAGTCATCAACATATGTATTTGAAGGCTAGAGATTGTATTCTTTAATCTGAGCTTTGGGAATATGTTGATACTAAATAAATTGGCAGAAGAATTGAGCCTTGACGAACTCTGTGAATAAACTTTGTTTAAAGAAATTGTCAGGTGGTGTGGAGGCAGTGGAGGAACCAAGTGCAGAGATGAGGAGGCAGAGATAAGTTTAGCTGATTTTAATTGAGGTCCCAGAGGTAACAGACAAAAGGAACAAAATAAAAAACAAAAAAATTCAGGAGACGCCAGGGAGAAAGAAAACAAGGAGATCAAGCAATGAAGCAACAAAGCAACAAGAAACAAGCAATGAGGAACTGCAGAGGTGGTTTGTATAAGGGAAGAGAACAAAGAATGGACTAATGAGCAGATAGGGAGCAGGTGTGAATAGAACTAACTAGAAGGAAAAGGAAACGGGTACAAGGACGCAACAGAGGGTAACACAAAAATCACAACACTGCTTAAAAATGACTAGAAAAATGCTAAAATGACACAGAATGAAAAGAAACAATTACCAACAGAACAGAATGACATAAATTAAAATGTAAATTAAAACTCAAAAAGTCCACAAAGGGAAGAATCATGACAAAAAATTTTCTGATGACAAAAAGTAGTCCCAGAGAGCCAAATCAGATGCTATCAAACAAAAGATGCAATCAAACAAAACAATGTCTAATTCTAACGAGAGGTTGTCATTCATAAAATCAGAGAGGAAAACTGTATGACTTTTTCAGCTCCAGCAGTCACAAAGAAAACTGGGAAATTCTAACCACTGAAAACAGAAAAGTTTTGCTAATTTTGAGATGTGTGCAGCTTTAAAAAAACAGATGTTACAGAGGAATATACAAAGGGTTCATTAAGACTCTTAACAGTCTCACAGTCCAAGTTCACAAATGCACAAATTACAGATGGAGCTAGTCTTCATTTGAAAATAACAGCTTCCTCGTTTCCCTGCACAAAACTTCCTGTTTCTCCTCTTTCAGTCATATTTAGCCATCATACCCCTCGGTCGAAATTATTTGTGTATTTTCCTAAGCTGTGGAGTTCCCATAATGTTTTAGCCTGTCTCATCACTATGAATGTCATTAATTTGAACACATAATGTTGAGTTTTATTGTAAAAATGCTCCCAGAAGTGTGAATATAAAAGGGAAAAAGACACAGATTATTCTATAAAAGAAAGAAAAAACTAAATGTCAGATAATAAATAAATTTGAAATAAAGTGGTCGACCCGAATATTTGGAGCAAATTACTGAGATACAAAAAAAAAAAAGATATTAAAGGCAATTACATTAAAATGTATGTTAATTGACTGGTTATTTCTTTCATTGAACAATAACAGGGTGGGCAGTAAATAAAGATTTTTTGCCACACTTTCAGATCAGCAAAAAAGTTTACTATACACAGAGATAAAGGATATAAATGGCTCAACCTTTTCTAGATCTGATTTACAAGAGTAATCTGTGGAGAGATCTGAACATTTCACATTTAAATATACTTTCTTGGGCAAAAACAAGCCCACTCTGTATGCTGGTGAAGATTCTCAGTCATCCAGGTCATAGTCAATCCAAAAAAACTTTAAAAAGTTTTTTTTTAAAACACGCTGGACTTTGTTTTCCAAGTTTGAAGACGTTTCCAGACATTTGAATTGAGAAAGCTTCCTGGATTGGCGGCGAATCATCTTCAAACTTGGAAAACAAACTCCAGCGGTTTGTTTTGAACTTTTTTGGAATTACCCAATTTGTATGGTTAAGGAAATAGTTAGACACATAATATGCTGTTAAATCCTTCTTTTTCCGATTTAGATCACTCTGGTTTATATAAAGCGCAACTGCATTTTTTTGTAATAGATTTCTCAATATTTTACCTCCTTAGCTGTTGATGTTTGTGATTTTCTAAAATTCTTCTTTCATGTACTAGTTTGGCTGTGGTCTCTTAACCCAAAGAATGCACCTAACATGCAGAGTGTTAGTACATTTGGACATATTTTAGGTTTCATAGCAAATGTGCAATAATAAGGTGGTACAGATTTTTCCCCTATTAACAGATGTCAATAACAGAAGAGTCTTTGATTAATTCCTTACATGTTTTGGCCAATGTCTGACAGGAGCCAGAGAAAAATCAGGGCATGATGGTGCTCAGAGGGCCCAGTGGGGTCTGTGTGTAGCCTCTGTCAGTTGCAACAATCAGGGTGTAGATGTGAATGGACGAATTAGATAATATACTCCAAAGCACTTTGAGTCCCCTGACTTGAAAAGACGCTATAGAAGCAAAAGTTGTTTACCATTAACCAGGAGATATGTAAACTCTTGGACAAGTGCAGAGAAAATATCAGACTCACAGTAGTAACATTAGCTGTCCTATTATTTTTACTGATAATGTTTTAACACAAACTACATCAGAAACCTTTGAACATATATAAAATACCACAATATAAAGGGACGCAGACGTCCAAAAGACATTTAAGGTATTATTACCTCTCTAAAGTTTTTCTAATTTTGTCTTTGATCTATAGAAGTGCATTGTGAGTCGAGTGTCTTAAACAAATTACATGAAAGTTGCATAGTGACAATAAAGATTCTTGATTATTGAACAGATATTTTAAACATGGTTAACGAGTTAGCTACCGGCAGTTCGAGGAACACCAACAAAAGTATTTTTTCCACATTCCCTAAGCCAAAATAGCAATAAACAGGTTACAAAATTGTTTGTATTCTATTGTAATATTGCTCCTTAAGGAACTAAAAGTGAGCGCACAGCGCAAACATCAGTAGTCAGCACAAAGTTGTGCAATCAGAAAAAACAGCCAGTAAGTTATTGCATCATGTCCATAATTAAGCTTTTGATTTTAGTGTTATTTGCGTACCACAGCTTTGCTGTATCCCTACTTTATCTCCTAGGTAACAACTAAGAATTGCTTAGTTTATCAACGAAAACCCAATAAAATACTTTGAAAACTGTGGATTTTTTAAAATAAAAGGCACAGAAAATTCAAACAATACATAAACTTCACAGTTTTCTATAGGTCATAGGTGGTACCATTTTGTTCTAAAGTGTCATGCATTCCATTTCTTAACTACATGTTTAAATTCACTGCATGACAAGTACTGTATGGTAGCAGCTTAGCTTCACAGTTTTTTTTCCCCAAAATGGAAACCAAAACAAAAAATAAATGAAGAGTTTTTAGCAGTCTTGCCATATATAGCATTGAATAAACAGTGCATAAAGGCCTTCCTTCTTTTAGCTCAAACCAAAAAATGGGCAGAGTAGCTCTGAAAATAATATAAAGACAACTGACATGTAAAACAGCAGTGTCGTTGATAAACACGCATTCATACTGCAGAGAGCTGCTCATACATAGAGATATCCCTGTTTAACTACAGATTAAAGATACTTCATTTGTGGAAAGTGATTTCTAAAGGTTTCTCTGTATTCATTTCCAATAAAACAATATTAAGGTTGAACCGTGTGATTCCTATTTAGAGTCACATTACATACATCTCTTCTACAAAATGTAACAGCATGTGTGTAATTCCCTCTGACGACATAGCATTGTTTACCCTGCCAGACCCAATCCACTGTGTCCCACAGCAACGGCTGCTCTGGCCAATGAGCAGGGCTTTCTCAGAGTTTGGTGCAAACTGGATCCGTTTCAAATATGTGCTCAGACACACACACCCACACACATCCACAGACACATGCTGGGTGCCTGGGAGCCAGCACTGTGAGCCCAGACTGTCCTGCTAAACTGAGAAACCATCACGCCTCAGTTTGCCTATTCTCCAGCTTGAAGCTTGGATAGTTTTCCAAACCCGACAGCGCCATGGAAAACTTGATGATCCCGCCTATGCAAAGGGTTCAGCTGTGATAGTTCCCAGATTTAATTATGCACAATGGGAGATATCTGAAACATGGTGCAGCATTTTTAGTGGATAACCATTTCATAGCACAGTTTGAAGTATGGCCTGCTTTAGAAGGCTGCAAACCTGGAATAAAGAGCTTCCCATGTCTCAATAGCAGGCCTTATTTCAGCCGCAAAACAAAGCTTAGTGTCACTGCAGAGATTATGAAAACATCAGGTATTGTTCTATCTGATTACACTGCTGAGATTGGCAGAAAAAAATGTAATGCACCTATACAAAGCTGTAGGAAAGACAGTTACCAACAATGAATTAATCATGGTGGGGAGACTACAAGCCACATACAATCACCTCATGTTTTAAATTTTGCTTAGCTCCAGACAGACCAGGAAGGCAGCCATCTTTGCACAGATAAATTACAAATGATTTGCACCAACAAAAAAGAAAATAAAGTTTATTGATATGATGATACGGGCTTTGATAAAGGTTTATATTAGTGCATAATATCTCCTCTCACTTGTCATTTTTCTCACTGTATTTCAAAACCTAGTAGACAGAGGCACCATAGGACTGCAAAGCGTAAGACACAGAAATAGAGGCATCAGTCCTCTACAGTATGCTCAAATTATATTTGCTTTAAAAAAACAAAATCAAAACCCCAAGACAAAGGTTGACTGCGATTGGGCAAAGGGACACCTTGTGTCCACCTACCAAATTTGGATTTAACCAATCATGGAGACAAATCAAACAGCAGCAGCAGTAATGAGAAACTACAACAGCTTAGGTTTTTACACTTTCTCTTCCTCCTTCAAAGACAAAATCATAAATTCTGACATAACAGATGTGATAGCAGCAACTACGTGAAGGTGATGCAATGCTGCCATGTTTATTTTGGTTTGGCTATGGGCTCGAGAACTCTTGATTTTGTCACAGCTATATGTCCCGTCTGTGATCAGGATACTGAGGCATGATTGGCTGACCTGTTTTTAGTCTGTCTTGAGAGGCGGCTGGGTGGGACAAGATGTGTTCATGTGTGACATCTTGCAGGCAAGTTTATATTGAACCTTCATTTCTAGAAAGTGTTCTTCATAATCAGAGGCGGCAGTGGTGTCGGATGAAGGAGCTTGCCTTGCAA
>NW_015150484.1:362035-369841 GCF_000732505.1 Cyprinodon variegatus | reverse complement strand
AAAACTCATATGGGTGAGTAGACCATGATGTAATAATGTAAAATCAAGGGCCGAATGTAAACAAAAAAACGGTTTCCCCTGATGTCTCCATGGTTGTGGTTTGTGTATAATTTTAAGTTGGATTTTTGGATTCCTGCCTATGTTACCTGTGTTCATTATTAAAACTGCAAGAACTCACCTCTGCCTCTTTGCCTCTGCATCTGGGTCCTCAAACCACAACCAAAGCTGACAGTGTGAGTTTTAGCTATAGGTGTAAGTTGCAATTTGGGGAAATTTGCTTGGTGGAGGTCAGCACTCTCCGAGTGTTTTTCTAGTTTCTGTAATGTCACAATTTTATTGTAAAAAAATCTTCCAGTAAAACCTTAACATTTTTTCATATTTCACATCGACAACGGAATATCTTCAGAACGGCTACAAATGACACAGAACTTATATGGGTGAGTAGAACATGATGTAAAAACATAAACTCGAGGGCCCAATGTAAAAAAAAAAACGGCATTCCCATTTAAGCCCTGGTTCCGGCTTTCGGTTTTGTTGTGTCCTTGGGCAAGACACTTAATCCGCATTGTCTACTGATGGTGGTATGAATGTAGTAGACTGAATGTCGTATAAAGCGCTGTGGTCAAGTCTTCTGACTTGAAAAAGCTCTATATAAGTGCAGGCCATTTACCAGTACTACTTTGATTTTGACCCTGTTGTGAAAATTTGCCTTGCAGCCAAGTGAAATACAGCTAGGAAACCTAGGAAACCCCATACTGAATTTGAGTGAATAATTGCCTTAATATTGAAATGATTCTTCTATCGTTTCTAGCTTCAGAATGTCTGAATTACTTTCTGGATGGTAGGAGCTCACATTTATAATGAAGTGGTCGATAAATGGAGAATTTATTTCAAACTTTGTGTGCATCTTAATAAATGTTTCTGCTTTATCAGGGAAATGGAACTAACAATATTGCTTTTCCGCTTTATGCTTTATTTTATGTTTGTATTTCTTTTTTGTTGATCTCATTAACTGGCAGTTTCAAGTAATTACCATTAGTGTGAGTAACTCCTGTAGCACCAAACCTACCCCAATGGCTCCCCTGTTAATGTTAATGTCATCTCCAAATTTTGAAATCTGCCTATGTATTGACATTACGGAATACACAATAAAGGAGCACTTTCTAGAGTGACTTTGAAGAGTGGTTTAAATGAAAAAAATATCAGGAATATATTAATAAAAAATGAATGAGCCCTGATGCATGCATGTATGTGTAGTTCTGTATTTATTATTCTCTATTTTTATTTTGTAGGATTTGCACATTAAGGGACAAAACTGGAAAAGCAATTGCTTCTTGCTGCTCCTTTTTCAAACAGATTTGTTAGTTTTACAGAATATGTTGTTGGAAATGTAATGGGCTTTTTTCTCTCTGTATGTTTTTTTGTTGAATATTTTTATTTAATTGTTTGTAATTATCAAAGGAAAAAGGAAGAGAAAACAAACCCCAGGAAAAGAAACCTCACATGACATTCACCCCTATTCACAGTTACACTCTTCTAGGATCAAAGTTGAAATAAATCAAAAACATAAATTAAAGGGCTGGATTATTCACAGCAGGAATAGAAATCCTTTAAAACAAGGGGTGAGCCCCAGACTTGAGGCCACCTGCATGTAAGAAAAAAACATTTAATTTTTGATTTAAACTCCTCTATCACAACTGCTGAAAAAAACTGTAGTTTGTCTTTAATGGATTTGACAAACTTTATCTTGATCCGTTTCAATAATCAGATCATACCCATCATTGACTTAAACAGTTAAGATAGTATGAAAGTTAAGGCGCATTGTGCCACCAGGTCATAGATACTCTATGCAAGCTTAGAGCAGAGTACACACGCGTTTTCATCTGTCACTACAGAAACAGGATCCTTCGCCTTTCAAAATAAAGTATGAGCCACAGTAGTGATAAAATAACCCATAAAGGTTACTGGGGCTTGGACTTGTGACCTGTGCAGGGTGTACCCCGGTTTACTGGGGCTATTCAACCAATGAAAGACTCAGGAATAATTCAGAGTAGCTTGAACAGTTTTTCCTCCTTCTGATGTACAGTAATAGTATTAATGTGTGCACTCAAACTGGAGAAAATTTTAGTCAAACCCAAATAATATTTGGTCCATCTTAAAAAAACAAGTAATTTCAGAGTTAGGGTCAGATAAATTCAAATTCATAATTTAGCAACCAGGTCTTCAATCTTTCAAATCAAAGATGAGCAAAAACACTCTTTTAAATGCTTTTTAACTCTGGAAAATGTATTCAGCCATCTTTATGTCTGGTTAGGAACTCATGCTGATCTATTCCTGGGAGGTCCAGGTTCTTTTAAGTCGCTTGAACAATGAAATTTTTCATCTTGAAGGAAAGAAGAAAAATATGCAGACAAACCAACACCTGTTAAACAAATGGAACAAGGTTGGGTGGAAATAGCTGGCGGACCCAAACGCAGAGATGATGATGAGGAGGAGGAGATGAGTTTTTGCAGATTTAATCAAAATCCCCAAGCCAACAGAAGCAAAGTCCAAAAACGAAAATACTGAAAACCAAAAATGCAGGACACCTCATGCAAAACACATGGGAGCAAATAAACACCAAGGAACCAGAAATGAACTGTAGGTAGGGGGAAAATATGGGGAACAGAACAAATAATGGACTAATGAGGTGATAAGGACCAGGTGTGAGTAGAACTGACTAGAAGGGAGCTAGGAGAAAGGAAATAGGAACAAAGGGGCAACAGTGAGTAACTCAACAATCACAACACTGCCTAAAAACCTCATCAGCACAGCTTAGGCTACGTTCACACCGCAGCCTGAGGTGACCTAAATCAGATTTTTTTGCCCAGATGCGACCTGGATCTGATCTTTTCATGGCAGTCTGAACAACACAGATCCGATTTTTTCCAATCCGACCCAGGCTTCTTGGCTATGTGGTCCTGGATCCGATACGAATCTGATCTTTTCAAATGCGACCTGTTTCTGAATAGCCAGGTCGCATTTATCCAACCTGAACGCCCTTAGTAACAGACATAGATCACTATTCTGCTTCTTGCTACACAGAAGCAGCAAGAAAAACAAACACCATGATGGATGATGATACGGAGAACAATATTTTTTTTAACCATCTTGAAATGATTGAGGTTTTAAGGTTTGGAAAGATCGCTAGATGTGCTGCAACACAACACTCATGTTGCAAACACGAAGGACGCTGGATTGTGACGTCATCCTCTATTGCGCATGCTGGACACTTAAACTGTTTGAATGCAGTTTACACAGGAGATCACATACACATTGCATATATTTGGTAATGTGAACGGCAACGCAGAAAAATCCGATTTCACAAAAAAATCGGAATTAAGCATCAAGGCCTGCAGTGTGAACGTAGCTTTAGATGACCAGAGAAGTCAGAACCAAAATGGTGGAGAAATCAGAACCAAACCTTTATATAAACTCCAACGTCTAAAAATTGGTTCCCACTTATCAATCTTTCAAATCAAAGATAAGCAAAAACCTCTCTTTTCGAGAAAAATGCTTTTAACTCTGGAAAATGTATTCAGCCATCTTTCTGGCTGGTTAGAAACTCATGCTGATCTATTCAGGATAGGTCGAGGTGCTTTTAAGTCCTTTAACAATGACATTTTTCTTCTTGAAGGAAATAAGAAAAGTATGCAGAGAAACCAACAACTCTTACATTGGATAAGAAAAATGGAACAGTGCAGAGTACAGATGTTCTGATTTATCATTTTTAGGGGAACAAAGGATTTCCCTGAAGCCTGCTTGATATAAACTGTCAGCTGCCATGTGGAAATCTAAGAATTAAGGAAGGAATCTCTTTTCTCAGGGAAATTCTTACATAGAATTTTTGTTTTGTTTTTTATTGTCTACTACATTAATCATTTGTAATTTTATCATATTTATTTTAAAATAAAAACAAGTTAAATTGTAAAGGCTCTATAAGAACTGGGTTTTCACCTCTGCTCCATATAGAAATAAATCATGATCTGTCAGGAATCATTTATAGAAATACAGATTACTTTCCTTTTGCCTTCTAAGTCATTAAAGACAATTAGAATAGCCTGGTTAAAGCTTTAAATAAATAAGTTGGATAAATTTGCCACAAATTCTGAGTTGAACATTTTTAGAGCTGTATCACGTCTTATCTAGTTTATTGTTTTTTAATGTTTTTTTTCCCCATCCTGTTGTTATTTTAGCATTTTTTTTCTTGCTTGTTTAATCATTTTCTTTTCTCCCATCTGCATTGCGCTACTTTATCTGTCTTCCTCTTCTCCAATACAAGCTTCATGATTTCACCTGGTTACCTTGTCTTTAGAGCGAGTGTCTTTTATCGTTTCTCATTTTCTTCCCTTTCCAGTAAATCTTACCTTATATTGTGTTGGTGAAACACCTCCTCACACACTTTTTCTGTCTTTTGAACAAGCACAACTCCCACATCGACAAACTCTTCAAACATCTTTGTTTTTAAAGATATTGTTGGAAGACAGCTGAATAGGAATTCTATGAGTCATGAAGCCAGTAGCTTTATATCTCCTGACCTGAGAGCTCAAACATTTCCCCCTGCTCTATCCACCTCTCCTGTTGTGCAACAACAGATTGGATTTGACTATAAAGTCTATATATAAGCGACAAGACCAAATACTCATTAAGTTGATTAATCTAATCAGAATTACCAAGTCAGGAGAACACGTGATTATCAGGATATAATGGCCAAAAACATTTCAGCCTAAATGCCTGCCTGCCGCGGTATGAAGTTATAGAGCAATAGATGGAGTTATTTTAGCGCTGCTTTTAAATAGTAAAAGCAGTTTAGAGTGCATAGCATATGTCAAGGTTAGGCGGAAGTTGCTTGAGGACCCAAATACAGAGATGATTTTTTGCAGATTTAATTAAAACCCCAAACAGAAGCAAAGTCAAAAAACAAAAAATACTAAAAACCAAAAATGTAGGACCTATCATGCAAAACACATGGGAGCAAATAAACAACAAGGAACCAGCAATGAGGAACTGTAGAGGCGGTGGGGGTCATTTATGGGGATCAGAACAAAGAATGGACTAATGAGGTGATAGGGAGCAGGTGTGAGTAGAACTAACTAGAAGGGAGCTAGAGGAAAGGAAACGGGTACAAGGGGCCAACAGGAAGTAACTCCAGAATCACAAGACTGCCTAAAAATAACAAGAAAACAACTAGAATGACACAAGATGAAAATGAAACAGTTACCAAGAAAACAGAATGAAAGCATAAGAACATTTAATTTCAAAATATAAGCATTTATGAAAAGAATCAAAGTAGAAGGCCTCAGTAAACAAAGATAGAATATTAAATAAGACAGAAAAGAGAAACAAATAATAACCTGAAACCAAAGAAATATGCAGTTATATCACAATTTATTGTAAATATGAATGTTTTAACAGGTCACAATGCAAAGCAGAGGAGAAAACAAACCATAATCTAATAAAATAAGATTTAAGAAAAATGTGTTAAATTAGAAAATTCAAAAAAATATATTTTTATTGCTTGAACAAGCCATCTGAGTGATTGGCCAAATGGAGTGATAGACAACCAAGATTGCATTTATGGACTCATGAAATGACTGAAAAAAAGATTTCACATTCAGATTTAGCAGTTTAGTTAACTACATGAAAGTATCATAAATGCAGCTTATGAGCTCTGCAGCGTACTTTGGCTGATCAAAGGGTGAACCAAAAGAGCTCTGAAATAAAGTCAGCAGAGGAATGGTGCCTATAAATTAGCAATATCTGCTGAGATTACGTAGAAATAATTCAACACATTCATTAGGAGTTTGCAGGCCTTTGATACAAATTAGTTAGATGAGCAGAGGCGAAAAACACATAAACAAGCATCTTTTATCTTAAATCAATATTTTCTGCCCAGACAACCACTCCCATTAAACCTTCTGGTGAAGAGGAGGATCTCTGAAACGGTGAGTAGGTTGTGCTGCGTCTGTTCTTGGTCCAGCGGCTGCAATGAGCCTCTGCTCAGGCTGGAGCATAACTAAACTATTTCCCATTTTCAAAACTTTTAATTGGGGAAAAATCCTTTGTACAGGTAACGAGACACCATCTATTATTGGGTCATCTTTGACTGAGATGCTTTTCTGCTGATCATCAGACAGTTGGGTTCAGGTGAATTGTCTTATTTCCAGCCAAGTTAGGGTTGCTGGATAAATAAACAGCAGGCTCTAAATTACTGTAATTCCCCATAAACTCAGTCTTTTAAGTGGGCAATGAAATCAAAGTGTTCACATGCACATCCCCTCAATGCAGCAAAGGAGGAAGAAGCCTAGTATGTATTTTAAACCTTCATGACATCGTTGAGGTTTCTGCTGCATCTCCATCCTGAGACCACTGTTCATCGCCTCTGATGATGATTCTCCTGAATCATTTCTCTGGTGCAGTTAGATTCTTTTTTGCTCTCTCCATAGGTAGTCCCAACACACACACACACACACACACACACAGTGGACATACAGTGGAATACTTAAAAAGTGTCTATTGATAACTCAGGCGGATGTGCGCCAGCTACACTAAAAAAAAAACAGCTCATAAGATTTACTTAAAAAATATATTTTAAGTATTTGCACTCAAATTAACTCAAAGTACTATTTAGTGCTGCAATATCAAGTAACACTCACTTGCCAGTATCAAGTGAATTTTACTTTCCATTAAACATAACAGTTGTGAAGATATTAGGTAACATTTATTTAATTACATCCAAGTTGTAAGTTAGATTTATTAAAAAAATTAAGTAAAGTGAACTTGCATTTTACTCAAAATTTTAAGTACATGTTATATCCCTGTGGAATTTGCTGTTATGAAGTAATTAAGTAGATATTATTTATTTTCTCTGATTGACATTTACTTTGCTTCATTATGTTACATTACTCACTAATATTAGGTAACCATTGCCATTTTTCTTTTGATAAATATTACCAAATAAATTTAAATAAAAGTCTATACATTTTATATACATTAAAATATTTTTCATTTTAAACCGTTTAACAAAGTAAATACACTATTGTTTTAAATTGTCCAATCTTTCATGGGCCAGCCAGAAATTTGACAGTCTAACTGGAATTTATACTATTCAAATAGGCAATAAAAAAAGTAAAACCCTCTAAAACTCAGAAATTTACTCATGTAAGATCAAGAATATTTAACCTACACAAACATGCTCAAAATAACCTCTGGGCGAGGATCAGAACTAAAACAGCCATTTAAATTTTGAGCAGTGGACTATAGATTATGTATGCCTCTATTTAAATGAAAAAAGCATGTACAAATATTGCGTTATTATTAAGTGCATTTTGTTGTACTGCATTAGAACTTGTACAGAAAAAAGAGAAGTTTGTTATGACTTGTAAACAACAAATACAGAGTATTAAATATACACCAACACAGGTCTGGTAATTAAAACATTTTTATTAATAAAAGAACACCTTGTTTTCCCTTCACTTTTTTTGGCTTATCCCATAAAATCCCTGTGAAACACACTGAGGTTTGTCGTTCTATTGTGACAAAATGTGCACTAATCTGACTCTTCATCTTGCAATAAACATCCCATCATAAACCTTGGGCAAAGTTCTCCACAGACTGGGATGCATTTTCATTTAACTGCAAATCTGCTCACTGTTCTGCATTTGGAGATGTGGGCAGTTTATGTAACTTGCTCTACATTTAGGAAAAATCCGTTTGTACAACATCCCTCAGGATGCTGTTCTGAGGTTCAGGGTTTCTCTGTCTCAA